>NW_003307557.1:523656-523970 GCF_000143455.1 Volvox carteri f. nagariensis
GGCAGCAAAGACCATACGGTACGTCGTCTTGTGGGTTTTGCCGCCGAGGCCCCCGCGGCCCCCCTCTGCCCCCCGTGGCCCCCCTCTGAGCTGGGAAACAGCCTCGCGGCACGGGGGCTGAAGCCGTGTGCTGGCCAGCTATGGCAGGATGGCCATCCTCCTCCCCAATGCCTTCCGGCAACGGAAACATCTAAGCCGTCCCCTGAGGGCTGTGTGTGTATTGATGGTAGCACCCTTGATTAGCCACCTGTGCACCGGCGCAGTTAAGGAGCTTCTGAGAACACTCCCTCCCTCCCTCCCTCCCTCCCTCACTC
>NW_003307557.1:524658-562980 GCF_000143455.1 Volvox carteri f. nagariensis
AACACCCAGTGCCAGCCCAGAAGATGCCACCGTGGAACTACGGGGCACAGGCCGCACCCCGTAAGCCCGTGAGGGGGCAGCCCGCTGGGGCGCGCCCTGCGGCGGCGGCGGGGTACTATGGCGGCGGCGACGTGGGGCAGCAGCAGGGTGACATGCCCCGCTACCCGCCGCCGCAGTGGGCGCCAAGGCCCTCTAGGTGGTAACCGCAGTAGCAATAGCAATAGCAGCAGTAGCAGTAGCAGCAGCAGCAGCAGTGTCACAGCGGTAGCACCCGTCCTGAGACCTGTGTATCCACAGCTACCCGGAGCTAGAGCCGCTGCTGTTCCAGCAGTGAAGTGGTAGTGACAGCGACAGCTGGCGGCTACAGCCCCCGGATGGCTGGTTTCGTGGGTTTGGTGGGTGAATGTACATTTGGGGGTCTCAAAACAGACACGTCCCTGCTGTGCCGTGTGGTGATGCGGTTTGGCATGACATGACATGACATGACTTGGAGCAACGTGTCCTGTTTCACATCAACATGGCATATGGCATATGGACACTAGCTGAAGATTGGTGAAGTAGTGATATAAGCATGTATGGACATTCAACATGAAGACGGCCTAGCCGGGCACCGTGCCCGTGGTATGGATTGTGTGTGCGGTGTGCGTGACTCTGTTCCAAATGGTGTGCCGCAACAGAGATCTGGCCCTCAGCTTTCGCAAATGGAATGTGAGCCCCCTTTTTCACGAATTGCCGTACAAGGCTGTGGCTTGAACTGCAGCGTCCTCTGGCCGCTGATCCAGTTGTCGTACTGCCTTCAGAGGCGAGCGGGCTGCACCCCCGTGTGTGTGTATTGCTGGTGCCGTCGGCTACTGACTGACTGACGTGCTAACGAACAAACTGCCCACTCCGGTCCATTGCCAATACCTGCCACGGTCAGGCAGGGAAGTAATCATACGTAGCTACGTTTGGTCTGATGCGGTGTAGATCCGTGGTCCGATGAGCGACTTGTAGATAAAGGACTGCAACCTGGGCCAAGGAGGAGGGCGCTGACTCAAAGACCTGACCAGGCCAAACTGCTTTGACTGACGAACTGACTGACAGACTGACAGACTGACAGACTGACTTGGCCAAGTAACTGGGCATGCACAGTAGACCACGACAGAGTGGGCAGGTAGTGGGCTGTGGTGGAGAAGGAGGAAAGGAAATGGACGAGCCTCCCCGCCGGCAATCCGCCGCCTGACATGGCAGGGAATCGGGCGCGCTGCGAGGAGGACCGGTCGGGGGCGCAGCGGGGCCTGCGGTCCTGGATCGGCTGGTGGCAGGGCCGCGGAGGGCAGCCTAGCTGTGGGTGCGAAGGGCGGAAACGCACTGTGATGCTATACTTCGTAAGGTGTGTAAGAGCCACGTAACAGCGCTCGTAGGGTTTGTTCATGACGCGGGGTTGTCGCCGGTAATGCCTGGCAAGTTGAGGCCGTGGTGGCGGTGGCCGCAGGGTTAGGGGCGGGAGGCCGGTTCGAGCACGGTGGCGCTGCGCCATGCGGTGGTGTACAGGACAATTGGCGCGGAAGGGGGCACATGGACGCATGGCATGAACGGGGCAACGGGCCGGCAAGAGAATGGCTGCGGGCAATAAAGAGTATGGCAGCGCACTCCTTGGATAGGTATGCCGCTATCAGTTGCCCCATCTTCCGACTACAACGCAAGCAACATCCAGACTCGATACACCGGTGACCGCCAAGTGACCACTGCTGCACCCAGTAAATAAATAGCGTTTTGGTTGGCCGGTTGGCAATCCGTCCTTGGCGTTTGGATTGCATCCTGTTTATCTATTCATAGCGTGTGAGTTGCGAACGCAGTGATCGGCCTGTAGGGTTGCTGGTGGTTCCCAGCTAGGGGAGCTTGTGTAGTGGAGCCTGGTTGCGTCGGTGTACTCACCACTGCTTGCGCGTGTGCTGTGCTGCTTGCGCGCTCTCACTAGGCGAGGGTCGGCTAGGACAAGTGGCTTTTACCTCCTGTCAACTGTGGCACTTTGGACAGATGCTAATACAGATGTGTACATACTAACTGCACGTGCATGTTTCGTCGCTTGCGTCTTCCTTGCGGGGGAAGGAGTGTCCCCGGACATCTCCCCGGGCTGTCTGGCGGGTCCCGCGTCCCCATGGGGTGCGGCGCTGAACTCACCACACATGCAAGTGGCGGAACCCATATACCTGATGCGGTATAAGGGAGACTCATGAATGCGGCACAACGCTGGTTCACAGCGGCCTCGATGCCGCGAGCGGTTTCCAGCAGTTGTGGAGGTTGGCGGGGTCCATTGCCTTTTGCTTGTTTGTGACACACACTGCCAACCCGGGCGCGGTATGGGGTCTTCTGCTATAAAACAAGCAAGAACCTATAAAAGTGACGCAGAGTTGCAGCCTTTGCATCTCGCCTGGTCCCGCCCGGCCATTATCCGGCCAAGGTGCCGGCGGCCACCAACTCACCGGCAAGGCAAGGCAAGGCAACATGCATGCATGCAATTGGTCACATGCATGTACTGCTTCGTACTCAGCTTGCGTCACGGAGCCGGGTCACGGTACGGGGTACAACGGCCTCCGACGCATAACTGAAGCCAAAGCGCTCGTCCACCGTACACGACCAAAGTAGCTGGGCGCACGCCAGCAACGAGGGCAGCATGTAAAGTACGTTCCACTGTTTCCCTTCCCCTGCTGCCCGCCCCGCCGCCGACAACAAAAGGCCATGTACGGTATAAGTTACGGGTAGCTGGACAAATCTAAGAAATCCAAAGATCTAGGAAGACAGAGGAAAGGGAGGGTGGGTGGGGTCGTCAAAGAGCCGCGTCCGACTTTGCGCAATTTGTTGCGGATTTCTCCTTTCAGTGCAAGTTGTAGTGATGAACCTTTGGTGCGACTGGTGTGGACCGGTCCCAGTAGGCCTGCCGCCGCCAACAGCCCCGAGGTGAGGTGAGAGACTTGATGGAAAGTCAAGGATGTACCGATGCATTGAACGTGACGTTGCATGTACAGATTGCTACCGTGAGTTTGGACCGAGCCGGGGCGCCCGGCTCCACAACGCGTTCCCAAAGGCCGGCAGCGCTACCAAGTATCTCGGACCCCATCGTGGCAGCCTTCCTTCACTCGTTAGAGGGTCGGCCTGGAGTTCCCCAAATGCCCAGTCCGGCACTGTTATCTGCGTATGAGACCATATGCCAGCAATGGACCCTGACAGCTGGCATAAGATTCGGACGCAGTCGTATGAGCTGCATAGTTGGCTTGCACAGCATTGGTCTTGGGTGAACCTACTGAACTGTGATCCAGCGTCACTTTTGACATTCTTCGAGGAACATTGGATCACCGCCACCCAGGCCGGGTTCGTGTAGATCGCCGGCCTTGCCCTGCAACCTTGCAGGGAGCGATCTCCCACCTGTCAACAGCTTTTAACCTGCTAAATCGACGGGGTCCTTACGATGCAGCGGCATCAACCGGCAATCCGTGCGAGTGCTCAGCTATTCGTGGCTATGGTAAGGGTTATCGGCAAATCCTCACTCGGCAGGGTCACACTGAGCGGGGTGCCATACCTCTTCCCTACGCCAAATTGCTAGATCTAAGTTCGTATTTGCAGCGGAATGCTAGCAACACCGCAAGTCCGATTCCCCGGATAACTCTGCTACGGGACCGGAGTATCTTCTGCCTGCTGTGGAGCATGAGCATGTGCAGGCATGACTGCGGAGAGCTTCGGATGGACGATCTTCGGGACCCTGATCAAGTTCGGAGTCCATTCAGAGGTCTTCAGCTTCCCTTGCCCTGCGTGGACGGGCGAGTCCCTTCCACCTGTCGCCTGCAAATTGCGAAGCTAGGAATGAAGACGTATCGAGGAGTCCGATCGCCTGGGCATGTGGTGGAGAGAGGCACTGTTGTAGTGTAGTGCAGTGCTACTGGCCCGTGAAGTATGTCTCAGGCCGGCACTGCCCCGACCACGGTATAAGACCGCGCTCCGAACGTGAGTAGAATATGAATTCTAAAAGAACCCACGTCCGTTCTGTGAGCAAAGACGATTTCAGTAAATTTATGGATTTCGGTAAGGCTGTCGTATAGATTCTTGATGTTCAGTTCCGGTGAATTCTTACAAACGATTCTTGACAGCCAGGTCAGTTTTCAGAAGATTTCATGTTCATAATTGATTCGCATATTTCTTGATAAGCTCATCATTACTGTGTAGCTATCGCGCTACAACAGGCACTGATCCCGTCATCTGTCCGTTGGGCGCCCTTTCAGTGTATCTTTCGACCTGTTCGGTGTACCAACTTCCTGTTACCGACTACCTCTTCCGGCCCCTGGACAACGACGGGCGCCGATTCAAGGAAGCCCCACTTTCAACGGAGGCTTTGGGGTCCCCCCTTAAGCAACACTTAAGCGCTTGCGGCCAGTATGGAGGAGAGAGTGTGCATAGTTTCCGTCGTGGTTGCTTACAGCATGCTTTCAACCAGGGTGTGCCCCCCAGTGAATTGCTAGTGAAAGCCCAAATGAAGTCATTGGGCACCTTATGGCGGTACCTGGATCCAACCCGTCATATCCGGGAGCGCGGGATAGTAACGAGTGAAAGTGATAGCATGGAAGAATGAGTGCACCGTGGTGGGTGGGAAGGTTTGAACATGGAACTGTTCAATCCCAGCATGTCTTGGATGCAGTGGCAACTTTCCTTGAGGTTCTCCATACAAGGAATGGGAGGGTGTGGTGGCGAAATGAAGCAGCCGTTGAATTACAGATTGTGGGTGACACCTCGGAGAAGGCTTATGCAGCTCAACGGCGAGCTTGGAGATGCAGTCATGCGGGTTCCCTTCTCCAAGGACGAGATTCAGCTTCTGGCGGAGGGCCGCCTCAGCAGCACGGTGCGAGAACTACAGGCAGCCACGTTTGCATTGGAATGGCTGCAGGAGCAGGCACCAGAACTGATCCGTGGACGGTGAGTGCAGTACCAGACGGATAGTCAGCCCGCTCACTTCTGTATTCTGGGACAGAAGAGTGCAGGTCAATGCCTGGAGGAAGTGGCACAGCTATATAGAGTTAGTGCTCGTTCCGACACGGAATTTGAGACGGTGTGGTACCCCCAAACAGCAGCAGCTCAGCAGCAGGCGGATTGTATCAGCAAGGAGGACGACGTCGCCCAGTGGAGCTTGCATCCCGAGGTTTATCAACAGCTCCTACGCCGCCCCTCATTGCAGGGGCGCAACCCGGACATCGACTGCTTTGCGGATGCCACCAACACCAAGGTTCCTGGCCGTTTCTTTGCAGCACGGTGGAATCCGGGATGCCTTGGCGTTGATGCCTTGGTGTTGATGCCTTCACACAATCCTGGGCCTCCACGAGGAAGGACCTACCCTCGCTTCTCTATATGAATCCCCCTTTCTCCCAAACTGGCCGGGTGCTGGCCAAGGTTCTCACGGACAAGCCGGACTGCATCATTATATTGCCTGTTTGGCCTAGGTGGTGGGTAGCCCTGTTACGTCGCTTGCCGGTGCGTGAGATATGGCGCCTGCCGCATCGGAATGACCTGTTCCTGCCAGGGGCCTTGACTGTACGAAGGCAGCCCCATGCAACCCACTGCCAAGTGTGCGCATACATTGTTATCTGGTAGAGGAACATCTCAGACACTTCCCTTTCCCTCAACTCATCCAATACATGTGTGGGACCACCCGACTTGCTTTCACGCGGCTTTAGGCCGGGTGGTTGGGGGGGGAGAGAGAAGGGGTGAAGGGGTTGATGGGATAAAAGGGAGAGAGGAGGAGATGTGTGCTGGGCGCGGGTGGCTGGGGCGGTGAGGCAGGCAGCAGGGGAAGGGAAACAGTGGAACGTACTTTACATGCTGCCCTCGTTGCTGGCGTGCACCCAGCTACTTTGGTCGTGTATGGTGGACGAGCGCTTTAGCTTCAGTTATGCGTCGGAGGCCATTGTACCCCGTACCGTGACCCGGCTCCGTGACGCAAGCTGAGTACGAAGCAGTACATGCATGTGACCAATTGCATGCATGCATGTTGCCTTGCCTTGCCTTGCCGGTGAGTTGGTGGCCGCCGGCACCTTGGCCGGATAATGGCCGGGCGGGACCAGGCGAGATGCAAAGGCTGCAACTCTGCGTCACTTTTATAGGTTATTGCTTGTTTTATAGCAGAAGACCCCATACCGCGCCCGGGTTGGCAGTGTGTGTCACAAACAAGCAAAAGGCAATGGACCCCGCCAACCTCCACAACTGCTGGAAACCGCTCGCGGCATCGAGGCCGCTGCGAACCAGTGTTGTGCCGCATTCATGAGTCTCCCTTATACCGCATCAGGTATATGGGTTCCGCCACTTGCATGTGTGGTGAGTTCAGCGCCGCACCCCATGGGGATGCGGGACCCGCCAGACAGCCCGGGGAGATGTCCGGGGACACTCCTTCCCCCGCAAGGACGACGCAAGCGACGAAACATGCACGTGCAGTTAGTATGTACACATCTGTATTAGCATCTGTCCAAAGTGCCACAGTTGACAGGAGGTAAAAGCCACTTGTCCTAGCCGACCCTCGCCTAGTGAGAGCGCGCAAGCAGCACAGCACACGGGATAGTAACGAGTGATAGTGATAGCGCGGAAGAATGAGTGCACCGCGGTGGGTGGGAAGGTTTGAACACGGAACTGGGTGGGAAAGCGGTGCACTCAAGTTCTGACCGCCTCCCACTCTAACACTTGGCCTGGCTTCTGCCGAACGACACACTCCGACTGCCTAACCGGTACATATAATTTCTGTAATAGCACAACGCCTATCGCACTCCTCTCCTCACTCTAAACAAACAAACTCCACCTCTCCTTGGACCCGTACAACCTTAGCAACCGCCACTACCGTATCCAGTACTTCTGAAATTGGCAGAGTACTCGTACGAAAGGGATGAAAATTGGATGTGTTGTAGACTGTTCGACTGCAGTACTGTCCCTTGACACAAGTACGAGTAGCCGTTGACGTGATGTCACGGCTTTACGGGCGACCTTTGGGTCAGTTTTAGGACTACAATGCAGCGCACATCAATCCAGTCCCCGAGCGTCATCGTAATTTTGTACAGTCGAAAGCGACATATGCTCAGTCCTGCCCAAGCCACGATCTTCATGTTTTATGTCCCTGTGCATGTGCGATGCCATTTCACCAGTCCAACGGCTTTTACCGAGGAGTAGTCTTCGACTGTTGAATACTTCTCGTAGTGTGCGTGTGCGTCTGCGGAATAAATTTCTTTTTCAATCTTGTTGGATACTGTGATCCTCCAGGGGCTGGAATTGCGGAACTGGGAAAACCTGAAATGGAAAGGCCATGTGACTACCGCCCACCTAAGAACATTGGAGGTGCAAAAACATGAATACAGTTATGCGTGAATTTCGATTATCGCTCGTTCTTGGCATAAGGAAACGGCTTTTGTTTTTTATGTGCGTCGGACGACTAACCGACGAACGATACGATAGGCAAAGAGTGACGGCGAAAACCCAAGCATGGTCGCAAATTATCACAGAGCTGTGACCTTAGACATATTCCATTGCTACACCTGTAAGATGGAAGCTTTAGTGGAAGTGGCATGGGAGGTGGGCGGTGGAAGTTGCGAGAAATGCACAGCGTGCAGGCTGCATCAGTCTTGAGGATCATAGAAATGTAATTGTAAGCACGATGCAAGCTATAATTAATCGTGCTGGAGGGTGGGCTAGATTTCCGCTGTAGAGTACTCCCGTCCGTCTACAAAAGTTTGCCCGGGAGGACGCTCTACAGGGCCGAAATTTTGCATAAAAAACATGAATCGGAAAACTGTAAATTTTACCGAAATCATGCGACAGGTTTTGACCGGCCAGTCGAACCGCGTGGTCTTCGGTCTCGGTACCTTGCGCGGTTTCGTTTTAACTCGTTTGCGTGGCTACGGGAGCCTCTAAGGGCTGTGGCCAGGTAACGTGCGCTCGCGACATCTCTCGGCCCAAGCCCAAGCATCTCCGCACCTGGCCTCGAGCCGGCACAGGCCATCAGCCCTCGGTAACACCAAGTCTACCCCTTCCTAAAATCTCACCCGCCGTCCGATGAAATCTACAGCGACATTTCAAATATGGCGGACGGTAATCGCAGTGCAGCGCTAACGTATAACGTGTTGACAAGGGCGAAACCAGTGTTTCCATGATCATCATCACACAGCAGTCCCGGTATAACATTCAAAACCGTAGACCACCGGTGATGGTACCAGACACCTCAGTGTACGAACTGCCCACACCGAACACGACAACGGATGTGGGGATAAATATCCTGTGTGGGGCGTAGCTCGCAACGGGATCGGGAGGATGATGTTCGTTGTCTAAGAACGGCAGTATCAGACAATAACCCGTGCCCCATTCGGACACACGAACCAATGGGGCTGTACGGCGACGCGCCCATGGCATAGATAGCCACATTTGGAGGGCCCAAGTACGCTGTCCTTAGGGGCAAGCTACCAATATCCACTGGCTCCTTTTGGGGGAGAATTCACCGCGTCCTGCTTTTGCTGCTTTCCGCGCCAACTATGAGTGAGTCCATCCGCAGCTCAGTTCCCGGTTCCCGGGACAATTAATTGCGGGAGTGATGGGTATGGGCACTATGCACTCCGTTTTCATCAGGGGTATGCGGCTTCCAGCAACCTCTACTTGGTACGGGCTACACCGTCGTGTTTAGGAAAACCCTTGCCTGAGCTCCCCACGCCGTGCTGGTCTGCTCGGAACTAGCCAAAAGGGCAGTGTACCTGGCTATGGAGAAGGGGCGCGCTGTTCAAAGTGGGTTAGCCTCCAAAGGGTGCCTCGTGTAGCTGTCGGTTGAGGCATAACATCGACATCAGCCTTACTACCCCGTGGTAGTATGGTAGGTTGCGGCGATGTATGGGGCGAGCAATTCCCCCTTCCCCAAACCAGCAATAGTGGAGCAGGAGTAATGAGGTGGTGGGTCAAGGTGTGATAAGCTGGGTCCGTTGGGTCATGTCGAGCTGATCGCAGAGAAAAAAGGCCTACATTGCGCCTCGAACGGCATGGTTTGCTATATTAGTGCAACGGGGAGGGGAAATGCAGTGCTGAAGTTGGGAAACTTTACCGTGAGCTGCCCCTTTCAATTATGCCGTCCATTGCCCGGGTTCTGAAGTCCAGTCTTTCAGTTTCAAGTGGACGTGGGGCTAAGCACGGCTCGGAACGGGTCGCGTGGTGCGGGAATGCAGAAGCCTAGTGGCTAAATGAATGTGGATAGCTAAAAGGGTCCTCGTGCATTTCGTTTCCCGGCGCCGTCGGGTTTAAAATGCTGCCAACAGACTCCTTAGCCGAAGGCCTGCAGTTTGGCAAGAGTCCAAATGTAATTCGTTTACGGCATAAGTCTTTCCTTTTACCCTTTAGCTCCACTCATCCGCGCTCCCTTTTCTAGAGCCAGCGGCAAGATGGCCGACTGCCTGCAACCCTCAAAAAGCATTTCGAAAACTATCCACGTACTAAGTTCCTCATATTTTTAAGGCAGTGTGCGCAGAGGGGGCCGGGACCTGCATTCCACACCGGAAGTACAATAACGTATTCGTCCTGAGCTAATGCCCATTTATGTCCCAAAGTATTCAGCTTTATTGCATAGCTATTGGACGCGCGAGGTGTGTGCAGAACGACATAGACTACGAGCTCTCGACTGTAATACCATTGACATAAGGCCCTTGAACGGTGAGCAGTTTACCAAAGATAGTGTTTGGCCCCAATTAAGGAACAGTGGGCATAGGGTAGGCGCTCCTAATCACTGTAGAGCCCCCCTGTAGACACAGCGTTGTCAGTTTCGCTTTGTAACGCTTTTGCGGGGTTTGTTCTGTCAGGTCATCCAGTGTTAGCCCTACCGTAGCGGACCACCACTGGACACCCTGCCACGCTAAGGCGTGGATCTTGCGGCGTGTGATGGCCGCCGTGAAGGAGGAGGAGCAGGCTGTGCCTAGCGGAGGGTGCGCGTTGCTGATGATCGCTCGTTAGGTGATGAACTAGCGGTCACTGGCGCAGTTTCCGCAATGTCCACAGGTCGGCCGGTGCCAAGCTCTTTCTAGGCGGCCTGTCATGGGACACAACTGAAGGTGCGGAGCTTTGTTGTCGGAAAAGGTTCTCACAGTCGAACGCCATACGACCCGCGGCTGATTGTGCGGGTTGGGGTCTTGCAGAGAAGCTAAAGGAGTACTTCTTGAAGTATGGGGAGGTCCACGATGTGGTAGGTCATACGGCGAAGTTTATAAAGCGAGGCCCAGCCAGGTCTGGACGCTGATGGCTCGGGGGCAATTGCTCTGGCAGGTGGTGATGCGTGACCGCCAAACCCGTCGACCACGTGGATTTGGTTTTATTACATTTACGGATCCTGCGGCGGCACAAGCGGCGTGCGCGGAGTCCCATACGATAGACGGCAGACAGGTGAAGGCGCATTGGCGCAAATACAATCGTCTTTGCCGCACGTAACGCTTGATCGGCATGCGTGGCGCAGATTGATGCGAAGCCATCTGTGCCACATGGTGAAGGTGGTCAGCAGCCTCGGAGCAAGAAGATTTTTGTGGGCGGGCTGGCTCCCGACACCGAAGACGGTGCGCTTGTTGGTTGCTTGAACCTAGCTTTTTGCACCCGGTTTTTCAAGGATCAAAACATAATTCTTTTTTGCTGTTGCATCTTTGCAGTCCACCTTAAGCAGTATTTCGAGCAGTATGGCACAGTCGTTGAGGCGTTGGTCATGGTGGACCACAACAGCGGCCGGTCGCGCGGCTTTGGGTACGTGTGGGCCTTGTGAAGGGAGATCATATGTATCTTAATGTGTATGAGTCATGTGTACCCGAAATGGCTTTATATGGCCAGCTAGGGCATCTCCAATAGCATGTTTCATACCAGTGCGGCTGCGTAGTGGCAAGCTGCAGCACCTGGCTCTGCGTCCTTGCTTTCTGTTCATTGGCAATTTGTTGCTTGCTTGGAGGGTTAAGGTACGCCTCGCACTCACATGTACGGGCATAACCCGGGGGCCCCCTGGGTCTCATCTCCGTTCCTTTTGCCTTCCCCCAAGCACCGCCCCCAAAATCCCAATCGGGTCGCCTGCTGCCTTACGTTCCATTAAATGGTGTAGTGATGACATCTTCGTTGTGCTTGGTTTCTGGGCTTTTTCGTGTGCATCTTTAAACCTTCGGGCTTGGTGCGTTGGCCATTGTTATGGCACATGTTAACATTCATGCAGCTTCGTAACCTTCGGGGAGGAATCGTCTGTTGAGAAGGTGTTCGCTGCGGGTCAGATGCACGAGCTGGGCGGCAAGCAGGTCGAGGTCAAGAGCGCCACGCCCAAGGGTTCAGGCCCTCAAGCAGGTCGAGGGGGGGGCCGTGGCCCAGCGGCAACAGGTAGCTACGGTGGCCGCGGCTATGGAGGCGGCCGCGGCGGCTTTGGAGGGTATGGCGGAGGCTACGGGGCCTACGGTGCAGGTATGGCTTCAACGATGAAACTTTATGCCTAGGGCACGGGAGAGCTGTCGCTGTGGGAACACGCCTTAACCAGAAGACATGGATAGTGGAAACATCAAAGTTCAGCAGCAGGCGTCTTAATTCCCCGTGTCCATGAGAGCTGGATGCAGTGCTGGGATGAAACCTCAAGAGCAACAGGTCTCAAGTCCTAGGCCCCCTGCCTGAGATGTAGCAGGAGTTTTGAACCATTGCGGAGAGGCACTTGCCGCACGCTTTGTGGGGCAGTATCGCCATCGGTTAGCGTTTGGATCATGGGCTAAGTCGGTGATGCGTCCAGCGCGATCTTTTTACCACGTCATGGCACCATTGGGGTACATTGGACTATCGCCAGCTGTCGACCCTGCATGATGTAGTTGTCGGCAACAATCGCCGGTGATCGGCATCATGGTTTGCCGGCGTATTCTGCGGGCGCTCCTCTCCTTGTATCGCCCGACTTTTGCCGAGCCAGCTAGCTTTCCGTTCCGCATCCAATCTCAGTTGTCAATTCTTGTGCTCTCGCTTGCGACTCAGGGTTACTTGTCTGGGGTTCTGCACTTGACGGTGTGCAGCCGCAGGCTTCCATCAAGGGATCCGCAGGGGAGATAGTGTATTATGGCAGCTGGCAGCCGGCTGGGCCAGTAACTATAAGCAAAGTTCTTTCGTCGTAGATCATTTGACATCTGTTGTGTATGCGTCAAATGTCGCCACCTGCCCTTGCACAGGAGCCTACGGCGCTGGGTTCCCGGGATACGGAGCTCCGTACGGTGGCTATGGAGCAGGTGGGGCTTTGGGAATCAGCAGCAACCTCACCAATCTTTTGCAATCTTGCGTGCGCACATCTAGCCCTTGCTTGAACGACGAGAATGGCATCCAAATACGCCTTAGTAGCGTAGGATAACCTCCTGCCTTGCACCTTGCTTCGTCCAGAAATGCTCGTCCGCAATATCTGAACCTCTGATTCTGATTCAACCTTCAGGCTACGGAAATTTTGGGATGATGGGTTACGGCGCGGGGTATGGCGGCATGGTGGGCTACGGTGGCTACGGCGGCTACGGCGGTTACGGATATGGTCAACAAGCACCGTACAGCCAAGGGTGAGCGACAGTCCGAGGCACGCCGAGATGAGCTGAATCCCTAGCGATCTTCGGCCATGTCGCGTGCATCTAGCATATGCTTGAGCAACGGGAAAATCCGCGGAGGTTGACCCGTGATCTGGAAGGGCTGCCTGGTTCTAACGCTGCCCACAGGTGTTTGTGTACTCTGCAGCCCACAGCCTGAGCCATTGATCAGCACCCAGCAAGTCCGTATCCAGTTTAAGGTTGCGAATAGTGTCCGATAACGCGGTGCTTCATCGAGCCCGGGGAGCTGTAACACCATCCATTTGAGTTTCATGAGCTCAGGCCAAAATGCCCCCGATGTTTGCACAGCGTTCCCCGTCAGGCGCGTCTGAAAGTACGCTCCCCGTGACATGCCTCCTGTGCAACAGCGGCCGCGGCGGTGGTGGAGAGGGGCAATACTGAGGCAGCATGCATCTGGTATGAGGCAGAGGGAGGAATGGGTGTGGGGTGTGGAACCCGCTGCAGATCAGTTTGAAGAGCAGCGTGCGTGTGCTCCACACTGCGGTAGCCCCCTCGGCAGAAGTTTAAGCTGTGTGTGAAATCAAGAGGAAGCCGTTGGTTGCAAGGGCTGTGATGTGAGATCATCCAGCGAGTTTGTGTTGTGTGAAAGCCGAGGGCATGTCCTGCGTGCCTTCATGTACAGGGAAGTGGCGTGCGGGACATTTGGGGAGTGGATTGGTGCGACGCCATGGGAACCGGCGAGCTCTGGTCCGGCTGCGCTGACCCGCGGGGTATGACATGTTTTGGGCCTGGTCTGAGGTGGGGATTGGGGTTCTTGGGATTCAATGGAAGGGTCGTTGTTGCCCGCCCCGTGTCGGAGGTCTGGCGATTTCCTTACGCCCGCTGTTTCAGCCAATCATTCGCTTGGTGCCTGCCAGTCTAATCCTGATGGGCCAGGCCGGGCGAAATGCATCGGGGCGTGAGGGTGGCACATTCCCGTTGAGAGCTGGGGCCGTAAAGGTGACTACCCTGCTTCCTATGTATTTGGGAATCCGGGGGAGCTCTTCCAGAGCTTGAGTGGTCGTGGTTACGTCTTGACCGTGGTCTCATGATTGGGCGACTAGCCAAGGCCGCGGATGGGGGAAGGGACGTCCTGTTTACTTTTTAGCTGGTAACGTGTGGCTGATCTGTCATCAGTTCAATGCTTGTGTGCGTTGGGAGGGGTTGTCTGCGACAGTGTAGAGGCACCGACCTGGCCGCAAGAAAGATGCTGGGGGCCAACACGGCTGTTCAGAATGCGCTCTTAAAAGTTGGAGGGTCGGCCGGCTTTTCGATAGTTCAATTCTGATTCTAGTTTCACGGGAGTCGATGATCAGATGAAAAGCCCAATTGATTTACAAAGATTGCCGGTTGATCGTTCGGGTCACAGTTTATTGGCGCAGGTCGCCATGATCCGAGCAATGTCCACGTCCGTGTGCCCTAGTCGCGCATCCGCGCAATGCCCTTAATCCGAGAGCGAGACACTTGAGAGGTTGTGAGAGAGCGTGCAAGATGCACAGTTTACATGAACTATCGATTTACCTTCTACCCGCGTGTCATGCGGGTTCTGCTGTTGCGTGGAGATTTGGCAGGTTTGGCCGAGTCTGGCATGCATATGTTGTAAGAGGTGGAAGCATATACCATGTTTGTTATGAATGAATTCGATGCTGCAGCTTGGGAAAGGAGAAGATGTTGGTTTCTAGGTTGTTTCGTTATGTAAAGTTAAATATGCATCAGGAGTCACGATGGTGCACATATCATGGTGCACATATGTAGTGACAGATTAATATGCGCAGCACAATCGTTCATTTCTATCATCAATACATTTTATCAAAAATATGACACGTGCCTAACATTATTCCTAATTATCAATGCTCATACATATGCAACCCTTCTTCAGACGCTCTTAACTTAATCGGACTGCTACTTAATTTGCCACCATACTCCGTCAAATGACCATGTGCACGAAATTACACGAAACTATCCATCACCTGGCAGGGGAGAGTGTTGACCAAAACCCTCTTAATCGCCCGCAGTTCCCAGCACGAACGCATCAACGCAACACAACAAGCCATCGACACTGACACCTGCTGCAGCTCAGAAGAAACGCTACAAACCGCAGCGCATCCAGCAGCAGGATGCCGAGACTTTCATGTCTCCTATCCTACGGTCTCCCAACACATAAATTCAAAACTTACCAAAACCACTTCGCATTGCACAAAACGTTCCACTAACCTGCACTTCATGTTCGCTCGAGACATACTACGTATCCTTAGTCCCCGCCAGGACCACCTACACGCGCCTGAACGGCTCGAGGAACGGCCCTCGCCCTCACTCAAACACCACTCATCACTCCTCCCCCCTCCACCTGTGTCCCCTCAAGCCTGCAGTGGCGTAATCCTCAGCAGACGGTTCTCTTTGGGGTTCAACATGGTCTGCTGCAGCTTCCAGCCATTGCGCTCCGCCTGGGATATGAAGTCGGGATACAGCACCGAAACCACTGCCTGGGCCCGCTCCATGGTCACCCGCCAGCCCTCATGATGGGCAGCTCCTCGGCTGGCGGTATTTAGTGGGCCCCCGGCCCCGCCCCCACCCTGCCATCCCACCCCCTGGTCCTGTACCTGATGTCGCCCCTCCGATACCCGGGTTTCAGCGCACTGCCGTGACCGTGCACAGTCTTCCTTAGATGCGTCGGAACTACGACACCCACCGCCGCCACTGCTAGTGATGCTACTGCTGCTGTCGCTGCTGGCAACAGTTGCGCAACAGGAGGCGCCATTGCCGTTGAGGACGCTGCTCTTGGCGATCGCCCCCATGGTGGTGGTGGCAGCGGCGGTTAGTTGCAGAGGTGCATGGCTGAGGGCGGCCCCGTCCAGCAAGTGCAGGAATACGTGTCCGAAGAAGGACGCCTGAAGGCAATCCATACTGGTGGCGCCCTCGCGTAACAGCACATAGGCCTTCTTGGTGTCGGGTCTGGAGGGGTGGAAAACAATTGAAATACAGGGGAGGTTGGGAAGCGCACGCAATGAGGGAGAGCGCGACCTATGTGAACCATCGAATATAGGCTCTGATTTTGGTTGTGCTAAGGCCTAGGGCGGCGCAGGCTAGTCCGGGTTGGCAGAAAGGAATACTTTTGACATGACTAATGTGTCGTAATCGTAACGTGCCAAGTTGAGTTGGAAAGTCAATGCGCGCGACATTAGGATTGTGGGCGCATGCGAAGGCGGGCAAAGGCGGGCGAGCGATACCCCCAAGATTGCTATTCAATTTTGCGAACAGTCAAGACAATTAATTTACACAATCAATACTAATCAAAGTTTGCTTATAAAACCGAAGTTGGCCTGCCAGACTCTGGAAAACATGGCGAGCCTACGTAAAATGTTTTAAACGTTAGCGCGGAGTATCGAGCAGTCCTTTTGTGTCGTTAGATATATCATTTCAAACCCTATACGAAATAAGATATCACAGCATCGTTCCTTCTACGAAGCACGTAGACGCTGCTGAATTGCGCATCGCTGCCAGGGCACCAATAGTCTGGCAGTCCCACACATCTGTCCGGTCGGCAATCACTGTTGCCGGTCTCGTAGCTTCTTGTGTTGAAAGAACATTAATCCAATCGCCTCCGCAATAGGTTGGTTTTACTCCATCAGTGACCTCGTCGTCGCCTGCCTAACCCAGCCACAGCGTTTCTTTCCAAAGCTCGACATGACACCACCATCAAGGTAAGAAAACTAGAACCTAAAAATTGGATCACTTTATTGAAACAAATGATATTTGGGTTTTCCCCCCTTAAAATAACTTGCGCGCTAGCACAAGAATTTCCCATCTATACTCGCGTAAATCCGTCGCGGCGGTGTACGGTCTAAGCGGCCTTAACACGTTTAAGTTGGCACGCAAAAGATGCCACCGAAAAGGCGTGCAAGGATCCCGATCTTGGTCCGCTAAGAAGCCGAAGCGGCATTCTGTACAAAGTCACGTTGATTCATTCGCCTTTTAGTTAGTCTAATGGGACCAAACAGCGCTTATCACAGACCTCTAACAAGGATTTCCATGACGGCCCCCCGCGAGATGATGCCCTCGTCCGCGAGCTCACGTGTGCGCGGCCCCTGGGGCAATCATGACCCGAGCCCGCAACCCTAAAAGGACCCGCCGCGATACGTTCCAGTGCTTAATTAAGGAATAAATGCCTATTAATTGGAAAATTTGGTGTTGGTCTTCGGCCCTCTTTGGTGAAAAGGAGCGAATTCACGTCCGGCCACACAAACAAGAGTCGGCCACAAAGTCTGCGTCCTGCCAAAAAGCCGGAAGAGCTGAGACGCGACGGGTTGAGCTGGACAGTCCTTGAAACGCTCCTACCAGAAGTAAGCGATAGAGGTCTTTCAAGGACTATCCTTACGAGCAAATCCTGACAAGGCCGCGCACGGCGGAGGGCCGTGCGCTATACTAAAAGGTTCGCAACGCAAGAACCACCTGAGGTCTATGACCCGGCTTCGCATGAAAAGCTGGTCATTTATGGGATTTATGGGGAATTCTATTTTGGGGACTTGAGCAAACACCCCGCAACTCACAGCTAAGGAATACCGTACTGCCACAATACGTTGGTCTTCAGTTTTTCCCAAACGCCTGTGAAAAGGTACCTGGAAATCCTATTTGGTGCCATGCAATTTTGGTAAGGATTAAGATAAGGTATTGCAGTTGTGATACAGATTTCGTGGCGCTCCAGGGAACCTCCGCCCGTGTCTCTGCGCGCAACGACCCGCCGTTTGTTCAGCACTGTTACCGAGCGAGCAAAGCAACGACGCGCGACCGTAAAAGAACATCATAGAATTTCTTAAAGAGCTGTAGCTACAACTATATAACCGTGTGCATGTTGGTGTGCACCCACGTAATTTGGTGTCAAGCAAATTTCCAGGCATGCCTTAGGGCTTTTTTCCACTGGCGCAGCTTTGGTGACCTCCCACCACTTGGGTCGCGCCAATACATCGTGGCGGTACGGTAGTTTATCAGCAGCCTGACATGAAACTCATTCCTCGGTTTGGAGTAAAACTCTGATCCCCCTAAGAACCCCTTACCCCTTAAAAACGCGGAGGGCGCTGCGGCCGAGCTGTTGCACAAAATTACAAACCGCACTACGCCGGGTCCCAATCCATTTGGCCCCGGGGAATTTCATTTCCCGTCCTAACCCAGATCCCAGATCAAGACAAACTATGTCCCCCAAAGCCTCCTCCCTCCCCCTCTCCTCTCCCTTCCTCTCCCTCCCTTCTCTCCTCCCCTTCTGTCCCCTCCCCTCTCCTCGAAGCGCCGAAACCGCCGGACCTTCCCTGCCCCTAGCAATCCGTCAGGAGCCAGGAGCCGGGAACAAACCCTCCTGAGGGGCCCCACATCGCACACAAGGGAGATACCTCCTGCTCACCCGTCCACGCCCGCTCACCCGCCCCCTTACCCGCCCCCTTACCTATACGTGACGAGGTAGCGGTACTCCGGCTCGGGGAAGCGCTGGACTGCGTGGGCCAGTTCCGAGGGCCCTGCACAAGCGGACTCCACTGACGCCCCCAGGACCAGGCGGTTCTGGTTGTGACGGCCCCACGGCAGCAGCGGCTCGTTGTGGTTGGCCTCCGCCACGCCGGGGATGAAGCCGTCAGACAGGTAGCGCTGCGTCGCGTACGCCAGGCGAGCGCGGTTCATGTACGGCAGCTCAACGCTGTCTACTTCCTTTCGGGAGGACAGCAAATACCCTGGCGAGGGAAGGAGCGCGGGGGAATGAGGGGGTTTTAGGTGCGGTATGTGTGTGTGTGTGCGCGCGCGCCTGCCAACACCGCTGCTGCACACCTCAACTGCTTTATAGCTTTTAACACCTATATCCCCACCACAACCACTACACATATACACACATGCGCACACAGCGCGACCGTCCCCGCCCCTCCCCTCCCTTTCCCCCCCCACCTCACACCCCGGCACCCTCCCCCCCTTTCCTTCAACCCACCTAAGCCACCACACCCTCCCCGCCCTTCAGCCCCTCATCCATCCTACCCCACCTGCCGACAGCACGCAGAACGTGGGCATACGCGGCAGCTTCATCCTGGACAGCGCAATACCCGCCACCGTGCCGAGGATGTCAGCCAGGTTGGCCACAGACTCCCCCTTAGCGGTGATGTCGGCCAGGTTGTTCTGCAGCGCGAAGGTGCGGTAGATGGGTGCACGGGTGGAGGAGGCTGCCACGGCAGCCAGGTTCTTGGACAGATTTGCCGTACAGGCCAGGGGCAGGAAGGCGGGGGGGGCGTATACGGTGGCGAGCTCCAACGCCGCACCCGCCTCCATCAGCAGGTCGCCTGATTGGATGGGGGGAAGGGGAGGGGAAGGGGAAGGGGACGGCGGTCAACAGGGTAGGGGTGGGGGGAAACGTACCAGGTGGTGCTGCTGCTCCTGCTGGGTGTGGGGCTAGGGGGTAAAGGGAAGGGGGCGAGTGGGGGTGGGAGGGCACTGGTCGCCAGGGCGGGTGGGTAAGTGTGTGGGTAAGACACGCCGCCCAAGAAGTCGCCGGACAGGTAGGGGACGTTTCTTGGCGGCAGAAGGACTGCCCCGCCGCCACCTTGGTTCCGGGGCAACCATCACACTACTCTATCAGAGTTGAGCGTATTCTCAGGCGTGCAGGTCCACCATACCCGCCCTTGGCCATGGCTGGCAAGTCAAAACCCAAACCCAGCTGGGGCCGCATCCTGACGGGGGTAAACGCCCCCAAGAGCCACTTGCTAGCCTAGGCCCCTGACCCCCGCTGGTAGGCGGGCCCCCGGGCCCCGGCGGTGGGAACCAGTGCATGGTGCAGGCCGAAGCTGGGCGACCATCCGGCGGCCCAGGCTATAGTCCATTGACCCCGCCTAGCGGCCCCCTGCGTTAGGGCCCCCTGCGCACACACACACACCTCGGAGCTCAGACAGGGGCTGGATAGCGCCGTGCCCTCTCCCTCTGCCCCCCGACGGGAGGACGGGCGGAGAATGCGCAAGGCCGGTACGGAGCCCGCACAGCTATGGGTCCGCACCTGGCCCTCAGCGCTCCTCAGCACCTCCCCGCCCCTCCCCACCTCCCGCCCCAGCTTCCCCATCAACAACAACCGCGATTAGGCCCTGAGGGCAGTGAGAACCTCCCGCAGCGCCCCGCGGCCGTCCCGCCTCAGCGCACGACCGCAAGGCAGCAACCTCTCCCCCGTGAATCCCCCCGTCCCTCCTCAAACCCGCCCCCCACACCCCAGCCCCTCCCCCAGGGGTGAAGCAACCCACTCTCCCCTCCACGCGCCCTTCTCTCCAGCTCCCAGCTGGCTGCGGCTGCCAGATGCCCCCTCCCAAGCCCAGCACTCCCTATCGCCCTACCCAGGATAGATTGCACCCTCCTCCTCCTCCTCCTCCTCCCCCTTACACACACATGACCACCACCACCTCCTCACTAGCAACCCAGTCCCCATGGCAATGAGCCTCCAGCCCTTTCGTAACCCACTACCCCACGTGGAGCTCAGAGGGGCAGCTCTGATGGCCTTCCCCGGCACATACACACACACCCCTACCCCGCTTTGGCTCGGCCCCTTCTCTTCCCCCCACCCCATTCCCCTCCCTCCCTACGGCTCAGCAAGTTAGCTAACATGGCACACACACATACATACACACATACATACACACACAGATGTATGTATGTATGTATGTAAACCCACCCGCCAGCCTGAACTGCTTTAGTTCGCAGTCCAGCTCGCGGCCCCAGCGGGCGAAGAGCAGTCGGCCCAGGCGACCCGCACCGTCCTTGATCACCCAGTTGATGGCCGCAGCCGCCTCGCCCTGGAAGCGGCCCGCGACGCCGAGCGCCCCAAGCAGGGATTGCGTCGTAAACACGCTGATGGCGCCACCGAAGAAGTACTGCACGCCGCGCCAGGCCATGTACGGTGCGTACTGGGGACCTACGCTGTCCGGAAAGCCGTTTGGCAGCAAGTAGGCGTGGATGAGGGCGCGGAAGTGGTCCTCGTGTGTTTGGCGCTCGTCCACGATGTCGAAACCCTCCCGGGAGCCGGCGTGCTGGGATGCGGGGAAAGAGGACGAGGTGGAGGGGTTGAAGTCGCCGCGAGCTAGGTAGACGCGACGGCGGCGGCCCGAGCATGACTCTACTGCAATGCTGCCCAGGTCGTCGACTTGGCCTTGCTCGGCCAGCACGTGTCGATTGGAGGTGCCCCTGTGTGGCGTTAGGCCCAGTTTCTTCCACGGCGGAAACCTAGGTCGGTGGTCTACGGGTTGTCCGTCGCTTTCGTGCGGGGATTGCAGTGGCGTCATGTGACAGGAGTTGGGAGGCAGCTGGCGTTTCGGTGCTTCAACCGGAATGCGCTCCACATTGTGTCCACCCAAGGCGTCGGTGAACGCAATACTGATTGGCGCGCTGATGACCGCTAACGGCGGAGAGGAGGTCCCTGAAGGCTGCCAGCCAAAAGACAGGCTGGGCTGGTAACCAGTTTCTTTGTCGGGGGCGCCGCCCGGCAACGGCAACGACACAGATGCGAAGGTCATGATTTAAACTACCATGTTTAATCAAAGGTTTGGCTTATGGAATCATGTGCCCTTTGGAATTGCATCCTCAGTTTGTGTAAACGCTTGCAATTGGCCGCCAACCAGCAGGCCTTGAATTGGGTCAGATGGGACGGAATGCATCATTCAATGTTTCATTAGTGCATTTCGCTGTATGCCCGCAATTGGTCAACGCTCGACGGTCCCGAACGGCTGTACCGTATCGTCACAGGTACGGAAGCAGAATGACTTGCTTGGGTGCTTTGTGCGTTCGATCGCCCACAAATGCAACGTTATTGCAACATCTTAACATGGCATCCGAGTCCAATTATGAGGTTCGCAAACTACAAGCCTCCGATTTCGATAAAGGTACATACGCACAGCGCAATTGCTTTGGTAAAACTTGGCCCCGGAAGCAGAGCTTGTCGATCTTTCTTCAGGGTTCTTGGAGCTCCTTGCACACTTAACGACTGTTGGTGAGGTTACCCGGGAAGCCTTTGAAGGTACGTGTCTTCCGACAGGTGTGCCTGTGGGTTCCATCCCTGCATCAATAGATTTCATGTCTGCAAGATCTAGCTTCCATGCCAGGAAATATTGCACGCGCACGTGTGTAAACAACATTCCTGCCTGTGTGGTAAAAACTCCATTAAAATCCCGGGCACCACTCCCATCTCCCAAAGCTCTGTACCGAATCCTCGGCGCCAAGCTCTGCAACCTCCCGCAGAACAAGTCACACAACGAAACTCCGCGGGGAACTACTATACACTTGTGATTGAAGGTAAGCGGTGCAGCGGCATATGCCGCCCTACAATTAACCACTTTGAAGCACTGAAGCACTGACGAGGCAAGGACCAGCCTTCCAGCATAGGGCCTGCCTGAACAAGTTTTAAAACCCCCCGAAAAAGACTCGCCCACCCGTTCCCCCGACTTCACCCGACCCCCCGCTCAGCCGCGGGCAGGGTTCCATGGGTGCCATAAGCAGACAGCCGCTGTTGATGTGCCGCGTGCCGTCAGAGTCACACACCCATACGCCCATATGCCCTTGGAGTGTCGAGGGGGGGGACACACGCTATCTGGCCACATCATGGCGGCAGCTGTGAACGCCCGAATATACTACTGCACTGTGCCCCGTGCCGTACGCCGTACGCCGTACAAACCCCGGCTTCCACACGTTGTATTGCTTTTCCATGGCACGGGAGCAGCGGTCCAGTGCTCTTGCACGGGAGTCCAGTTGGATCCAACTTGAATCAGCACAAAGCCCACTAATCAACCAAAAGTGCGACTGTAAAAGCTGTGGCAGCGCTCAGAGCAGTGGTTCAAGGTGGACCCCAGTGCAGGTCCCGGCTCCCCTGAGAGCGGCTCCCTCAGGCCCACCCACCCCCCTGGCCCCGCCCCGCACGGCCCGGTCCTGCACCCCTCCACTCCACCACTGCCAGATGGAGGGCGCGTTATCGCAACTGCGGCCATGATTGTGGAGATCAAGTTCATTCACAACTGCGGCAAGGTGCGTATGTATGTGTGTAAATGCATGTGTGCAAGTTTATGTGTGTGTGTGGATGGGGATTGGAGAGAGGCGATAACGGAGGGGATCATTTATAAGAAGTGAAGCCCTAAACCCTGACACTGAGGTTAATGGGAGGGTGGAGGCTGGGGAAGTGAAGTGGAGAGGGAGGGGACCCCGCATGGGAACCTGTCAGGGCGCACGACAGGGGACGACATCACCGGTGCCGGCTTGCTTGGAAAGCCCCGGGCCGCTGCCTGAATATCCCACCCGGTAACATGTGCTGCTGCTGGTAGTTGGTAGTTGGTACTGCTGGTAGTTGGTAGTTGGTACTGCTGCACCCACCCAGACTCCCCCGTCCCCGCCTGGCCCCCTGTCCTCTCAACCGGCAAGGCGTCGTGTGGGGCGCAGTGCATTGCAGATTGCACCCGCCAGACCGTCCCTTCAATGTGCAACAGTGTGTACACACTCCTCCTCCTCCTTTCCTCTCCCGCCTCCCCCTCCTCGTGGTGTGGTTTGACCGGGCAGGTGGGCCACATCGAGGATGTGGTGGTGGACCCCGCGTATCGCGGAAAGAAGCTCGGGCTCAAGTGGGTCATCACAACATCTGGGGGAGGGGAGGGGGAAGGGGTGGGGGAGGATCATATGCTGAGAGGATACCAGAAGTGAACTGCCGGAATGCGTCCAGAGTCCGGTACTGGCCCCGTGGGTCCCCGTGAGCAGTGATGAAGTCATCGGCCCGTGTTTCTGGAAGTAAAGCCCATTACGTTTCCGACATTTATTTTTGGTGTAGGGGAAATGTGAGGGGATCTGGGCCGCGCTGCGGGCGGGGAAGATGGAGGAGGTCGAAAAGACCTCTTACAGGCGAATAGATGCTCCGCACGTGTGTTGAGGCCCCAAGGTGGTGACCATTCAGCGGCCCAGGAGAATCTCTTTCCGGTGGATCTGGATCTGGATCTGGATTTAGAGGTGGTGTTGATGGAAATGACGATCTTCACGATGTTGTTGTTGTTGGTGGTGGTGGAGGTGTCTGTTGTGAGAGCAGCACTGGCTGTTTAGAGAGGTACAGCTGGAGGTGCACCTGGGGAGCTGGCTGCCGACCTGGAGCGGGGGATCCTGGCGCGTGCGTGCGCGCGTGGAGGACGTGGCGGGACCGGGGTTGCTCCGGGGGGTGATGTAACTCCCAGCCGCCAAGTGAAAAATGGAAAGACAATTGACCCCAGGTGGGCTTTAAACACCACGAACACTCTTCGTTGCGTACCTGCTTACATGCCCATGTAGGGGTGCCGCCTCCCGCCAATCTTTCTGCCTTTCCTGTCCGCCTTCCCTCCCCTCCTTCCCCCTTGCAGCTCATTTGCCTCGTCTTGCTCTCCCCCTTGGGATGATGGAGTGTTTCCCCCCTCCCCCCTCCCCCTCCCCCCGCTGGCCCACTCGGCCTAGTGCAGGCTGATCAGTGCACTGGTGGACACGGCTCGTGAGGCGGGGTGTTACAAGACCATTCTGGACTGCAGCGAGGACAACGCGCCCTTCTACGAGAAGTGCGGTCTGACGCGGAAGGGGGTACAGATGGTGGGTGCAAGGGGACAGGAAGGGGAGGAAGTGGTGGAGGAAGTGGCTGACAAAGGGGCGGGATGAGGGGGGCCCATTAGGGGGGCGGACAAACGCGCACGGCATGCGGGAGGGAGGGCGTGGGGGAGGGCGTGCGGGAGGGCGTGCGGGAGGGCGTGCGGGAGGCGGGGTGAACACACATGATGCCTGTCTTTGGTGTCCGCTCAGGGGGAAGGAGAGATCTCAGGCTGATAGCGGCTAATCCTTTTGAGCGACCTCTAGTTGCGTGTTTTCTTTCAGCTAAAGGGTTGAACCCTTTCCTGCGAGCTGCTTAGGCCCTAAGACATCAGCTGGAACAGGTGAGCCGGGTGCGGTGCAGCCGCCTGTCCGTCGGCCCCCCGCTGACCTAGGGCGCCGAAACCTCCTTCGCCATCATCATCGCCATCAGTGCCCTCATCATGCTGCTTGCTCCCTGATGTGATGGCCGCAGGCCAAATACCTGGACCAGTGACCAGCGATCGATGACCCCGCAGGCAGCACTGCGCGTATAGACCCTTTTAGATCTATGGTATGCAAAAGTTACAAGTTCCGCACAAGCACTTGTGCGGGGGTGTCCGTAAAAGCCATGGGGGAGGGGCCGTGGACGGTAAAGTGTTTTTAGTGCGGTTACGCGGTGGACCATCGTCGTCCTCCCTCGTCCGTCCACCGTCCCGGTATGTAGAGCACTGCAGAGCGGCGGCGGAGGGAGCCAGGGAGTCGGGCCGTCGGAATGTCAGAACGGAGGCAGTCATCCCCGACAGGGCTGCGGTACAGAGCACTGCCCCTGTCAGCCCAGACGTATGTGAGCACCCGGGGGTCCCCAGCTGCTCCAGGCGACATGGGGTGTCAGGACACAGCGTCCCGGATGCGGTCATGTGGGAACTGCCATGGGAGTGGAAGTGGAAGAGGGGGGAGTTGTGGGGCGGGTGCGGGGGCGGACGGTTGGTGGTTGCATCCGCGGGCTTTGCTGCTGCATATCCGGATTGGACTGGACCGAAGCTAGCTAACGCTCGGGGGTTTTGGGGTGGGACGGCTTGCTATTAAGGTTGCGGACAGGATGGGCGAGGGAGCTGCTTGCCTGCTACTGCCACTGCTGCTACTGCTTCCCAGGTCCATAGTATGGAGTTCAGAGCACTTAGGTGGCATTGCATGAAGGGCTGCATGGTACTCCACTATGGAGCTGGGTATTATGCGGTGATCTTGTATTCAGAGACTTATCAGAAGTAAAGAGGAGTAGCGTAGTTGATTGCTTGGCTGATGTGTGCCGGTTCTGCCAGCGAAAAAACAGCTGTTTCCCGGCAGAGTGACTGTAACGGCAGGGAGCCCCAAGGAGTGGATGCTCTTAGGAGGAACGATATGTGTCCAGGTCGCTACGGGGACCCGGCAAACCCGGCATGTGCACAAGACCGTGGGAACGGAGAAGGGTGCCATGGCTAAAGTTATATCCGTGGGCTTCAGCCCCGGAGAGGCTAAGGCTTGATGGGCGAGGTTTTTTCGTTCCTTGAAACGGGTTGAAACAGGCGCCCAGCTTGCCACACGCGCGCCCGTATTCATGGGATGTGCCATTTATTGGACATACTGTTAACGGGGTCTGGGTTTTAAAGGCCATTACCGCGGGGCTTGATCTGGCCATGACAACGTTAGAACCGGACGGTTTCTTTCTGAAGACCCATGGACCGTCAACTGGCGTAGAACCTCAAGTCAATGGCTTTCGAATGGCATGACAAAGAATATAGGTATTAAGTCGTGAGTAATATGAAAGGTCTGGAGCAGGGCAGCGTGTAAGCCAGGATGCTAAGCGCCTTGTCTTGTCTGAGGAGCAGCTCAGAAGCAGGATGAAAGCAGCTGGAAGTTAAACTATTAATATACAGCAATGAAATGTACCGGGGGGTCATGCAACACCAAAGATGGGCCCTTGGGGTTCAGAATACAGAAACTCGTCGTCGGCGCCAACACTCTTGAGATGAGAGCTCAACGTTTTTTCCAAATTACTATCTATTTGCAATTGCGTTCTTATAAAGCTGTGCAGGTTACGAGTGGTCTACAGCTGCAGGCTTCCGTACGGCAAACTTGTTTTGTGTTTGAGAGTAGCAATGAACTGCGTTGTATAGCAATTTCACACAGTGAGACGAAGCGTGCTAACGAGCTGCTGCTTCAGGCCTAACACGTGAAAGAGAGGAAGTCCTCAGTCTAGGTCGCCGAAGGGAAGGAGCAGACCTGTAGGCCCGCAGGGCCAGCGCGGCGCCCATCTTGGACGCCTGCTGTAGCCAAGATGAATCCTGAGTAGTAGGTCCAGCTGGGACTTTGTTGATCCTTTTGACAAGAATTTCTAACACGATCCCTCCCTCCGACCCTTCTCAACGCTCAACCACAGCGATTACCTGTTCAAGGTGAAATGGCACTTTAGCAATGTACCTTTCTCCTCTTCCATAGCTAGCTGTCTTACAGGCTATTCATTATCTGCGCGCAGCTTCTGCTCATCGGCGACTCCGGCGTGGGCAAGTCCTGCCTGCTTCTGCGGTTCGCGGTAAGCCTTTCATTGCAATTAGACTGCGCATAACGTATCTCGAGCTTATTTGGCGTTGAGAACTTCTCTTCTTCACAGGATGACACCTACACCGAGAGCTATATCAGTACCATCGGTGTGGACTTTGTAAGTTCCGAACGCAGTGTAGCTTGCTAGTCACCGCCTCCCAGGCGTTGATTCTTTGCTTGGGTTTGCAGAAAATCCGCACTGTGGAGCTGGATGGAAAAGTGATCAAGCTGCAAATTGTGAGTAACGTGGCGCGAAGCTGTCCGATTCTATCCTTCTTTTGTACAATGGGTTGTGTGAGGCCTACCTCGTTGCACTGACCTATGTGCGCAGTGGGATACGGCTGGGCAGGAGCGCTTCCGGACTATTACCAGCAGCTACTACCGTGGCGCGCATGGCATCATCGTGAGTGGGGGCTCTCGACAACCCTTCTGCTACAGTGTCGTTTGGGTATGGCGATGCACATACCAAGGGTGGGGCTACTTTTGTAGGTTGTGTACGACGTAACTGACCAGGAGAGCTTCAACAACGTGAAGCAGTGGCTGGCAGAGATTGATAGGTACGCGAGCGAGAATGTCAACAAGTTGCTCGTGGGCAACAAGAGCGACCTCACAGGAAAAAAGGTCGTCGACTACCAGGCAGCCAAGGTAAGGGTGACCTAAGTCATGCTCTGCGCCACGCCGCGTTACCCTCTTTCTATGAAGAATGGTATGCGTGTGGTGTGTTTTTGCTGTTGGCAGGCCTTTGCCGACGAGATCGGCATCCCGTTCCTCGAAACTTCCGCCAAGAACGCAACGAACGTAGAGCAGGCTTTCATGACAATGGCGGCGGAGATCAAGAACAGGTGGGGTACAGCTGTTGCGGGGTGGCAGGCTGTAACATCTCGAACAAAACGGTAGAAAGTTTATGTTTGGGGTGTTCATTGTTTTGCATAACTCATGTGATTGAACTTCCTGTGTTCGTTGTGGCATTTGCATATTGTAGCAACACCACATATGCGGCAATGGAAGCGAATTTGAAGGTGATGGCACATCGAGTTTTGGGGAACTCGTGTCGTCATAGCTATGGGATATTACACATGGTTCTCTGTATTGAAGTACAGTTCAGGACATCTGGTGCACACATACATACACTCTCGGCTGCTATTGCGACTGCTGCAACCCTTTGCCTCGACGTCACAGGATGGCCAGCCAGCCCGTTCCACCCAAGCCCGGCGGCCCCGTCGTTCGGCCCACGGAGGGCAAGCCAATTAACAATAAGTCGTCCTCTTGCTGCTGAGGATCGGTTTGGGGCTTTGCCGTGAGGCGGTGAGCGGAGAAGTGTGTGATGGGAGTGGTGTCTGGACCTAGGGATCTGGGCGGGGGCGGTAAGGGGTGACTCGGTAAGCGAAGATGGTTGACTGGACATAATCTGACAGCACATTAGATGCAGAAAGACGTTATGAGGTTTACGTTAGCGGGAACAGGCAGATTTAAACCTGCATGCATGGTAAGACTCTGTAACTCCGCTGTGACTCGTCGGCGGTCCGCCAAGTACATTTGGAAGGGTTGGTTGCCCTGTGTATACTATCGCGGCGCTGGCGTTCGTTTACCGTAGCTTTGGAGTCGACGGCCAGATCCCCAATGAGTACGAGGCTTTCTCGTGAGGGCGGAATATTCTTCTGTTGTGGCGCGTAGTATGTCGCCCCTATTGGTTAGCGTTGGTTTCGGAGTGTAGTTCCTGTCCTCCGTGTCAGGCCTAATTACCTCTTGTCCCGGTCTGTTAAAAGGTGAAAAGGTTTTTACATCCCACCCATACGTAGTAGGAATGCAAATAGACCGCCCGGCCTTGGGACAAGCCGTCGATATTAACTGTCAAAACATGCCACAGAAAAGCTAGATGCTTACGTGCAGCTCCAGAAACCAGATTTGCACGCCGCCTGCCCAGCACGGAATTCAGCCCGATGCGCCAGTATCTTCAGGTAGCAAGGCTAGTGCCTCGCCGTCGACAATGACCTGACAAATGTCCTGCAGTTCTGCAACAGTCCTGAATGTAACTCGGCGCCCGCTAAGCCTCTGAACGGTAACCGTTGCCTTCACTGATTGCCCTACCTGCGGGGAAACGATGTTTAAAGATGCAGGTAAACCTAGCAACTTGCTTCCTGGCTTTCCACATCTCACCAGAACTGGCGCTCGGAACCGCAACGTTTGTGTGGCATACAGTGTACCTGGGAATCTGCTGCCGATGATTGCGGGAAATAATGAGGCAACGAGTATTCCGGGTATCACTGGCGCACCGAAACCTGCACGGACCCATCCGCCCATATCTTCTTTTTTTGGACTAAGTGGCACAAACACACCTCCTGGTTACCTGCTTTTTTCGCATTAACTAAGTCAGTATGGATCGGGTTAGAGTCGCCCGTCAGCTGAACGAAGCTTTGTACCGCGGCTGCATCGAAAGTCCTAACCTCCGATGCACTCAGCCTGTAAAGGAAATTAAGCACTTCAAAATAATTTAAAACCGATCAAAGGGCCGCCGTCTGAGACACACCCGACGTGCAATGTTCTTGCCCCATATGGTATTTTGCAATGTCGTGAGATAGTATTTAGGATCATCCTGTTATTGACATGTGCACGCGACGTGCGTGTAGTAATCTTAAGATTTGGATGCATGGTATCAATAACCAAGTCGGTCACTAGCCGTACAGGCACTAGCGGCACTTAAGTGCCTTACAGGGTGTTTCCACTTGGCCGAACACTAACAATAAGTTTGAATGTTTTTCGTCCTGGACTCGTCTCTCGCCGTTCTAAATGCATATATTGATACTACTAATGATAGTAGAAAATATTCATCAAACAAATTGGAGGTTGGGGCACTCCTGGCGGAGAACCGTAAGGCCTAGTGGAAACACCCCGTACACTAAGTCCACACTAGCGCACACTAAAGTTAATTGGACCTCAGACCTGCCATTAACTTTAGTACCTAGCACTAACTATTTGGCGGGCAACTTTTATGAGCTGGATTGTCCCTTCTGACCACAGACTTTAGACGTAAGCAGCTATCTTTTTTCCTTCCTGCAAACGCCGCGTTGACTTGCGCACGCCCAACACCGACAGCCTCAGAACACCGCCATTTTGCAATGGAGCCCTCCTTCAATAACGTTCAGCAAACATATACCGCTAGTTTGCCTTCCTTCGCTGGCCGGACGTTGCCAATGCACCATGCGGACTTCATGGCGGACATCATGACGCAGGCTGCGCCGCAGCGGATCCTACTACGCGAATTCTTACAGACCTTGACAATTATCAGCAATTAATCCCTGGCGCTAAAACGTTCAAAATACGAAAACAATTTTGGTTTCGGCGCTCCTTAGTGCCGCTAGTGGAAACACCGTCCACACTAAGTCCACACTAGCACATAGTGTACCGAAGATAGTGTTCGGACAAGTGGAAACACCCTGTTACTTCCCGTACCGGTTACAAGCAAGTGACTACATGCGGCCTTTGTGACACTGGAGTGGCCTTTGTGACAGCTCGCGATAAAGCGAAACCATAGCCTGGCTCCTCGCTCCTACCACTGACCACTCCTGCGTATATGTGCGCTGCTCCTGCACCATAGGGTTCGCCATTGCGCTCTCGAAATTCACACCAAGAAAATCAGATCCCCAAACTTGCGCCCCATACGAAAACACCGGCACAACGAGCGCGTTATAGAGGGACAAGCACAGCTTAAGGGTACAAATTTTCTTATCTCGACACAGGGCACTGAGGCCAAACGTGGCCCGTTTCCCAGCTGCTAGTAGTTGTTTGGTGCAGGCTGAGAGCTGCGTGCCTGGGCCGTAATGTAGCCCGAGTTATTGTGCCGTCTCGTTACCCGTCAGTACCCTCAAACACGCCCCACATAACCGGTACTCGGCTTCCACAAGGCTGCTCCCGTGCTGTGCCCCAAAAAATGAGGACTTCACACTTGGCTGCGTTGGCGCCCATTCCCGTCGCCTTGCAATAGGCCTCAAGGAGTCCGAGTAAGCTTACACCCTGCTCACGGAGGATGTTCCATCGGTCAGGAAGGCGCACACGGCAGTCGGTATCGTGGGCCTGGATGTAGTGAACGAACACCTCAATGAATAATCCGAAAAGGGTGACACTAAGGGGGCACCCTTGCTTTATGCCCCGCCCCACGGAGAATTCAGGCCCCATCTGACTACCCAACTTGACTCGAACTTTTACGTCTGCGTAGCTGGTCTTTTAAGTGGAGGTTTTGCTCGTCACATGGGTTTGGCGATTCACCCGTCGGACAATGTACATCCCAACCTAACGGTCACTTTGGGTGATGGTGGGACTGCGACTTCGGTAGGGTTTGCCGAGGTACCTATTCGCTTGGACATCATACAACCCATCAGCTTGACCACACACACATATACATACACTCGGGGGGGCGGCTGGCAGGCGGCTGGCAGAGGTTAAGGCCTGACTTCTGCTCCCGGCCGACCCGGGTTCAAATCCGCCAGCCGGCTCCTCGGGTGTTTGAGGAGTGTCGAAATGGGAGGTGGCCCCCCATCTTATGGATGGTGTAGGACGTGATAAAATCAACTTGCGAGCTGACCAGGAACAAAGTTGATGCGCCGTTGATCCGCTAGATTTGGTTGGATGCTGGTGGTGAGTTGCCGAACCCAACGAATACATTCTGAAGTCGGATGGGGTGACGGATTAGGGTGCCCCTCTAGCAGGGGAGAGCAGGGACTGCCTCGGGAAAGGGGGCCGCTGGCGAAGTTAACCACCCTGTAACAACATACATACACTCTCTTGCACTTGGATGTGTCGGACCGTCTGTCTTGCAGCCACTCTGTGGACCACTATCAGGCTACCGCAGCTCGGTCGCCATCATGAAGGCAGCTGCTGTTTTCATTTTGTTACTTGGTGTTGGGATGACAGCGCTGTGATTGAGCTGACCTTGAACTTGTTGGAGCAAGGGATGGATGGCAACAAGTGATAGGGAACGGAAATGTGGCGGGTTGGGCTAACGGGCGAGGGTGAACGGGATGGATATAGGGTGGTAGGGAGCTGGGCGGGGCGCGATCTCACTGCTCACAGCAGTGCTGGGTGACGATGACGGTGCTGGTGACAGCGAGGGTGAGGGCGCCACGCTCGTTAGCATCCTTGTCATTGTGTAGGTGGTTGACGATGACCTCGAAAGAAGTAGCAACGGATGGGTACATGCAGGTCAAGAAAAAGAGGAAGTCAGGTGTGGAGGGGGTTCCGCAACGTCGATGTCGATGTCGGGTACTTCAAAAGCTCGGCCCCAGGTCACCGAGGATGGTATTTCAGAGGACGGCGAGGCCAATTGATTGGCGCTGGGGCTGCAGGGATAGTCGATGAGCATTGGAATGGCTCCAGTTCAGATAGCGACATGCTTTGACGCCGGTACTTCTACTTGGGAAGGTGCGTGGGTCGCCTAGGGTATCCAGGCACTCCCACCGGGCGTCGAGCGGCCTAGCAAACTCTTTAAGTATGCTTCCCACTGGCAACCTAACGGTGGCATAATGCGCTATGAGGTCGTCACCACGCAGACCGGCTGGGGGCTCAGCTCCCAAACTCCTTAGGAAAGCTAGGACCTTGCTCCTCGTCCCGCACTCAGCAACACCCCCCCCAGCCAGCTCAAGGTCGGCAATGAAGGCCCGGTGGCGCAGTGTCCCCGGCCTCCTGACAACTGAGTTCTGTTCGTTTGGTGCAGGCTGAGAACTGCGTGCCCGGGCCGTAATGTAGACCGAGATATCGTGCCGTCGCGAGATGTTACCAGTCAGTACCCTCAAACACCTGGCCTCTTGATAGCAGAGTTCCAGAACCTTAGCCCCATTGGATTGGCCCCATGGAACTGGAGCGGCATTGACCCCATGGAGAAGGAAAGCCCAAAAGGCATCGCCAAGTAGCAGCGACATACAGATGAACCAGGTATCCCGCAATCCGATTGTTGAGCAGCAGTTTAGTTTGTATAGAAGCACACACACAGGAAAATGCCGTAAGGGTCCGCCATGCTGCCGTATTGACCGGAACGGAGCCTCCTCTCGAAGTCTCAAACCCAACCAGTAAGGCCCACAGTGCTGTGCGCGGTTTGCGCTCGTCACGGTGCTGCACTTGAGCCGTTCGGGCTCCAGTGTAACTAATGCTGCTCCATGTGCTGACTCTGAGCGCCTTCCTTCCGCACATCATGAGGACCTGGGCCCTACGAGCCAACTTTGTCATTGTCATGTCGGCTGGATGCGGCACGAGTACGGAAACGTTCGGATCAACCCCCCAGCTCTGGATCCTTGGTGGAAGCTGAAGCACTAGGGCGCATGCACGGATGCCATTGGGGCAGCTCGAGAAATCCGAGGGTGATTCACGTGTTGTTCAAATGGTATCCAAACTGAACTTAAACTTGTCGAGCCCTAAAACCCTTCTCCCATCTCCAATACAAAGCCCTCCGGGTGCCCTGCCCGTCAGCTCCGACGCATGTGTGCCCCATGTGGCGCTGCCCCAGTGGAGGAAAGACCTGCACACAAACACACACGTACACACAGACACACGTACTCACACAATTAGGACAGCGTCTCGGGCAGTATCGCAAACCGTTGCCATTGCGCCCTCAACCAACCAATCAACGCCTCTCCAGGCAACATACAACAGGCCGCAGGGAACAACTTCCGCCACCACCGCCATCATCGTCAGGCCAACAGACCCCCCCTTTACCGGCAGTGGGCCAGATGCAGTAAGACGGTACAGGGTACATTTACACACGACCCGACATCGCTTCGCTTCGCTCCCGAATTGCGTGAACTGGTGGACGGACGCTGTCAAAACACCCACGCACGCGCGAGCTGCGGTGGTGCGTCCTCACTCGCCTCTCACACAACGACAAATTCTCCGCCACCTACACACCTACACAAAAAATATACATACATATATACATACAGGAGTACAGCTGCGGTAGAGCGATCCGATGGGCATTCGAGCGGCAGTCCCACACGCGTGCGTGGAAGGGGGAGGTAACGGAGCATTCTGTGTGCCTGCTAAAATGCTGTAGGCGCTATAACACACATACACACAGCTCCCGCCGGTGGCCCGTCCATCCCCCGAGGGACGACCGATCAGCCACCGCCCCCCTGCAGTGGCACAATCCCTGACACGGAGCGGTGCCGGTGCCGGTGCGCCCCCGGCTAGGCTGATGGAGTGGGCCAACCCCCGGTTTGAGGAGGAGAGGCGGCCGCATCCCTACAGCGGCCCTACAGCGCCCCATCACAAGCGCATCGTGGCGCCGAACTAACACACTCTCAGTCAGTGGAGCAGCAGTACCCGGCGGCAACAAGAGGTCGCACAGTAGCTAGCACTCGCTCCCTCTCGTCCTCCCGTAGCGACACGGCCCCGGTTGAGTCTCTCGTCTCGACCCAGCCCGCCGCGTGCACCCCACCCCACCCCACCCTCCACTCCCCCACCGGTTCCCAGGGGGAATCTCAGGGGACCCCAGGGAGGGGGGAGAGGCTAGCTCTCCGGCGTCAGTTGGCGGTTGGGAGTTGTGCGTTGCCTGTTCTGTCCTGGTTTGGCAGCTCACCCAACCGCCACCCCGGTGAGGCAATACCTCCCGCCGCCACTTTGACATGTAGGGTCGCACATGCGACGGACCCGACCAGGCCCTCCAGGCACTATTAGGTCCACTATTGCCAAATGCTGCTCTTAGGAAAATCTGAATGACATGAAGAAAGAATGCCGTACCAATCCACTTCGAATGTACGTGGCTGCCCGAATCGGTTCCACCGTGGCCACCACCACCACCGCCACCACCACAGTGATGACGGCGGTGATGATGATGATGATGACGGCGGCGCACAGGAGTCCTGAAGCCAGCAAGCCAGCAGAAGCTGGCGCCCGTCCACATCACGCAACATCCGAAATTCCAGTTCCTCCAAATAATAACCCTTGATTCGAAAATCTTCTCCTGTGCGTGTGTGTGTGTGTGTGTGCGTGTGTGTGCGTGTGTGTCTCCATGGGGGTGAAAAGTAGGCGGGAGAAAGGGTGGGAGTGGGGGGTTATTCCCGCCATCGCCGCTTCGAGTAGTGGTGTCGGCAATATGCCCTGTACGGAACTCCACCACCACCACCACCACCACCACCACCATCTCAGCCCAGCCCACCCCCTCACCCACCCGGCCTACAGGGACTGACCCCTCCCCGCAACCGCGCACATCGCATCGCCACACCGCACCCGCCACCACCCGCCGCCACCCTGGTTGCCGGGTGGACCCCCCGGGGGCTCCAACTGAGGGCCTTCCACGTCCCTTGCAACCCTTATAACCTTCCCCTGAAGTGAAGGGCAGCGCAGGGCAGGGCAGTTCAGGGCCAGCTAGCGCCCGCCCGCCCTCCACTGCGCCTCGACGGTGATGGAAACCTCCGAGCTCTATCTTGAAGCCACCACGGCACTAACCCCCCCCCCTCCCCAAACGTGAGATACCATAGGAATCCCCAACTAACTAACGAACTAACTAACTCCCCCAAATACAAAACAGCATTTTCCCCTTTCCTCGCATCCAGCACGTTAACACATACTACAGACGTACGTACAGCATACGAGTCGAAAACACCTCCTACCCCCCCTCCCCTCCCCGCACAATATCCACCTTCCTCCCGACCGTACTATCGGTCAGGAAACCGCCACCACTACCCCACACGCCCTGCAGACGAACCTCCTGCCACATCGTACATGCGGCCGTACCGTGCCGTACCGGCCACCTCACTGCAGGACTCAAGTGCTGTAGCTATCACCACTTTACCAATACTTCTAACACTACCAGAGCTGCTACTGCCCCGCCCCCGCCTGCAGCCGTCGCATGTTCCAGTGCAGGCCCTCCCGCACGCCGCTGAACCAGTCTCGTGATGCGTCCTTGGAGCACACCGTCGGTACCGGCCAGGCGCTCATGCGAATGACCACCGCGTCCCCGGCGTTGAGCGCCTGACGGTCCTTGCCGTCGAATGAGCACCACATCTGGGCGCGACTGTTGGCGGGGACCTGCGTTGTTGTTGTTGTTGTTGTTGTGGTGGTGGTGGTGGTGGTGGTGGGATCGATCAATCGATCGATTGATTGAATGATTGGTTGGGTGGCGGGGAGGGGAGGGGAGGGGAGGGGGTCTGTGAGGGCAAGGACGGGCTGTGAGGGCCGCAGGGCATCTCCGGTCCCAGGAGGCGACGCGACATGAGATGGATGGATATGTTGGATATGTTGGATTTGAGAGGTCCATCCATTTGAGGGATCATCGAGTTGTCCTGCCAGCTGATGTGTATGTATGTATGTATGTATGTATGTATGTATGTATGTATGTATGTATGTATGTATGTATGTATGTATGTATGTATGTATGTATGTATGTATGCCTACAGAAACGCACCGCACCGCACCTAGCACCACCTACCCACAACATGTCCCCCCCCACCTGGTAACACCCCCCCGGGCCCCCCAGCGGCACCCCCCCCGGCCCCCCCCCGCCCACCTGGACGCACAGCGACACGTGGTCAGGGAAGATGAGGGGGCGGAATGACAAGCTGTGCGGGCAGATGGGGGTGAACAGGATGCCGGGGACCTGAAGAGACGGGGGAACCCCGGGGGGGGGGGGGAGGGGAACGAGGAGGGCGGCGAGGAGGGAGGGGCAGTGGGGGAATATGTCACATACAACATGTCGCAGCAATATCTTCTCCGAGAGCGAACGGGCGAACGGCCGTGCCGACGTCCATTCGTGCCATTGAATTACCGACTGAGCAGCTGAAGGAGCCAATGTGTTGAGCAGCCGCCGCCGCCGCCGCCACCGCCGCCATGTGACACGAGGACGCCCAGCGGCCCCTATGTGGGCGGTACCACCGACCACCGATATGTTTTTGGCCCTGCCATGCGCCTCTCCCGCATGACAGCCGTCCCCTCAGCGCGTTGACGTCCAGCGCTGTGTCGAAGGGTGTTGCTGCTGCTGCTGCTGCTGTCGTAGACGTGTCGTACTACCGCTGTAGCGAAAAGGAGTTGTGTTGTTGTTACAGAGTGGGAGGCTTCCGGGCCAATGGAACACATTGAGGCTGTGTCGTACCCCTGGCCCCCGGCCCCCCGTCGTCTCGGACTGAAACCTGCCGCTACGTGGGCGCGAGGTGGTGTGCGAAGAGGCGCTCCCGCTACCCCAAGGCAACGTAATACAGGCAGGTGCACAGCCCGGCCGATGGCGGGGCGCGGACCGTCGAAAAATCGTGAAGTCTTCTGGCCCCCCCACCCCACTCCCCTCCGCTTCAGGCTGTAATCCCAACATATTACTCCGACTGCTGCTCGCCAATTCCTCCTCCTCGCCTACCGCCGCCCCCGCCCGCTCCCCGGGAAATCGCCATCCCTATACACACACGTACACACACCCTCCCCCCTCCCCCTCCCCCCTCGTTCGTCTTTCCCCCTCCCCCCCCCACACCTGCGGATGGACCATGGACCCGCCGGCCGCTAGATTGTAGGCGGTGCTCCCCGTGGGGGTGGCCACGATGAGGCCATCACCCTGCGGGGGGGGGGGGGAAACAGTGCAGGGGGAGGGGGGAAGGTGTGAGTGTGTTTTACTAGAGCCGCTAGCATAGAGGCTGCTGGGAAAGGGAAGTGACAAAGAAAGGGGTGTATGTGCGTGTATGCGTGCGTCTATGTGGGGGGTGCTTGTGTGTGTGTGTGTATGTGTTTTGGAGGGACGGGAGAGCGTGAGGAAGAAAGGTGAATGTGTGTCTGTTCAGCACGTGTGGCCCCTTACCGCCTTAACCTTCCTCCCCCCCCCGTTCCCGTTCCCGCTCCCCCACCATACCCCCGGATGGATTACTAGCGGAACCGCACCTTCATCCAACCTTACCCTATCCCCGCATTTCCCCCCCAGCACACACACACACACATACATACACACGCACACCTGCACATGCGTCACGAAGGTTCCATCGCAGTAGCACTCCAGGTTGGTGAGGAAGGAGGAGATGCCCCGGTCGATAACCACCTCGTTCAGAACCACCCACTCGCGAGGGGCAACGGAACCAGCAGCAGCAGCAGCAGCAGGGGGAGGAGGCGGCAGGAGTGCCCCGACGGAGGGCCCCCCAGCACCCTCCTGGCACTGGCCCTGCCCAGGGGGGCCCCGTGCGCAGGCTGCTGCTGCTGCTGCTGGCCCCAGGCCGCCGCACTGCCCCACCTCAGCTGCCCGAACTATGTGGCAGTGCAGCCGGTGTCGCAGCATGATGGGGAAGCCGCCTGCAGGGGCCCGAGTGGCAGGGGGAGGGTGATTGCGGTGGGGGGGGGCGGAGGTTAAGGGAACAACAACTGCCGGCAACGCCCACATACTTGCTAAGAGGGGGAAGGGGGGATGCAGGAGCTTGCAGCGGGTTAGAGGCACGCGGCAGCGTGAGGGGCCCGCAGTAAGTGAGGGGGAAGAGGGAGTGAAGGGGGGGAGGGGGGGGAGGGAGTGAAGGGCGGGAGTACAAGGGGGGAGTGAAGGGGGTGAGGAAGAAAGGGGTGAGGGCAAAAGGGGCCGATGAATTTCCAGCCGCCGTGCCGCTGCATCACGCGAGTGAAGGGGTGGGGGAAGGGAGGCGAGGGATCTCGCCTCCCC
>NW_003307557.1:563030-576427 GCF_000143455.1 Volvox carteri f. nagariensis
CCCTCCCCCCCCCCCGTTCCAACCTGTCTCCCCCCTCACCCCCCCTCACCCTCCATGACGTGATGCAGCACCTCCTCCGCACTGCCCGGATCGAAGGGGGTCAGGAAGCCCAGTGAGCCGAGGTTAAACGGCACCACGGGGGGAACGCTCTGGTTGCCAAAGATGTGACACGTCCACAAAACCGTGCCGTCACCTGTGCCGTACATGGTGGGAGGGAGCAGGCAGGAGAGTGTGGCGGTGGGGGTGGGGGTGGGGAGTGGAGCTAGAAAAGGTGGGGTATGGATGGAACCAGACGCCGTTGGCGGCGCATTGGCTAGAGGGGGCTTTCCCCCGCCCCTCCCCCCCCCCGGGGGTTCAGGTGACCCGAATCCCGTCATGACCCCATAGGGCCCCCGCTCGGGGGCTGAGAAGTCGCAAGGAGGGGAGGTGGTGCGCGAACTGGAGAACGACGAGGTGTGAGTGTGTGTGTGGGGGGGGGGTAAGGGGAGCCACAAGCCGGAGCTCTGCTGGCTAATCCCCCGTCCGTCCCTAACCCCCCACTCAACCCCCCCCACACTCATCCCCCACTCACCCCCCCACTCACCCCCCCCCCACTCACCCCCCCGCGATACCCCCCCACTCACCCCCCCACTCAACCCCCCCCCACTCATCCCCCCGCGATACCCCACAAAATGGACTCACCTCCCAGCACCACCACGAAGTCCACCGCCGCCGCCACATCCCCGGGAACCACCTGGCTGTGGCAGTCATCCCCCTCATCAGCCGGCCAGCTCAGCAACATGGGAACACCCGTGTAGCAGCCCGGCATCAACACGCCCTCCTCCGCCTCCTCCGCCTCCGCCTCCTCTCCACCACCACCACCACCCTCCTCGAACAGCTCGCCCTCTCCTGCCTCCACCCACCCCTCCTCTCCCTCCTCCTCCTCCCCCTCCATTACCCAACCCTCCCCCCCAACCACGCCTCCGCTCCTTCCGCTACTGCTGCTGCCATCACCCCGCTCCTGCCCGCTACTGCTGCTGCTGCTTTCCGCGCCTGTGGCCGGCAGCGGCGCTCTGCGCCGCATGTACGAACTCCCGCGCCGCTGAAGCACCGCCGGCGGCGGCGACGGTGGTTTGCATGCGAGTCCCGGCCAGCCCCTCAGCAGGGACGGCTCCACGTAGGTCGCCACCCCCCGCTGGTGCAGCCAGGCCAGCACCCGCTCGAAGGTAGGTCGCACCCCCGGACTGGGCTTAGCCACCACCAGCACCGCGGAGGGCGGGGTCACCCAGTACAGCGCCACGAAGGCGGGCTCGGGGCTCATGGCCTGACAGGTCCGGCAGGAGGGCTCGCTGGGGCCGCCGCCGAGGGGAGCAGCAGCGGTCGCCGCCTCCAGCGGGACGGCCGCCGCCGCCGCCTCCTCTGGCGCCGCTAGCGTCGGCGGCAGCGGAGGACGCAGCAACGTGTCGGTACTGCCGGGTAGCGGTTGCCCCGCCACTGCCACTAGAGGTGGTGATGGTGGCGCTGTTGCTGGTTGTGATGGTGGCGCTGCTGCTGCTGCTAATGGCGTTGACGAGGGGGTACTGGGACAGCTGCGCACAGGTGGCGGCACACCCCGGCTTGGAGACGCGCTCACGTTTTCTACATCGCCCCCTGACGTGGCCGGCATGGGCATGGAACAGGATCCGATCCGCGGCGGCAGGTGGTGGTCGGGCCCCGGGTGACCAGACCCATCACCAGGCGCCGCCGCGCCCTCGTGCGCCGCAGGGGACCCCGCCGCCTCGGAGGTGACGACGCCAAACGGCGCCAGCGCCCCCGCCGCCGCGGCCGCCGGCTCGTGCGGGGGCAGCAGCGGCACCTCCCACCGCGCCAGCGGCGCCGCCGCGGCGGCGGCCGCCGCCGCCGCTGCGCTCATCATTCCCCCCCCCGCCCTCGGCGGCGACGCCACTGCCGCCGCGCCCGTGTGCCTTGGCGAGCCCGGCGCCAGATTACACGTGGCCCTGTTACACCTAATGAGGTTACTGGACTGCTGTATGGAGGCCAAGTCGTCCTGCAGCTTGGTGCGCTGCTTGTGGAGGCTGCCGGCATGCCAGGACAGCTCCTCGTGAAAGGAGCCGCCGCCGCCAGGCACCATACCCCCACCCCCACCCCCCGCAGCTGCTCCGGGGCCCCCTGGTGCTGCCGCTGGCCCCGTCTCCCTCCGCGGCACCCCCGAGCCGGCAGACATGCCCATCAGGGCGGCTGATAGCGGCGAGCGCGCGAAACCCACACTCTGGGTACGACCCACATGGCTCGACCCGGATCCGGATCCAGATCCGGGTACGGAATTGAATGTCGACGGTGGCTGTGTGACGGAACCGAATGTCGCGGAACCCGGCGGCGGCGGCGGCGGCGGCGGAGCGCTGGCCGTTTGCTGCTGCTGCTGCTGCGGCGGCGGCGGGGCCGGTGGTGGTAGCGGATGGTGAGATGGTGGTTGCAACGGGGAGGAGGCTTCGTGGAGGGTGGTGGTGGTGGTGGTGGTGGTAGCCCCCCGGGGGCCCTGCGGCGCGCGCAGGTGGTGCTCATGTTGCTGTTGCTGTTGGTGGTGGTGCTGTCGGGCAACCGAGAGCTCCTCCTGCCCTGGGCCTGGACCTGGACCTGGCTCCGAAAACACTACAGTCACGTCCGCAAGGTGATGACCCTCCTCCTCCTGCTCCTCCTCCCCCTGCACCTGGACAGCTGCCCGCCCGCCCACACTGCGACCACCGCCGCTCACGCGGTCCTCCCCCGGCAACAGCACCGCCCGCCCGCCCAGTCCCCCGGTACCACCACCACCACAACAACAACCAGCACCTCCCCCCCCTTCCCGCCGCGCCAGCTGCCCCTGGCCCTGCTGCACACCACCCGCCCCGCCGTCCCTGTCCCTGTCCGACGAAAACGAGGTGGTCACGGAGCCCCGCGATGTGGGAGTGGAGGAACAGGACGGAGTCAAGTCCGCCGAGGAACCGGCAGCACCAGCAGTAGCAGCAGGGCGAGGAGGAGGGGGAGGGGGAGGGGGAGAAACAGGAGGGCCCGCCGGCAAAGGCCCAGCCACGGACACTTGCATGCCCGCCAGCCGGGCGTCCAGACCCGCGCTGGACACGGAATGGGCTCGGCCGGCCGGAACAACAGCCTCATCTTCACCGCCGCCGCTGCCGCGGCTGCCGCCGCCACCGCCGCCGCCACCGCCGCCGCCGCCACTGGTCATCATCGCGATGGCGGATGAGGTGTTGGCGTAGCTCTTAGCGCCCGGTGGGGAGCTTCCTCTCCCCCGTTTCCCCCCACCGGTGGTGTCGGTGCCGGTGCCGGCTCGTGTGAGCTCGCATGCGGAGACGCTCTCGTGAACCTTGGACGGGCCCGTGTGGGCTCCGGGCCCGTCAGCTCGGCTCGTCCTGCTGCCGCTGCCTGCTGGGGGCGGGAACATGGCGCCGTAGTTGGACAGCTGCCGCAAACTAGCGGAGTCACCTGCGCGAATGCACCGCCGGGGGAAGGGTGGGGGAAGAGAAGCTCAAGAGGTAACCTGCAGGGGCGTCCAAAATCCTAAGTCCTAAATTGCTCAAGTCCTTAGCGATGAAGGGTTGGGGGGGAAACACGAACCACAAACGAGTGAAGCTGGTTGGGGGGGGAGAGGGAAACAGCGCGGGATGAGGGTGCGGGGGGAAGTGGGGTGATGGTACGGGTTATACAAAAGACGGCTGCCGGGACGGGAGCCCCTGATCAAGAGCAGGGTAGGGAAGGTGGTGGGAGACACGGGAACCGATGCCCCGGCGGCCAGATGGGGTTTAAGGTTAACAAACATGAGTGACATTTGTGTGTATTGTGTGTGTGTGTGCGTCCATCCACCCATCCATCCACACCTCCCCTGGCCCTTCCTTCGCGCGAACCCCACCCCCCACCCCCAACCCCCAATCCCCCTCCCACCCCCAACCACACTCACATCCCACCCCCAACCACACTCACCGTTCCCTCCTCGCAGCACCAGCTTGAACCCCGCTCGGCTGTGTCCCCGAGTGCTGCCTCCCCCGCCCCCTCCCCCTCCCCCTCCCGTCCCCATGCTGCTCAGACTGCTGCAGCTTGTGTTCCGAGTGCCACTGTCCACCGTGGCCGGGCCCCCTCCTCCAGCGCCGGACGCCCCCTGCAGCAGCTCACTGCCACCGCCGCCGCCAGCACGCCTACTACCCGGCCCAGCAACCAGCAGCAGCCCTTGGTGGCCTGCAGATGCAGGTCCATGCCCCACATGACCAGGGCTCCACCTCAAGCCACCCGACTGCTGCTGCTCAGCTGGGCTGACTTGCGCCGAGATACTCGAGCCGGGGCCAGGTCCGGGCCCTGGCCCCGGTCCCGGGCTGGCGGAGGTGCGCTGCAGGGCGAGGGAGAGGTCCCCCTCCTGGATGCCGTGACTGGCTCGCGGGGAGACGGCTGCAAAGGCGCTGATGGCGGCTGCGCTGGCTGCAGCTGCGGCTGTGGCTACGGCGGTGGTAGAGGAGCAGACCTGGTTCAGGTCGCTGTCGACCTGGCTGCGGGGATAGCCTCCTGAGAAAAAGGGGGGGTGAGTCGGGCGGTGGTAGAGGAGGGGCGACTGTACTTGGAAGTGCGGGATACGTTTAGTGCGGGATACGGAATGAGGGGCAGGATGAGCGCGGGGGTAGCAAACACGTATGCAAGAGAGGGTCAGGGTGAGTTTCTGTGTGTGTGTGTGTGTGTGTGTGTGTTAGGATTGATGCTCCCGCTGCCCCTCTCCCCTCTGCCTGCAGGAGATGATTCGGCGAGGTGATGAGGCCTGTTGAGTGCCTGCTGTTGCAGGTGCAAGAGCTGCTCACCTTGCAAGCCCTGCGCGGCGGGTGCGGAGAGCGCGATTGCCACAGCCAGCATGGAGCTGAAGTGGTAGGCGGGAGCGTCCGAATTGGGTCTGCGAAAGGAATGTACCAGCTGTGCAACTGGGCACATGGAGTAAATCAGGGGAAGCCAAGCAAGGTCCGCACCCGTAACGAGTAACCCGACGGAGAGATGGCGGAAAGCATTTCGACTGTGAACATGATGCAATCGTCAGCATGCGGCGCAGCCGCACATTTCGTCGGTGTTCTTCCTGCGCCCTGCCGGTGGATGGACCGCGTAAGCCATTGACGCACGGCTCATCAGAGCCCAGGGACAGCTTAAGAAGGATCTGTGATAATAACTACCTCGATCGCCAAGCTTCGCACTCCACGCGTGCGCGGCTTGCCTCCTGCTCCGAACGCTCGGCTGCTTCTCTGTAACCCCGAACAACATCCAGAAGCTCTGCAATTATCAAGTCGTTCATGAATTACTTGATGCTTCTATAGCAAGAAACGGAACAGAGCAAGCTGCCTCGGTAAATTGTAGTCACCTTGCAAAGTTGCCCTTGCCTTGTCTTCAAGTTCCATTGTGACGATTTGTTGTTACATGTAGCTACAAAGCCCAACATAAATTTTATTACTATGGCCGGGGTTAATCAGGCATCAGGACTGTTCAGGTCAATAGAAAGCCGTAACCCTTTTCGTTCTAGGGGCCAATCAAAACCACCTTTTTGTCATGCATCATTTTGTCTGACAGTTACATCAATTCATCGCCAATCATAGTAACTCATACACCAATTCTTAAGGGGTCAACTAGCAATTTCGTGTATGTCCTTGCAGCACCTTAGTGGTTGCAAACTCCACGAAAGCAACACACACGGTGCAATTAAATCATGGCGATTTACGGATTCAGGATCCTTAGGCATCTGCCAGTAAAAAGCTGTATTTTCGTGTTATTTCACGACCAGTCGACGCACGTTTATGGTGCTCCGCTCAAGCTCTGAACCTGCGCCACCGTACTCTGGACATACGAATCAAAAAGTTGCTTCATCTCCTGCAAATCTCGTTCCGCCTTGCAACGTAAATTATCCCCCACCGCCAGCTGCTGCTGCAGTTCGGCAATGTGGGTGGCCGCCTCTGCAAGCAGTCGCCGGGCCGAGGACTCCGCCACCATCGCAGTTAGGCTTCCGTTATCACCTCCCTCATCAAAACTCTCACTACCGCCTGCGGCACCTTCCTGAGCCGGCCCTTCCTCGCCCCGGATACCCCTCTCCGCTGCTTCCAATTCCTCAGCCTCTGCCAGATCCTTTTCCGTTTGAACCAAGCGCTCCAGCAGGGGTCCACCTTGGTTCCGCAGCCTCAGCCCGGTTAGCTCCGCCCGCAGCCTCGAGACCAGGTGGCCGTGGTTGTCCAGGACAGCGCTCATCCCCTCGAGCTGTGTCTCAAAATCGTTTCAAATCAGATCAGGTTTCGTAGAAGGACACAGATAAGACCAGGGTTGTGCCGGGGGAGTGCGGGCCGGTGGAGCGGGAGAAAGAGAGTGAGGAACAAGGTCGATTGGAGAACTCATGGGAGCAGAAAACGGGTGGGATGAGATGTTCGAAGAGCAGGACCGCACAGGCGGCGGCGAGGTAACAGCTCTTGTGCATCACAAACGCACGCACGTGTGTATACATTTTGACTACCTTAGCCGGGGAAGGAAACTGCGAGCCGTCTATGTGCCGTGTATGAATCTTCGGCGATTGAGTTCCCATCGACCGCGCTGCTTGAAAAAGGAGAACCAATGGTGAAGGCGCGAACGCAGGCGCCCCCTTTCCGACGTTAAAGAAAGAAGTAATTTTTAAAGTATGCACTCCCCGTGGATGGAAAATCACGGGCAACCGCCCCAACAGTAAGCAAGACCTACCTGTTCCTTCCTCCGGGCAGGAAAGAGAGCATCCCCTTCCGTCCTCCCCCCCTTCTCCCACTAAGCCCTCGCTCACTTGCGCCTGCCGCTGCGCCTCTGCATCCGCCTCCGCTGCCGCCAGCCGGTTCCGGAGCGCCCACACCTCCCGACCCGTAGACTCCAGCAGCAGCCGCAGCCTCATGGCCTCAGCAGCTGCAGGGTCCAGCAGACCAGCCGCAGCTGCGGCAGCAGCAGCAGCAGCCCGAGCCGCAGTCGCGTCCCGCGCATAAGCCTGCTCCGAGTCCATCAAATCCGAGCCTCTGCCGCCGCCGCCGCCGCCGCGGATTCCGCCGGCGGTTGTGGCTGCTATGGCCTCTCCTCCCGCCGCCAGCATCATGTCGTACAGCTGCCGAGGGCCCCCTGGGAAGTCCATTGATATGGCCGTCGGGAAGGGCCCCACAGCCGTGTCTCGTCCGTCCCACGAGCGGCGACCAGGCGCCCCCGCGGACGTCGTACCGCCGCCGCCGGCCGCGTGAGCCCCCAGGCTTGTGGCTCGGGTGCTTAGCTGTAGCTGACCCCCCCTTGACGCCACTGCGGCGCTTGGCGACCGACTAAGCTGCAGCGGGGAGGTGCTGGGGCTGGCCGGCGGCGTCGCGGGCGTTCCGGAACCACCGGATGCGTACGACAGCAGGCTGCCGCCGCCGGCACCGACTTCGTCAGCGGCGGCACGGCCACCGCTGCCGAACATTGGTCCAGGCCTGCCGCCACCGCTGCCGCTGCCAGCCACAGACATGCGACGTGGCGGCAGCGGCGGGAGGTCGTACGAGCCCAGCGGCAGTACGGGTCGTGCCAAGGCGAGGCCGTCACTGAAGGAAGCCCGTCGGGCCCTGTGAAGCCCGCTAGCCGCTGCAGCGTGTTGCTGAGACTGGGACTGGGACTGGGACTGGGACTGGCGCTGCTGAGTTTCCCGTGGAGACGTTTGTTGATGTTGGTTGAGGAGGACACAGGCGCGGGCCAGCGCCTGGGTGAGCGACTGCACCTGTGTGTGCGGTTGTGTGTGTAAAGGGGGAGGGGGGAGAGGGAAAGATGAACCACGAACGAGTGAAGGTGCTGCCAAGGAAAGAGGGGGAGGAAAGACGAACCACGAATGAGTGAAGCTGCTGCCAAGGAAAGAGTGTACCAGACGTAGAACTGACTAAAAGGCGTCCCCCGAAAGAGGGGGAGGGGTGAGGGACGGATACGCGGGGAGGAACGCGGAAGCAGGAGCTGGCCAAGTTGGGTTGGGGGCTTTGGAGGTAAGGTCGCCTCATCACTACTACTACTCTACGGCTCAACAACAATATTCAGCCAGGTAAGGGAATATCAGGATCCAACACCCGTTATCCGTTACCCGTTATATACACCGCTTCTTATCTGCACGGTTTCCAACTAGCTGGTACGACATCCAGCTGGTACGACATCCAGAAGCAACTGTACGCTGTACGGTCGACAACGTGTTGCTGGAAACCTGCGCTATCCGCTTCCGGACGACACTCCGTTACGACTACCACTACCGCTACCGCTACTACGACTACATGTCGGGATCTTTAGGGATAAGAAAATATTATCTTGTCCGTAAAGACGGGCCGCGCAAAGGATTATAACTCAAACCAGTCGTTCCTTCTTCGCCTTGGACGCCCGGGCGGCGGCTTCGACGCTCCGGGCCCCGGCACTTTCCCTTGGTGGTCCTGCGATTTGCATAGCTGCAGAGTATGATTCACCTCCCTCCACTTCCCATCATCTCTCTCCCGCTCCCGCTCCCCCTCCCCTCGCTGCCCCCCTCAACCCCCTTTACACACACACACCCACACCTGGTCCTCCCTGAACGCCAGCTCCGCCGCCATCCCCGCCACCTCCTCTTCCCGCCGAGCAGCCGCAGCTAGTTGAGTCCGCAGACACACCACCGCGGAATCCCGCTCAGCTAGCTGCTCGTCCAACAGCCTCCGCTCGTCCACCTCCAGGGTGGGGACCACCAGTCGTACACGGGCCTAGGCGGGTAGGGGCAGGCGGCGTCACCGAGGGGAAGGCGGGCGGCCCCCCCGACCCCGACCCCGACCCGAAGAAGAGGAAAGTGCGCGAAGGGAAGATTCCACCAAGCAGTAGTCCTCCTTTCACATGTGGCACACACAATCACACACACAATCACACACACAATCACACACACAATCACACACACAATCACACACAAACACACACACACGCGCAATCTGGGCAGGCGCCTCCTAATCTGTTCGCGCCCCCGGCAGCGGGCCTGTTTGGCCTCCACCGCTTCTTCCTCGAACCGCTAAGCCCCCGGCAGAGCCCACCCCACCCCCCTGGGCCTCATGTCTTGGCTCGCTCCAGAAAGAAAAGTAAAGATTGGCAGTCCTCCTAGCCTCCAGGAAAGAGGGGTTAAAGAACAAACCTCCTCCTCCACATGCACATCCGCGCACACGCACGTCCCCAACTCCTCCCTACCTCCGCCTCCTCCGGCCCCACCACCGCCGCCAGCCGCGCTTCCGCTTCCGCCTTGGCGCGTAAGGCAGCTCGTTCCCGGGCTAGGTGCTCCGAAACCTAAGTGTACGACAAGGCGACGAGGCCCGCAGGCGGAATTCCCATGCAAGGAGTGATTTTACGTCCTGACTACCCATCCTGGCCAACTTCTTGGCCCCGGGGGTAGGTCCTTTGCAGAGTGCCGTACTACCCCGGAATGTACGATATCAACCCAGGGGCCCCCCATCCTGCTGATGGGCGTGTACGTGAGTTTCATTGAGCTCTATTCTAAGGAGGTCTCCTCGCCTCCTTCCTGCACCTCCCTTTTCCCCTCCTCCCCTTCTTCCCCGCACTACGCGCGCATACATACGTACACACATACACACGCACTCTCTCTCACTCTCTCTCCCGTACCTACCTGCTGTGTGAGGTTGTTGACTTGTGCCAGGGCATCCGCCAGGGCCCCCTGGAGCGCCGAATTTCGTCCTGCCGCCTCCACATGCAAGGCCCTCAGAGCCGCCCGCACCTCCCGCAGAGCCCCCTCCCTGGAGTCCAGGACCTGGCGCGCGGCAGCCAGCTCCGACTCCGCCTCGCCCAGCTGGGCCTGCGGGAGTGGGGGGAGGGCGGAAGGGAGCGGGTCGGATAGGGGGGCCTCGTCAGCAGCACATACACACAGCACGCATACGGCACAGCAACACGTGGCGCCGTACACCACCAGAAGGCCGCGTCAAGATGAAACCCCTCGATAAGGCCTTTATATCCTCCCCTGCACCATCCCCTCCTCCCCTTCCGCCTCCCTGCGCTCATTCATTCATCCGCACACATACACGGTAAAGGGGGCCGGTGGACAACACAGGCCGCGCAGTCCCCCTCCCCCTCCCCCTCGCCCTCCCCCTCCCCCTCCCCCTCCCCCTCCCCCTCCCCCTCCCCCTCCACCCAGCCTAAGCCCCCTAATCCCCGGAGCTCCCCCCCCCGCTCACCACCAGTTCCGCAATTGCCAAGTTATGCAACCTCAGGGAGTCCGGTGGCAGCCGTGATCCCCCCCCTCCCCCTCCCCCTCCCCCGCCCCCTCCCCCGCCCCCTCCCTCTATCCGCGTCAGCTCTCCAGGGGGGTGGCGTGGGGCGGTGGAGAGGCGGCCGGTTGAGGAGGGGGAGGGCGCCTGCTCCACCCCCCCGGGGAACGCCCCGAACAGCAGCTGGCCACCCTCTCGGCTCTGAGCCTGAGCCGGAGCCTGAGGTTGGGGTTGCGGAGGCTGGTGGGCTTGCAGCCGCACCAGCGGGGGGGAGCCCATCACTCCGAGGGCGCCGCCGCCATCACCGTCATTACCGCCGTTGCTGGCATCGGCCGGGGTGCGAGCGGCGAGGGGCGCGGAGGACATGCGGGACGCCGGCGGCGCGGCGGCGACGGCAGCGGCAGCGGCGGCAGCGGCGGTGGCTTCGGGGTGCAGGGCCGGTGTCGTGGGGCCCTGGGCCGCCACCGTTCGGAATGCAGTCCCCATAGCCGTCACACAGCCGGCGGCGGCGACGGTGTCGGGATCGTCCATGTCCGGGACGCGCTTCGCCGCCTGTACGGCAGCTGACGCCAAGTTTTCTGCCACGCACGCCGCCGTCAGGGGCGGCAGGACGCTGCCGGCGGCGGCACGTACGACACCGGAAGCCGCCGCCAGTGACACCGCCAGCGCGGCTTGCTGCTGCTTTGCGGGTGAAAGCCCGACGGAGGTGGCGGTTTGCAGCGGCGGTGGTGGTGGTCGTGGTGGTGATGCCAGTGCAGGCAGCTGAGAACCAGGAGCTGTCGCGGGTATGCCGCTGCCGATTGCCATGGAGGCTGCGGCTTGGGGACTTGTCGGCGGCGACGTTATCACGCCCTCCTCCCTGGCTTCCGCGGCCTCCTCCGTCTCTATGAGCATGTTTGCTAGTGACGCCACTCGCGGCAGGTCAATCGCCGCCGCAGCCGTCGCGCCGACGGCGACGCCGGCGCTGTAGCCGCTGTAGTACGCCGCCGCCGCCGCCGGGGACGACTGCGGTACACCCGCCGCACCCAGCGCTGCCCCCTGACCGATTCCCGTTACTGAAGCCGCCGTCGCGGCAGTCGCCGCCACGTGGTCCAAGTACGGCATCAGCGCACGTGCACCTGCCGTACGGCGCGGTCGAGCTCCAGCGGCGGCCGGCGTCATTCCCTGCTCTGCGCTCCTAACTACCTCCCAGGTGGCAGACGGCCCGGTGGACGCTGCCGTCGCCGGCGGAGACGATGGCGTCACACCTCCGTACGGGCCGCCGTACATGCCGTCAGTTATCTCGCTGATGGGACGCGCAGCGGAAACGTCCGCGACTGCGCCAGCATGGGTTGACTGGCTGGTGGCGGCGGCCGCAGTTGGGGCGGGTACGGCAGGTGCGGGTACGCCATGTGTTGGCACCGGCGGTGGCGGCGGCAGGTCCCCTAGGATATCAGCCAGGAGATCGCTGAGGCGGCCGGGGGGGGGAGGGGGTAATTATGGGGGCTTGGTGGGGGTCAAAACACGCCGGAAGCGCTCTGCTGTCGACCTCCAAAGCACCGCCACCCCACCCCACCCGGGGGCGAAGGGGCCCCGAGGAAAGCAAGACCGCACGGCTAAACACGGCTAGACAGAGGACAGACAAACCTACAGGCTGACGGAAAGAGGCATAGACAGACAGGCAGACAGACAGGAAAATAGACAGGCAGACGGAGAGAGACAGACAGACAGACAGAGAGAGACAAACAGACAGACAAACAGACAGACAAACAGACAGACAGGCAAATAGACAGACAGACAGAGAGAGACAGATAGACAGCAAACAGACAGACAGGCAAATAGACAGACAGACAGAGAGAGACAGATAGACAGACAGACAGACAGACAGACAGACGAACAGACAGACAGGCAAATAGACAGACAGGCAAATAGACAGGCAGACAGACAGACCGACAGACAGGCAGAAAGACAGACAAACAGACAGACAGGCAGATCGACAGACGGACAGACAGAGAGACAGACAGGCAGACAGACAAACAGACAGACAGACAGGCAAATAGACAGGCAGACAGACAGGCAAATAGACAAACAGACAGACAGGCAAATAGACAGGCAGACAAACAGGCAAATAGACAGACAGACAGACAGAGAGAGACAAACAGACAGACAAACAGACAGACAAAAAGACAGACAGGCAAATAGACAGACAAACAGAGAGAGACAGATAGACAGACAGACAGACAGACAGACGAACAGAAAGACAGACAAACAGACAGACAGGCAAATCGACAGACAGACAGACAGAGAGAGACAGACAGGCAGACAGACAGACAAACAGACAGACAGGCAAATAGACAGGCAGACAGACAGGCAAATAGACAAACAGACAGACAGGCAAATAGACAGGCAGACAAACAGGCAAATAGACAGACAGACAGACAGAGACAGACAAACAGACAGACAAACAGACAGACAAACAGACAGACAGGCAAATAGACAGGCAGACAGAGAGAGACAGAGACAGACAGACAGGAAACATAAAAGGACACACGGCGAAGCAGTAGGACGGGGCGGCGGCCCTAAAGCGCATGCCAGCTGCAGATGTTGCAGGACAGCAGCAGCAGCAACAGATGGCGGTTGTCGGACCGTTCCTCTCCGCCCCCCCTCCCCGCCCAACACCCCTCTTCTCCAGCCCACCGGCAATAACGCCGTTCCTCCGCATCCACCGGAGCTTCAGTCGTACCGCTGACGCTGACGCGGTACGGCCGTACGGGTGACGTTGATGTCGACCTACGGGACACCTCCGCCGGAGACGACAGCCCCTCCGCCGCCGCTGGCAGGGCTGCGGCCCCGCCCCCACCAATAGCGATAGGAGGGCCCGTTACTGACGTTGCCACCGCCTCCGAAGCGAGTTCGGTTCCAAATCCGAATCCTTGTGCTGCAGCCGGCAGCCCCATAGTTGCCCCCGAGCCGCCACCGCTGCCGCCGCCGCTGTCACCTCCGCCGTCACCTCCGCCACCTCCGGCCGCAGCCTCATCGCTGATTGGGACTGTCGTTGTCACTGACGTTGTAGTAGGACCCAGTGACGGCGGCACCGCGGGCGCAACCGCCGGCGGAAGCTGGAACTCAAATCCACCGCCGCCGCCGCCGCCATTACCTCGCTCCGCATTGACGTCCCCCTCCTCCCCCTCCCCCTCCCCC
>NW_003307557.1:576614-578445 GCF_000143455.1 Volvox carteri f. nagariensis
ACTCGCGTCTCCAGCTGGCCCTTGTCACGTTGCAGGTGCTCCACCTGGGGGGCGGGTGGGGGGCCGGGTGGGGGGCCGGGGGTAAGTCGAACCACCGGCGAATGGAGCAGATGCCCAAGGCGGGTGTACTCCAGGTGCGGGGTTGCGTGCGATGGGGAGGGCAGTGGTGTAGGGATTGTGTGGGGGGGGGGACCGCCCGGCCCTCACCACTAACACTGCAAGCGAGACGGCTGCCGAGCGGGCGGCCCCAATCAGCCAAGTCGGGGTCGGGGTCGGGGTCGGGGTCACAGCCTCCTGGTGGGGACATCCCCCCGCCACCCCCCACCCCACCCCCCCACCTCACCTGCGCCCTCAGCTGCTCCAGCTCCTCCCTGAGGTCAGAGATCAGCCGGTCGTCCAGACAGTGCATCTCCAGAGCGGTGACACCCCCCGCCAGACCGTACGACTCCAACTCGGCCTCCACGGCAGGTCGCAGCTCACCCCCCGCACCCGTCAGGGCCTCCAGCTTCTGTGTGGGGCCCCGGCAGGGGGGGAGGAGGGTGCAGAGGGAGGTGCAGAGGGAGGTGCAGAGGGAGGTGCAGAGGGAGGTGCAGAGGGAGGTGCAGAGGGAGGTGCAGAAAGCGAAACCGCAATCGCCCAGGACGTTCCAGGACAGAGGCAGGATGGGGATATGATCGCCATCATCACGAGGCCGTAAGGTTTCGAAAACGTCAGATGCCGAAAAACTGACTTCCAAAGCGGGTGGGTGGGGGGTAGGGGGTTAGGAAGGCCGGAGATGATGATGTCGTGGAGAGCGATGGAAAGCTGCAGAAAGGGGGAAGAGGAGGTGCAATATCGGGGAGGATGGCGAAGGGCTCCGTCCGGTGTAGGGCAAGGCGACAGGGAGGGAGGAGTGAATGCGGGGCCCTACAGAGGCTGTCGTGAGGTGGTACGGCGCCTGTCGGCCCCCCGTAACCCACCACCACCACCACCACCACTTGCTACTCGCTTGGCGACATACATACCGTAACCATCCCCACATAACATCCCCACATACAATACATAGGCCTCTCCCCCCTCCCCTTTCCTCACAACCATTATCAACCCCCTCCCACCTCCCACCTCCCACCTCCCACCTCCCACCTCCCACCTCCCACCTCCACCTCCCCGCCCCACCTGTATTGCGGCTATGAGGTCGCTGCTGGGCCCCGGGGGGGGCGAGGTGGGGCGGGAGGCCATGCGGCTCGCTCCCTCCCCACCGAACCAGCCCATCTGCTGCTGATGGTGGTGGTGGTGGTAATGGTAATGATGGGCCGCCGCCACCCCGCCGCCGCCGCCGCCGCCGCCGAACCGTGGCACCGGGGAATGAGACATGCTGGCGAGGAGGCTGCCACCGCCGCCGTACCTGCACGCCGTACAATGCGTATGCCGTACACTTAAGATATTGCAGTACACTGCAGTACACTGCATGCATGTCGGTAGTTTATTTCTCCTATGTACATGTCATATCTTCATCACTCTGCCCAACCCCCCGACGCGACCCCTTTTCCCTTCCCCTCATCACATCCCCCGCGACCAGATTGATCTCTTGGGCGTGCAGGATGAATGGATGATAACAATTTTCGCGGGAGGTAATGAATGGATATGGGTTGTTACGCAACTGCGCACACAACGAACGCAAGTAGCTCAGTCGCAACGGGGGCCCCCTCCATCCCCCTCAAACGGTGTTTTCCCCCAAACGCCCCGCTGTGCATCTGGCCCTGCTGATGCTTCCCTTCCCTTCCCTCCCCGTGCCTTGCCCTGCCCACCGGACCAGGAGCCCTGAAGCCCCCTTACCTCCCCCCTCCCCCCT
>NW_003307557.1:578495-593112 GCF_000143455.1 Volvox carteri f. nagariensis
GCCGGGTGGAGCTCGAGCCCAGAGGCTCCAGGACTGCACCTCCACCACCTCCACCACCTCCCGGTGGGGAATTACAGACACAGGCAGGGTTGAGGGTTGAGGGGCCAGGGGTGAAGGGCAGGGGGTGAGGGCAGGGGGTGAGGGGTAGGGTTGAGGGGTAGGGTTGAGGGGTAGGGTTGAGGGGTAGGGTTGAGGGGCCGGGTTGAGGGGCCGGGGTGAGGGGCCGGGGTGAGGGGCAGGGTGAACAACAACCGGCGCACCTAAACAACCAAAATGAACAACCCTAAGTTAACAATTGCAGTTAACCAGCTAACAATCCATATAACGCGCCTCCTGCACCTCCTCTCCTTTTCACCCCTTGAACTCACCCACGGAGTACTGGGAAATGCGCCTTCCGATAACGCCGCTTCCTCCTGCGCCTCGGCTCGGCATCGCCATGTACATCAGCCCTCCTCCGCCCTCACCCAGCCCCGAACTGCCGCCTTGATGACCCGTGGACATGGAAGTGAGGGTGGGGATGTTCATCATCCCCATCCCCATCCCCATCATCCCCGCCATATCCTCCCCTCCCAACCCCACCTGCACCCCACCCACACCCACACCCACACCACCCGCCGCAGCTTCCATTGCCGTTGCGGCGGCCGTGTCGAATACGGACACCAGCCGACAGCCTGACAACGACGGCGTGTCCCTACCCACCCCGGGTGCTGCTTCTGCCAGGCCGCTGTACGGAGGCGGTTGTCCGGACGACGGTGGGGGTGCGGGGCCTGACGGGGCGGTTGGGGCTGCTGCGGCCGCCAGCTCCCCTCCAGGGGGTCGCTGGAGTGGGGGGAGGGCGGGGAGGGGTGCGGGGGGTGCGGGGAGTTGGGAAGCAGATGCAGATGTTGGCCTAGGGGGTAGCGGAAGGAGGGGAGTGGGGCCCAAATAGACGGTGGTGAGGCTGCTGCCGCTGCCGCCGCCGCCGCCGCCGCCGCCGCCCGGCGGAACGGCCACGTCTGATGCCTCCATCGCCGCCGCTGGCGTCGCTGCTGCTGCCGCCGCCGCCGCCGCCAGGGAGTTCGTACTGACGGTGCCGGGACCGGATGGTGGTAGTCGCGGTGATGGGGACGGGGGGAGGACTGCAGCTGGGGACGACCTCATCGTGCTGGTGGCGGTGGTGGTGGTGTCCGTGTGGGAGACGAGGGGTGGGGGCCGGGGGCCGGGAGGGGAAGCAGCGGCTGCTGCTGCTGCTGCTGCTGCATGCAGCGCTGACAGAGCGTCGCACAGTTGCTTTTGCAGAGAGCGCATCTGTACGGGCGGGGGTTACGGATGTTGGGGGGTTAGGGTGAGGGCAGGGGAATGGAGGTGCATGGGGGGAAGGGGAATACCCGGGGGGGGCCCAAAAGCGAAGGATACAACTGCCGATATCCGGGGGCAAAGACGAACCCCGAGCGAGTGAAGCTGATGCCAAGGGAAGACTGCTGCGGTAGACGTAAAGAAAGCATACCGAACCAGTCGGCAGTTGTTCGGTGGGGGGAAGGGGGCGGGGAGGGGGGAATCACAGGATGCAAGGAAACAAGGAATGGACTGCTGCCACGGCGGTGGTGGTGGTGTCCAAGAGGTCCGAAACTGCCCCTAGGGAGGGGGGGAGTCCTAAGCGGTGTGATGTCATCGGTCCGTGGTGGGAGGGGAGGACGGGGCGGAGGGGGAGGGCTAGTAGCTACCGGAACGATATGATTTGGGTTTCCATGAGAAGTCTCAGTCACAAACCGAAAGGACCCCTGCAAGTACGGAAAGGTAAGCTTCATGTACGAGTAGGGCCGGTCCGGGCGCACTACCCCGAAGCGAATAAACCCCAGGTGTACAGAACAACCTACGCTTCAGAACCTTCAGTACTCCCCCCCCCTCCCCCCTAAGTACGTAGCTCTGCGCGCAAAACCCGAAGTAACCAGCACTGTCACACCACCATCATGACTCACAACGCCATGCACGCCACCAAGCCGTACAGGATCCACTCCGAACTCCGAATTCCCAAACATAAAACTTAAATTAGTTTTTGAACGTTCCGTTACGCTCTCCTAGCAAAGTACCAGGACACTACCACACGGGGGTAGGACATGGAGGACGTCGCGACATGACGCCATGGACGCGGGGGCCCCCTCCTCCACCACCTTCACCTCCTCCACCCCCTTACCTGTATCTTCAGCTGCTCCTTCTCCGCCGCACTGGCCTTCAGCTGGTGCCGCAGCAGATCTCGCTCGTAAGTCAGCCGGCGGACCTCAAAACCCGCAGCAGTGACCGCAGCGGCGTCGGTAGCTAAGGCGGGGGGGGCGGCGGCGGCGGCGGCCGCCGCGCCATCCGGTGCCATCAGCACGCCCGTAGCCGCCGGAGGAGATATCATCGTACTGTCTGTCGTACCCGCAAACTGTTCTGACTCCGGTTCAGCTGTTACAGCAGCACCATCATCACCACCATCACCAGCAGCACCAGCAGCAGCTTCCTCCGCTGTTGCCGCGGAGGGGGTTGTCGTCCTCAGCGGGGGGGGAGTAGCCAGGTCGCCGGGTGGTGCGGCGGGTGGGCGAGAGGGCGGCTGTTGAGTGTTCATGATGGCGGTGATGGTGCTGGTGGAGCTGCTGCCCCCGATTGGCTCTCCCTCTTCTTCCTCGCTGCCGGGGGCCCGAGGAGTCAGTCGGTTGAGGGGGGGGTGGGGAAAGCGGCGTCAGTCGGGAAGCGCTTCCGGAAATCACCATCCACCGTCCCATCAGGTGGCGGTGGCAGCGGCAGTGGCGGTGGTGTTGGTGGCGGTGTTGGTGGCAGTGGCAGTGGCTGATTATATAGTTTGGTCGACCGATAGAATGACCGAGATAGACAAAGGGTCGGGACGCCGCCGCCAAGCGCACGTCCGGATCGCTTCCGGGACCCGCACTCACCCTCACTGTGAGAGGCCCGCCGCCCGCCGTCCAGGAGGAGGTGTTGGTGGTCCTTGAATCCTGCTCTGCTCACATAACATAACATCGCATCACAAGCGCGTTGCGCTGACTCAGCCACTTGCGCGTCTAAGCACGCACGCACAGAAGCGTGCACGTCCTGTGCTGTTACTTTGCTAACACAAACAGATATACAGATATACACATGCTGCTTACGATGTAGTCTTGCTTGCTTGGGCAGCCGAAATGCCTCCGCCGGCAGCCTCCTTCCCTTTTCCCGCCTCGAACAGATTGCAGCTGAGCAGAGCGCAGACACACCAACGCAGAGAAGAAGATTATTTCTATCTCGGCTTTTTGTCTTTCTGAGGAAGCGAAATGACGCGCGGACAAGTCCGGAACCTGGGAAAAAAACAAAAAATCAGATTTGTGACCCGCGGGTCAGTTGTACCTTCATCCCTCTCAGTGGATGCTGCTGGTGCGGACGATCCATAAAGCAATTCTTGCAGCGGAGTCAGAACGGCAGAACGACAACCCATGAAGACGACGACGCTGTGTACCGTCCTGCAAAAGGCATTCATGGCCTCCATGAACGACCTGAAGGTGAAAACATTTATTTCTAATGTACATATGCAATATGGCGCACGGGAGGGCCTAACAATGACAAAATGGTGGCCGAAAGGGCTGGGCCCTCCTCGTCCCCCGGGAGCTTAGCGACCTCGCACACCGGTGGCATGTCGCCTCCCAGGCATCTTCTCGTTCCCAAATAAACAACAGGATACCTTTCACCGCTAGTGCACTAAGGGACCATTTTCTTGCACTCAGGTGGCAGAGAAAGAGAAAGAAGGCGCGATTCTATTCAGACGGGCGGTTACATGAGGGGTGGTCATGAGCTATAGGCGCTATACCTGCTGCTACAGGCGCCGGTACCGATTTCGGTCCGATGATGCGTGTTGCTGCTTTGCCATCAAGCGCGGCGCCTGCCGCCGCCCCACACAATTGACCAGGTCAGGGTCTTTGAGAATGCGGGCACTTTGATTATTCCAGCTGGCATTAAAATTATCGGGATCGCTAAGAATGCAGAAACGTCGCGTGGCGATTTACATGATGCTTCTTCTGCTCTGCTCTGCTTTGCTCTCCTCATTATCGAGTTCCGCCGTTTATCAGACTACGTCCCATAAACATAAGCATCCTCAGCACAGAGGAGACTTAGATTAGGTTCGTATCGGGAAAGCTTAGCGCCGCGTGCGTCCGCCGTCACCGCGCCAGCCGCCGCATGCTTTGTGCTGGGTGCGGTCGCCCCCTCCCTCGTGGGTGGCTCCTATGTGGCACATCACCCGACCCGCGGTACCCGAACACGCCAGCTGCTTCGATGCCGAACAACTCTAGCCGCGTTGGAAAGAGACTTCGAATCCTCGTAAGGATCTGCACTTGCAATCTGCATTCCCACACCAACAACATTTTGTCGTGCGGGCATCCGAGCCCCGATCCGCTAATGGCACCATAACACAGACAGTATTTCCTTTGCTTACATACTTCTGGCGGCGGCTGGCAGAGGTTAAGGCCTGACTTCTGCTCCCGGAGTGTCCAGGGCCAGATCCGCCTGCCTATTCCTGGAGTGATTGAGGAGAGTTGAAATGGTAGGTGGCCCCCCATCTAGTGGAATGTGTAGGACGTTTAAATATCAACTTTCTAACTGACCATCAACTAAGTTGGGGCGCGGATGATCCGCCAGATTTGGTTATACTGATGGTGAGTTGATGAACCCAACGAATACATTCTGAAGTCGGATGGGTTGAATGGAATAGGGTGCCCCTCTCGCAGGGGAGAGCAGGGAACTGCCTCGGGAAAGGGGGCCGCTGGTGAAGCTATACCACCCTGTAACAACATACATACATCTGCCACGCTGACAGGTGGATGGATACCTTTGTGCCAATTAAGAATGGTGAACACACAATTGGGATGCCGTCAGCAATGTTGAAGCAGATGTAATTTCCAAGACTCGTCCAGCGTGGGCGTCACCGCACGGCAATTTTTTAATGTAATGTAATGTAATGTAATGTAATGTAATGTAATGTAATGTAATGTAATGTGTAATGTAATGTAATGTAATGTGTAATGTAATGTTACAGAGTGGGAAGCTTCTGGGCCGCTTTATCACATTGTCAGTTCTAGATCATTTATCACCTTATAGCACCATCCACCACTACCACACTGTACTTCGCCATACGAACTGTAAGTCCAAGGCGGCGGATCCAGCCTTCGGGGACCCCTCCTCATCCATTCACCCGAACACCCGAAGAGACGGAGGGTTCGGCAATCGCCACCAATCCAGCGTGCGAATCTGGTCCATCAACTGTGACCTCAACTCCACATCTCAGCAGCTAGCCATAATCTCGCGCTCCCGACTAATTCGGGGGTCTCCCCAGGAATCGAACCCAGGACCTTAAACCGCTAATTGCAGTAGTGTCAACCCAGACCAGAATTTTTTTATAACTTGTACAAAAGCTAATAAAGCTAAACCAGCTGCTTCATTGCTTTTTAGATGAAGAAATCAATGTTACATATTGTCGAACATGCTAGCAAGAGGAGGGAAGGGGAAGGGGGAAAAGGCGAGGGGTGAGAAGGGAGAGAAGGAGAAGTGGGAAGGAAGGAGTCTCACAGCCAACTAGTCTCCCAGGATCCCAAACTTTCAGGCTCCAAGATTCTCAGGCTCCCAGGATCCCAAGCACACAGGCCCCCAGTCTCCAAGGCCCTCTGGCCACCAGTCTTCCAGCCTCCCAGTCTCGCCGGCCCCCAGCCCCCAGTCTCCCACTCTCTCAGTCTCCCAGCCACCCAGGCTCTCTGGCTCCTAGCCTCTCGCTCAGGCTCTCCGGCCCTCAGCCCCCAGTCTCCCAAGCTCCCAGTCTCCCAAGCTCCTAGCCACCCAGGGCCTCGGGCTCCAAGGCTCTCCAAGATCGTGCACGAAATTGTCCCACACAACTTTAATGAGAAGTTCAATCCTGCCTGTATGCCACACACACAGGGACCATGCCAGAGCCCAGCCACAACCACTGCCACCACCGAAGGTGTGATGAACAGTGTTGTCACCCAAGTGCAGCAGCAGGTATGCAGTGTACCATAACATGTCATTTTGAACAGATCCTTGGAACAAACAGTGACCCGTGGGGATGACAGCCGCTTGCTGTTGCTCTGCTGCATCGGGAAGCCCAGAGTTGCACAGACTGTTGGGCCATGTGAGGCGAAGTACATCAACATCGTGTTGGAGGGCGGCAAGGCTCAGCGGGTACGTAATGCTACTGGGATCCGACCAGGTCTAAGAATACGAATCACAAGAACCTGTTGTTGCCGTTGTATGTAGAGTGGGCGGAAGACAGTGATCGCATTCTTGCGGGGCGTGACAGCGATTAAGTGTCCAATCAGGGCAATGGCAGAGTACCTGTACGTCCGCTTCACGATGGAGGGCGAGAACTATCCAAACCCATTGTCCTCGTCCTCCTCTTCGTCCCCCTCATCGGCAACCTCACTGCCAGACTCACTGGACAGTTCTGATTATGTATCGCTGTAGCTGTCCGTCGCCGAAGGGCCCACCGACGACCCACGGCACCCGATCGGGCGGTCCTAGCGCCCCTAACCCTGTCGGGTCCCCCGACGGGAGCCCTCCGGGCCCCGTCGGGAGCTCCCGATGGCCGTTTGGCATTTTCCCCGTTTTTCGTCGGGTCCGCCCGAAAGCATTTTTCAAAGCCTGTCGGGATTTTCAGCACAAGTGCCATTCCTGTCGGGACCCGATCGGACTGTCGCACCCTGTTACCACCCGTGCCCGCTCGCGCGTGCCCGCTCGCGCGTGTATGTTGGCCGGTTGCGAGTGTGCGGCCGCGCATGCTACTAGGTGGCCCCGTGTGTGAGCCGCTTGGGGTGCGGCCACCCGGTTTGGTCGTGGGCGGCATGGAGTGCCTGGTTTGGCTGTATTCTTCTGCAGTGTAAGGGCCCTTGGCAGCTGGTCCCCGCTCCCTTTTGTTGCTCTCTCAAAGCACGTTCGTTCTGGTCAAACTTCGGCAGAGCCACGAAAATACAGGTTAAAAGAAACAGGAGCATGGAAACAACACATTATGGCACATAATGAAAGTTAAATTTTATAAAATTTACACATTTTTAGTTCTCCTGAACCTATTGATCGATCCGGATTGAAATTTCACGTCTGAGGGCCTTGTGTTGTGTGGACTCAGAATTTTTCCATTAGCAAGTTTGTAATTCTTAGGGAATGTTACTCATTTGACTCTGATGCCCCTTCTTCTTCATTAAGCTCCTTCCTAGGTCACGTCAGTTCTGTTGCCGCGAAACCGGCCCAACCCGCCGAGCTGCGTTAGTGGGACGAAGGGCTTTTATCAAATCTAACAAAAAGAAGTATCTCATCCCCAAGGGGGGGATAGGATCGCCATCTTTCCAGACCTTGCATTGGTCCTAAAGATGGTTGATGCTGCAAGTCAGGGGTTAAAATGGTGCGGCACGCTATCGGATGCCAGCTGGCTGGGCCCATTCTTATCTCCCTGCTCCTTCGAGACAATGTCGTCCACGCTCCTCCTTGCGACAACGCTCATCTTGTTACTAGCCCAGGGTACCCGATTGGCCGTGATGCAGCAGCTAAGGGTGAAGGGACGAATACGGAGAGGCATTTCGGGCCTTAACGGCTCGTACATAGCAGCTGCGCTCTTTCTGTGCGGCACACACTCAATCCATTTCGCTGTTGGCCTGGCGGTGCTGCGCACTTGGCCGTTTCACATTGCCTACCATGCCTGCTTCGCTCTCTTATGGTGCACCATCGCTACATTTGCAATCTACTCCGGACGGCTAGCTGTCGGCGTCGATTTCCGCATCTCCTCCATCCCTGCGACACTGGTTTACCTTATTAGGTGGGATACTTTTGAAACGTGTGTACGCACGCGGTAGCCTTTAATGTTGCGAGGGAATCCTTTTGCCTGTCGAAGGGGGAAATCCCCGTGCATGTAACCTTGAACTTTTGCGTGTGTATGCGCGTTTGTCTGTCTGTCTGTCTGCACACTCTCGTCGACGTCCACGTACATGTCTAGGTAGAGACTCACCGTTTGCACATGAAGCTGTTTATGGTGCTCAAGCATTTTGGAAAATACGGCTAGACTTGATGGCTTGGTCATGGAAATGCCCGGCTCAGTGCAGGCGTGGTTATTACTATGGGCCACCGATTTATGAATCCAGTCATACACTACTCCGTCTAAGCACTCTTGACAGTGGAAGTCCTAACACAGCGGTGGTCACGGCGGCGGTCCCCGACCTCCCAGCTCCTCATACCCATACCGCCCCGCTGCTCCACTCCACCCCGCCGCCCCCCGCCCACTGCCCCACTCGCTCCCTGCAGCCTCTACTCCTACTTCCAGCTGTACTACGACACCCACGCCATCCCCCTGCCGTACATCAAGGCCTCCATTTGGACCGACATGCTTCAGGTGGTGGTGGCGGCCATCATCAGTTGGTTGGGCACGAGGAGGGTCGCGCGGGAACCTAGGCTCGTGGACCTGCAGGCGCAGTTGGGCCTCAGCCCCACATTGGGCCCAGATGGACGAGGGCCCTACCAGCAGCTGCCCGCAGCGGAAGACGGGGGCCGTGCCGGCAGCGCCACCGCAGGCGGGAAGTCGGCGGAGGCCGGCGGGGGGGACGGTGATGGTGGCGGCGGTGGCGACACCGACAAGAGCACTTGGATCAGCCTGTTTGTGGACGCCTGCGCGTACGTATGGCCCGAGTCGTTCTGGCTGCAGCTGCGCGCCGTGATGTGTCTGCTGCTGCTGGTGGCCATGCGAGCTCTCAACCTTGCCGTACCCATCCTGTACAAGAAGGTTGTGGACCGTATGGCAGAGGGGAGCAGCGGAGGTGGAGCGGCCCAGCCCGATCATGCAGCGGCAGCGCGGGAGGGTCGCGGCCTGGGTCTGGACCTGGGCCTGGGCCGGTTGCTGGAGTCGTGGAGGGCTGCTGGTGGTGGTGGTGGGGGTGGGGGTGGTTGGGAAGCAGGGGGCGCGGATACCCTGAGCTACGGGGCGCTTGTGTGGCCCTGGGTGGTGCTGTACCTGGTGGCGGTGTTCTTCCAGGGCGGTGCCGGGGGCGGCGTGGTGGGCTTCATCAACAACATCAGGTAGGTGGATAGGATGGATGGATGGATGGATGAATGCAGGCAGGCATGTCTGGGTGGGCGGATGGGCGGGTGTATATATGAGCATGTCGACACTCGACCGCGGGATAACCCATGGTCCTCACGTCCCCGTCTCCTGTCCCGCACGCCGTCCAGTCCCCGATCCTCCCCCGGGGCCCCCCCCAGTGAAACTCTGAATGCCGCTCCGAATCCCGCACAGGTCCTTCCTGTGGATCCCCGTGGCCCAGGACTCGTACAGGTGGGTGAGGGGTGAGCAGCAGTAGTGCTGGAGTCGGTGGAGGGATGGTGGGGGATTGGGGGAGTTGGACCCCCAGCGACCTCCCTGTCTTTCAAATCAATTCAATTTTAACTACGTAACTTACGGGTGGGATGGAGGGGTCGCGCCTCTCAGAGACCTGCTCTGCATGCCGCCCTCAACTCTCACGATCCGCACCCAGGGGCCGGGGGCCGGTCGGTTGACCAGTCCGGTGGTTACAAGTGTCCGGTGGTTGGCTGCAGCGATGGCGGTGTAGGTCATCACGCGCCATCACGAGCTCCGCCGATGTCGCTGATACTGTCAAGAGATACGGATACTGACATAGCTTACCGGGCTTACCCGGCCGGCCACTGCGCCTGGCTGGTTATCGTCGCCGTAAACCTCCCCACCCCTTTCCCCGCCGCCGCAGACGCATCAGCATGCGCACTTTTGACCACGTGATGGAGCTCGACCTGACCTTCCACTTGCGCAAGAAGACGGGCGAGGTGACCCGGGTGGTGGACAGGGGCACCAACGCCATGCAGAACGTGTTGTCCACGGTGCTGTTCAACATATTGCCGCAGGTAGGGGATGATAAAGGGCAGGTAGGGAAGTGGGAGGTGATAGGTGGTAGGGGACCTCAGTGGGTCGTCGGGAAGGAGTGCTGTGCGCTCATGACTAGCTTCCGGGTGGCAGGCTGAGGGGGCTTTAAGAGGGGCGGGGCAGAATCCACTGGATGGTACTGGTGGTGCTGTTGGTGGTGATGTGGCTGAATGAACTCGGAAAAGTCCCTCACTGACTACTCACTGACAGAGGTCGGCACTCTCACACACACACACGGGTGGTGGCCATGATGATGATGATGAGGGGGATGAGGGTGAGGTTACCCGGGGAAGGAGGCCACATCACGGATGGGTGGGTGGGGACGGTGGGGACTGCCAGCATGCTCGTCCAGGGTGGCCACCACCATAGGTTGGAAAGCCCCTCTGTGTAACCCATATATACACCCCCCCTACTTCACACACAATCACTTCAGGGAGGCGCCTTTGAGCTGTGAACGGTTGAACACCCGACACAGTCGTCGCCGTCGCGCCTCGCTTGCCGCCCAACCCCTCACCCCCCCCACCCCACCCCATCCCCCATTCCTGACCTGACTTGGACTATCCGTCTACCCCTGGTTTCTGCTTCAATTGTCAAAGGTTCGTCTTACCCCTACCCCTCTACCCCTACCCCTCTACCCCTACCCCTCTACCCCTACCCCTCTACCCCTACCCCTCTACCCCTCTACCCCTACCCCTACCCCTCTACCCCTACCCCTCTACCCCTACCCCTGACCTCACCTCATCTGATCTGACACTGCGCTGTCTTTTCCAGCTGTCCCCACCTCCCAACCATGTGTGTAAGTGTGTATATGTATGTATGTGTGTGCCTCCCGGATGAGCTGCCCACCTCCAGATATTCGACGTGCTTGCGGCCGCCACGTACCTGGCTCAGGCGCTTGAACCCACCATCGCCATCATCGTGTTTGTCACCGTGGGCTCCTACATACCCCTGACCGTCTTCATCACGGAGTGGCGGGCCAAGCTGAGGAGGGAGATGAACCAGACGGACCAGGTAGCGGGGGGAGGAGGCTTACTGGGGGGAAGGAGGGATCGCCGAGTTGTCCTTGAAAACACTAACGGGAACCAAATTCCTGCTCCGGCTGCTCCTGCTCCCGCTGCTGCTGCTGCTGCTGCTGCTGCTGCTGCTGCTCTCACCCCGCTCCACCCCGGGGCCCCATCTGTAGGTGAAGAGCGGGCGGGCCACGGATGCGCTGCTGAACTACGAAACCGTCAAATACTTCTGCAACGAGAAGTACGTGCGGAGGGTTACGGGGGTGGGGGAGCGTGGGAGGGATTTGGGGAGGTGGACGGGAAGGGGGGGAGGGGTTTACGGGGCGGATGCGGATGTACCCAGAAATACCTGCTGTATCCCCGGACTGGAGGGCGCTGGGGGGGCTGAGCGGCTCCCGGGCTCCTGCGGTGGCGGCCGGAGCAGTGGGCCCAGCGGGAAGGGGGGGGGGCAGGGTGAGCCCGCCCTCCAGCCCCTCTCCGCATCGCACCGGACAACATATGACTGACTGCTCTGAGCCCGGAAGCAGAGTCCGCTTCCGGGCCCCGTTCCTCCTCCGCTTTGGCGCCAACCTGAGTGCGCCAACTGCCCCCTCCCGTCAGTTCTACGTCTGGTACACTCTTGCCCTGGCAGCAGCTTCACTCGTTCGTTTCCCCTCCCGTCCTGCCCCCCACTCCCTACACCTACTTCTTTACGGATTGGCTATACTATTCCGCTTTTTTAGTTCTGGCGGCTTAGGTAATTAGTTTTTCCGACATCTTCTTCACTTCGTCATCCCGAGGTCACGGTCGCCACGGACACCTTTCGGTCATTTCTGCGTTTGTTACTCGCTTGCCCTGGCAGCAGCTTCAATAGTGTGTGGCTCGTCTTTCCCCCCACTCCCCTACCCCCCAGGCACGAGTCGCAGCAGTACGCCTCCGCCATTGCTGCCTATCAGTCCGCGGAGTTCAAGTCCATGTCCTCCATCAACATGCTCAACGTGGTGCAGTCCGCCATCATGTTCTGCGGCATTGCCTCGGGACTGCTGGTGTGCGCGGGTAGGAGGGGGTTGTGGCGTGCGCGGGTAGGAGGGGTTGTAGGAGGGCTTAGAGGGTTGGGTTGCATCAGTGCCCCCCCCTCCCCTGGGTGCAAGAGGCGAGGAGGCGGCGGCACGTGGGCGAGGACCTTGCCCCTGGAACTGGTTAGGGGGGCTGGCTGACTGCCGGGCTGAAGCCCCGGCCCATACATACATACATACATACATACATACATACATACATACATACATACATACATACATATATATATACATACATACGTCCTCTATGTCGCATACCCAGGTGGTGTGTCCGCCCACGTGCTGACGGTGGGAGATGCGGTGCTGTTCCTCAGCCTTATGGCCCAGCTGTACGGACCACTCAACTTCTTCGGGTCGTACTATCGTACCATTCAGCAGTACATGGTGAGTGTCGGCGCGCATGTGTGTGTGTGTGGTAGTGTTCTTGGAGGCGGCAACGCCGTACGTCAGTACTGCCACGACCACACCGTGGTACAGAGGCCGCCTCTGTACCTTAGAACTACCGGGGACTGTGTTCACCCCCCTCCCCCTGGCAGCAGCTTCACTCGTTCGTGGTTCGTCGTTCCCCCCTTCTCCCCCCTTCTCCCCCCTCCCTCAGATCGACATGGAGAACCTGATGGAGCTGCTCGAGCGGCGGTCGGTGGTGGAGGAGAGCCCGGCGGCCCGGGAGCTGGTGGTGACTCAGGGTAGGTGGGGGTATTGTACGAAATGAGGGGGGAAGGGGGGGAGGGAGGGGGGGTGGGGGGAGGGAGGAGGGGAGGGAGGGGGGGAGGGAGGGGGGGTGGGAGGGGGTGGGAGGGGGAAGGTGCGTTCAGTGTGTGTGTGTGCGTGTGTGTGTGTGTGTGTGTGTTCTCCCTCGCTCCCTCCGGTTGCCCCTCAACACATTATAATAAACCACATCACATGTTGCCCCGCTCACCCCCGCACGCTCTTCCAGGCGAGCTGGTGTTTGATGACGTGTCTTTCCAGTACGACCGGGGGAATCTGGTGCTGCGCCGCGTGAGCTTCCGGGTGCCCGGGGGGAGGACCGTCGCGTTCGTGGGGGCGACTGGCAGCGGCAAGTCCACCATCACCAGGCTCATATTCAGGTGGGGGGGAGGGGTAAGGGGGGGGATGCCCGTATGTCTTAATGATCTGAGTGTTGCGATGATGGAAATGCCAAGGAGGGTGCACGTGTTCGTATGTATGTATGTCTATGTGTCCTTGGTGGCGCCGTAGAGTGCTGCAGCCGGCCAGGGGTTTCCACCCCTCCGCTGAGCCCTCCCTCCCCCCCGGGGCCATATCGGGGTGAGGGGACTGAGCGGCTGCTCCGTGTACACACATACACATACACACACTTCCCCCCCACCCCCGGGTGCCCCCTCAGGTTCTACGACGTGTCCTCCGGGGCTATCCGTGTGGACGGTCAGGACGTGCGGGAGGTGACCCAGGCCTCGCTGAGGAGGGCGGTGGGCATGGTGCCGCAGGTGGGGGTGAGGGTGGGGGTGGGGGGCCCTCGCCGGGACATACATACACACGTACATACATACGTACATACTTGCATGGGGGAGTAAGCTGAGTTCGTTGCCTTGTGCTCGGCACCCGCCGCCAGCTGCCCGTGTGGTGTGCTGTGGCATGGCGCTGCTAGTGGGCGGTGGGGGGAGAAGGAAGGAAGTCACCGCCACCCCCAACCCCCACAAGCCTGCACGGCACACGGCGGGGCGGGGTGGGGTGGGGGAGTTGTTGACGGCTCGCCGGAGAGTCGCTCTGCATTAGGACCAGGTGAAGTTTATGTGTATGTGTATGTGTATGTATGTCAGAAGTGAAGTCCATCCGCGTCAGACATACGTACATACACTTACACCCACATACATGCATGCATACATACGCATATGTACGCACACATACATACTCCAATTTCCTGCTCAGATTTTAACATCACCCACACCCACCCACACACACACACCCCTTGCTATGCTCCGCAGGACACGGTGCTGTTCAACGACACCATCATGCACAACATCCGGTACGGCAAGTTGTCGGCCACAGATGAAGAGGTGCGCGTGCCGTGAAGTCAGATGTGGGCTCCTGTGGGGCTGTGTGTGTGTGTGTGGTGGGTTGGAGACTTCCGCCCGCCCGCCCTATGTATGTACGTATGTATGTATGTTGTTACAGGGTGGTTAACTTCGCCAGCGGCCCCCTTTCCCGGGGCAGTCCCTGCTCTCCCCTGCTAGAGGGGCACCCTAATCCGTCACCCCATCCGACTTCAGAATGTATTCGTTGGGTTCGGCAACTCACCACCAGCATCCAACCAAATCTAGCGGATCAACGGCGCATCAACTTAGTTCCTGGTTAGCTCGCAAGTTGATTTTATCACGTCCTACATCGTCCATATGATGGGGGGCCACCTCCCATTTCAACACTCCTCAAACACCCGAGGAGCGGGCAGGCGGATTTGAACCCGGGTCGGCCGGGAGCAGAAGTCAGGCCTTAACCTCTGCCAGCCGCCTGACTGTACGTATGTATGTATGTATGTATGTATGTATGCTCGGACTGCATCCATCCATTCCGTCGATGACTTCATCGCCTAGGACTCCCTCGGGGCAGCTTCACACTTTGGGCGGCGGCAGTGTGTTTCCGGGTTTCCCGCATAT
>NW_003307557.1:594784-607337 GCF_000143455.1 Volvox carteri f. nagariensis
GGGTGGTTGGGGTGGGTAGTACCCCCTGTCGGGCAGTGGCGGTGAGGTGCTGGTGGTGTCAGAGGCCGCAGTCCGGGGGCTGCAGTCCAGCTGGCTCGCGTGTATTTCCCCCGCCCCCTGCCCGACCACTTGGTCGTCTACCACTTCCCCCCCCCTCCTTTCTGGGCTCCCTGACCTGCAATCTCCTGTAGATGTATGTATGTAGGTAGGTACCTACGAACGAATGATAAAATATGAATGAATGAATGAGTGCTGGGTCCGTCTCACCCCCCCCCGTTTCACCCCCTTCACCTCCTCTCTCCACACACGCACGTACGTACATACATACGTACATACAGATGAGGCCACCTCTGCTCTGGACACCATCACGGAGAAGAAAATCCAGGTGCGCGTGTATGTATATCCGTGGGCTGTGGGCCAGGGGAGCCCTCATGGGTTTGCCGTACAAGTGCAGCCATGTTCCAGGTTTTCCTCCCTCCTTTCCCTTATTAACCAGTTTGGGCCCAGCCTCTTGAATGCCGCCGCCAGGCCGGCGGCCTAACAGCTCACGTCATCCCTTTCTCTTCTCACGACAGTTTTATTCCTCTTTCGTCGCCTTTACACCTACCTTCTCTAACTTACGGCTTGGCTTTACTGCGGCTTTCCTCCGCGATCATTTTAGTCTTGGCAGCTAGGTAGGTAGGTAGGTAGGTCGTCACCGCTGCATCATCACTACTCCTCTTCGGTCTTCGGTCTTCTTCACAACCGCCGGCTGGTCAGTTCTGCTTCCTGTACATCTGCCGCGGAGCACTCTTTCCTCCTGGCATCAGCTTCACTCTTTCACGTGGTTCGTCTTTCACCCCTCCCCCCCTCCCCCTCCCCCTCCCCCCTCCTCCCCCCTGGTCGCAGTCGGCGCTGACCGAGCTGCGCTCCTCCCGCACCACCGTCATCGTGGCCCACCGTCTATCCACAATCGCCGATGCGGACACGATTGTGGTGATGTCGCTGGGCCAGGTGGCGGAGGTGGGGGACCACCTGGGGCTGCTGGCGAAGGGGGGCCTGTACGCGGAGATGTGGGCCCGGCAGGCGGCGACAGCGGCGGCACAGGTGGGTGTGGGGGGTGGGGGGTCGGGAGGGGATGCGTTGTGCTCGCGTTGGCAGTCCGGGGTAGGGGGTTAGGGGGGGAGTAACGGGGGAGAGAGGAGCGCTCCTGCCAGCTCACCCACATGATATACACACCGGTACGGCTCTGGTGAGTGTGTTGCGGCTGCTGTCTAACTGGCTGCCTCCTTATACTCCTGGTCCCCCCCTTCCTCCTCCACTTCCTCCTCCTATTCCTCCTGCTGCTGCCTAACTGGCTGCTGCAACCCCCGGGTTACTCAGGGCGGTGAGGACAGCGAGCGAACAACCTCACGGCCGGGCAGCGCAATGGACCTCACCCGCCTCGGCAGTAACAACAGTAACGGGGCGGCAGTGGCGGCGGCCGGGGGGCCGGGGGGGGCATCAGCAGCACCCGCTCCAGCCCCCACCCCACCCACCGCCGGCACTGAGGCCGCCGCTGCCGCTCACATGACGTCCTGGGGCGGTACGGACGCCGCCGCCGCTGCCAGCGGCAGGGGAGCTGTGGCGGCCGGCGGTACGGACACTGCTGGTGTCGTACCGCCTGCTGCAGCGTCCACCCCTCAGCTCCCTCCCCACTCACCCGCACCTTCACCCTCTACTGCCCAGCTGATTGGCGGTCAGGACGCGGAGTGTGAGGGTGTGGGTGAGGCGCCGGCAGGAGGAGGGGGAGGAGGGCTGGGCAGTGTGGGCGGTCCGGAGGCTGCGGGGGCCGCAGCTGAGGCCACCGCGGCGATGACTTCAGCAGCAGGTGCCGGGGCGGCTGCGGTAGCGGGACGAGCCACTGAGGCGGCTGGTGATGGTGGCGGTGGGGGTGGGGGCGGGGCGGCGCGGTTGGTAGCGGATTCCGGAGCTCAGATTGGAACAACAGCAGCAGCAGGAGGAGGAGGAGGAGGAGGAGGAGGAGGACCCTCCGGCGGGCGGGGCGGGGGTGGTGGTAGTGGTGGTAGTGGGGGTGGTAGCGGTGGAAGGGGCGGTGGAGCTGCCTCAGGGTCGGGTCGCGGGGGTAAGTCTCGCAAGGGGCGCAAGTAGGCGGCGAGGAAGCCTCCTCCTCCCAAGTAGGGGCCGGAGACCAGCTGCAAGTGGACTGAAGGGTTTGGTGGCAGGTGGTGGGGCTTCACCGCTTGGTGGGCCCCCCCCCCCAGGTGCCCCGCCAGGTGCAATCCATAGCGCAACCGCGGGAGGCCGATGCCCCATCACTGGCGCCGCGCGTAGCGTAGCGTGTGGCAGGAGTTTGGGTTACATGCACATGACCCAGGGTATATCCATCGTCCTTGTGTGTGGGGGGGGATGAGTTTTGGTGTGGTGTGTGTGTGTAGCGGCTGTTGGGGGTGTTCGAGGGTGCAGGGCCGGAAGGCCCTCGAGGGAGGGAAGTGGCGGTGGCATGATGGCTCACGATAACGATGAAGGTCGCTCACTCGCGGTGTGTCGCGTGCGTGCACCCCTCTGATGTGCCCATCACTACTGCTACCCCGCTAAAGTTGCCTTCCTACCATGGCCCCTTTGAATTGTCGATAGCGTTATGGGGGCGGCGCATACAGCGATGCGTGCGGTCCAGGTCATAACGAGCTAGCTCTGGGCCAACGGTGTTAGTGGTACGACGGTTACCGGCACATAAGCCCCACAGCGCGGGGTGGGTAACACGCAGGGGGGCTACTTGTGTGTGTATGTGTGTATGTGTCTGTCTGTTTGTCTTTCTGTCAGCAGCGGACAGGGCACCTGGTGCGGTGAGGAGAGCCCCATAACGAGCATTTGGTCGTGTATGACTCCCAGAAGGCCCAATACATGAAATGGCAGGTTGTGCATGTGTGCATGTAATGCGGCTCATTCGCGCCGTCTGGAGGCCGTCGGGGTCGTTATGACGTCATCGTGCAAGGCACTGTACGGCAGACCAGACACGGTTTGGGCCAGAGGAAGAGGGGCCGACAAAACCTCATTCCGCTGATATTGTGGAAAGCCGTGCGTCCATACATATGTACATACTTACATATGTACATATGTACATACATGCATACATACATGTGGGCGCCCACGGCTTCACCCGTGCTGGCCGTGCTGACATGCAAGGCAGGCCATTGCTTCATGGGCAGGTGGCGGCGAATATGTACAGTGATGCAGTGCGCTGCGGTGTGGTGTGGTGTGGTGTGGTGTGGTGTGGTGTGGTGTGGTGTGGTGTGCATTGCATGCGGTGGGAATTCCTGCAGGATGTGTGAATGCTGGCTGCTGCGCATTTAACTTACATACGTCGCGGCTAGCCGCATGGTGCCGCCTCTTCCCACCGGCATCGCTGCTCAAGGCGCCCTCTTGTGGGTGGAAAATTGAAACTTAGATGTAATAAAAAACCCACATCGTAAATAGCTTTATTAATCAAATTAGAGTCCAGATGGCAGCGGGGAATTTGTATGAGGGTCGGCACGCTGCAGTCCGTTGTGTTGTGTGTATTCATCGGATTGGGGGAGGGGTAACGCCAGGGCCAGGTGGTCGCGCTGCAAGGGGGGGGGGAAATGCCCCAGCTGCCCCTCAGCCCGCACCCTCAGCAGTAGTGGCTAACCGCGCGCGTACTCCTTGCTGCACACCGGCACAACAGGCTGCCTAACAAACCGCGCACATTCACATTCCGCAAATCGTCACCACCCACCACCACCACTACCTACGTGGTTCGCTGCGTTTTCACATTTACGCGGTTTGGGGACGTGATCGTCCTCTCACGGCAGACCATATACCGTCTTTACGGGCAAGGAGCGCTGCTTGCAACCGACTGGTTGCCCAGTAAGCTGTTGCCAAGTCAAGGAGGCCCCACCCACTGAGTGGGTGAGTGCTGACCAGGGCCTGGAGTGATCACTCCATGTTGAATACCAAGCATTGGCATCAGAACATCAGCAAAATAAAACAATACAGACCCAGAACTAAAAATTTAAAAACGTGCGGAAACAACCCCTCAACGTGGGCAACTTCCAAGGAACGCGCCTGAGCGAAAACCTGGGAATCGACCCGCAAACCACCCCTCTCCCCCTTCTTCTGCAGTACTCTTTGCTGGCGCCCACGTGTTAGCGAACAAGAAAACTGAATTGCGCGGCCAAGTCCGGGCCTCATTCGACCCGTGTCGATTAGGTCTTTCGACATATTGCCGCCGTGTTTGTCGAGCGGTCGAATCGGGCCCCGTCGGTCGTATCGTATTATCGCTTTACCAGTACGTTTATAGTCCTTGAGCAGTTTGCGCGCTAGTGTGGTGGTGTAGTGCACTACAAGGCTATCATTTATAGGAGTCAGAATTTCGCTGAAATGCGTAAAAATGAGGGATTACAAACTTAGAGAGGGTTTTAGGTGAGGTGAGATTCTTGATCAATGATTTCACGCAAAGCGCAGCTGTGACTCAGCTGGCCTTTCTGCATACATTTGCGCAATAATATACGATGTGTACAGTAAGTAGACCAGCAAGGTTTGTGCGGTTCGGGCCGAAAGGGTTTGCGCCCGCCATTGGGATAGCGCTGTGTAGCCGTAGCAGCCGAACGAACGCCCCGAGTGTGTAAAGATATTCCGCTCTCGTGTTTCAGTAAAAGCTGCACCTCATATGAGACATGCACACATTTGTGCGCCATAAACGACAAACTTCCGCTTTGTAAGCCGCCACAGGAATGCTTTTGCTTGGCTTTCACAGGAATGACCATCTTTCGCGAGAGGCAACGCCGCTCACCGGAAGGAGGTGCGTGGGGGGCACACAATTGTGTCCTACGTGCCCCGCTGTAGATAAACGTTTGCTGTTAACACAGCTAGTTTTCTGATAGACGCGGCCAGCGTTGTGCGCCTCTACGATAGGCCCCAGGCAACCACACTGCTTGTAAGCGTTCCTTAATCGCATCTGCGCACATCGCCACAAACTAGCTACAAATAAATATCAAATTAAGAACTGTTCGTAAACTAGGCACCCCGATCTTGGGTTTGCAGCTACATGGCCCGGCACGTGCGTCCTCGTTGGGCCGGATGGGGCTCAGCGTGTAATGCGCGGGTATTGCATTGGATTGGCCCACAGCATCAGCAACTAGCACGTTTTTGACAAAAGGCGGGGATGGATCTCCGTTGAGTTGTGAATGTTTTCGGGGAGGGATAGAGCGCACGTGGCTTGTTCCTGGGCGATGTTTGTCATCGAGGTTTCTGGGGTACCCAATAAAAAGGTCATCGGGGATATTGGCTTTGCCTGATGACCTGTCGAACCTTTCGGTGACCACACGCAAGTAGTCCAAAACCACATGGAAATCCGAATTGCACGACAAGGCAGCACATCCATACGTAAGCCCTCAGAAGTTTCGATATGTACCCATTGATTATTTTGAAAATGATAGCAGTGGGTACTGTATCATAGTTTGCCAGCATGCCGCAGTGACAAGTTTCGGAAAGACCTGGTAGCCATCTTTATTATCGTAGGATGTTTAGTTTGTAATGTCTTGTATGTTACGTAATTAGTCGGAAGCCATGTTGGAAAATCCCATCGAGCGTGTGACGACGCGGTCGATGAGCCGGCAGAAGGTTGCGCAGCTGCCGGAGAGGAAGCCCAGCAGCAAGCGAAACATTTCAGAAATAGAAGATAAAGCACATGTTAAGTTGACAGATCTAAAAAGTCCTCGGCTTGCATCTTGCGCAAAGCCCTTAGCGGCGCCCACCGCGACTACTACGGCGCCCCAGGACAACGGAGGGCCCTGTGGACTGCATCAGTCAACAGATGCAACTGCTATGCGGCCAAATGGAGACGTCGTTGTCCAATCCACCGCCATCGCTATCTCTGCCGACACAGCAGGTCAAGCCGCCACCCGTAAGCGACAGCGTCGGTATCCACCACCCGTAAGCGAGCCGCCTCCATCACAGCTGCTACAACACCCGCTACCACAACCACCACAACCACCACCTCCGGAACCGCAGCAAGGCCCGCATCAGATCCAGGCCCCCAGAGCACCGCCGGCCTCCTTCCATGACGCATGTCAGCCGTCCTGCTGTGAGATGGCCACTATACCTACTGCCGTACACCCACCCTCACTGGCAACCGCACAGCAGTTGGCGCCCGCCACTGCAAACGGCTCCTGTGAATCAGGTTGGTTAGTTGGTTGATTGGTTAGTTGGTATGGCAAAGTGCTGCCCCAGCGCACGTATGTGCAAACAAAAACAAAATCGCGATTTGTTTTCATCAGCCGGTACATCCCCCATATACCGGATACCAACTCATTATCAATACTGGCACCACTTGTACAACCGGTACGCAGTTGCAGGCAGCGAAATCTGCCATGTATCCAATATGGTTTTCCTGTCCGGCCTGTCCGCCAGAAAGTACATGAAGGCCTTAGAACACAGGCGACAATCCGGCTGAAGCCTTTGGCCGGTTTTGCCTTTGCGTGCCGTCTGTCACTCTTTAGTCCCTCTGCCGGTGTGCAGTGCTTTGTTGTTTGTTTGTATGTATACCGTTGCTCCTGCTTCCGACCGTTTGGCCCTCATCCCCCGGCGCCCATTTCTTCTCCTTCGCTGTCCCACAATTCATGCGGCCATGGATGGATGGATGGATGGATGGATGGATGGCCATGCAACAATGCCTTCAGAAGCTGCCAAGCCACTCGTGGCTGCAGAGGCTCCGAAACCACCACCCGCGGGAGGGCCAGTTGCTATCGAAGTCCCATCGCCCCCGGAGGCACCAGTAGAGGTGCCAGTAGAGGTATCACCGGTACCGGCGGCTGCATCGGTGCCGTCGGTGCTGCTGACCGCGGTCGCCGGCGGCATGTCGTCCACGGCGCCCCGCTGCCCCACCACCGCTACCGCTGGGACCCCTGGGACCAATGCAATGAACTGCGGCGGCGCCGCCGCCGAGATACAGCCCGCCGGGTCCATGATCTGCTCATCCGCCAGTGCCTTACATCAGCACGTCATCAGCTGCGCGTCAGCCGCCGCCGCCGCCGCCGCTGCCGGCACTTCCGCATCCACCTCCGCCGCGAGCAGCTGCCCCGCTACTGCCGCTATTGCCACTGCCCTTACGGCTGTTGGTGCTACTGCCATTCCCGTTGCTGGTGCAGCCGGGGGTATGGCTGCTGGTACGGCGGCCGCTGTTGGCGCCGTCATGAGCAGCGGCATGGCGTTGTACCTGCAGCTAGTGGCGGAGGCCGCCGCCGCTGGTGGTGGTGTCGGGAGTCGAGGCGGGAGTCGGGGCGGTGGCGGGGAGCAGCAGCGGCCGGCGGAGGGCAGTCGGGTTTGGATCAAGGTGTGCATCGAGGTTCGGGAGGGCAGAGGGAGAGGGAGACGGAGACGGTATCGGACAGAGCAGGCGGGCTGAGAACCAGGGGGGGAAGGGTCGGAGGACAGACAGACAGACAGACAGACAGACTAACAGGCGTACAGCGGGGGCCATGCAGCGAGGGGCATGTCGAGCACACAGACATCGGTAGTGTGATGATGCAGCGGGACTGATTTTCAGTGTTCAGGCGGCCGCGGCGGCGGCGGGGGTATGTGAGCACGGCCTCATTCAGGCAATTGAATTCAATGTCAATATAATGCAATGTAAAGCAGGTGAGGTCCCTGCCGGCCTTACTCAGCCAAGGAGAACCCCAGGGGATATGGATGGGGTGGTTGGGTGGTTGGGTGGTTGGGTGGTTGGGTGGTTGGGACATGTATGACATAACATAGACACCCGGTTCAACCTCTCGGCCCGCTGGCCCCCCGTGCAACAAACCTATCAGATGGCTGGCTACTGCCACTGGCCCGCGGTGGTGTTTTCACTTCGCTACTGCCGCAAGTCTGAGGTTCCCGACCTGCTGGCGAGCTACCAACCCGGTCGTACTCTCGTACATTTTTACGGTACGGTACAGCAAATGACACCTGGTGGGAAATACGGTCTAACAGCTACCTGGAGCCGTTTGTTTGCAATCGTTTGATTATAAAGCAGCGCCGCATAGCGGCTATTCCATTATCTGGCACTTAGGGCACTTGGTTTGTTTGTTTGTTGTTTGCAGTTGAGTTTTAACATCGAACGGTCGCCCACCATTTCTCATGACATAGCTGAGCTGAGCTGGGAAAGCTGTACCCAAATATCATCGCAAGTGTATGAAATTCGTTTTTTGTCATGCATATTGTTGTTACGTGCATTACGACAATTATTGCGTACTTGCGGTTAAACGTTTCTGCTGCCACCGGCTTGAAGCTGTCGGTGTGGGCGCCGTAAGCCGCGCAACTGTACAACTGGCAAATAACAGACACATGACACGTGACTGACCATTAATAAGGATCAGCGCCCACACTGGTACTGCGGAGGCTATGCGCTCTGAGGATGTCGCTATCGCCGGATTGCAGCAACTCCAGGACACTCCGTATCGACCGCATTCGCGACCGCCCCGACAGCGATGAAGCAACTCCTCCTCTTGATGATGACCCTCCCTCGCAAATTGCACCTCATTATAAAGCGGCGTATAACGCAATCACGATACATTTTTACATTCTTAGTATGTTCTTAGTTCTTGGGGTTTTAGGTTTCTTCGGCTTTAGTTCTTAGCCTGGGTGCATGGGACCGTCCGGACTTCCCCCCTACATATATCTCGTTCACGTACTAGCGGGCACCTCCTACTAACACTCCTACTCCTACTAACATTTCGCTTCCCAGGCTCCCATGACCACGTGTGGGCCACTCAAGCATCGCTGTCGTCCTGGACCACGGAAAGGGAGGTCCGCCTAGCCGCACTCAAGGCGGCGGCGAGGAGGTGAGCGCGAGCTGGGCGACTGAGCGACTGAGCGCGGGCTGCTGAGCGCCATTGCTGAGCGCCATGAGTTGAATGGTGATGTGCACAAATCACTGCCCTCATCACGACATCCCGTCTGCCCGGTCGAGGTCCTAAGCAGCTGCACCAGCAGCACCAGCAGCACCAGCAGCACCAGCAGCACCAGCAGCACCAGCAGCACCAGCAGCACCAGCAGCACCAGCAGCACCAGCAGCACCAGCAGCAATAACGTGCTCTTTTTGACCCCCACTAGCTAGCTAGCTACCTATCACCTGGTCCGGCACTTGTACGCTGTTGCTTGTTGCTGTTGCCCACTGTCAGACGGTACGGTGCTTCCGGCCGAGCTAGGAGTAACAAGGGCTAACTAACCACGCACCATCGCTCTCAATACGTTACCTACCTACCTATCTAACCTACCTACCTACCTACCTACCTACGTACCTACCTACCTACCTATCTAACCTACCTACCTACCTAACCTACCTACCTACCTAACTGCTCTTGCCAACCGCTTCTGCCAGTCGAAGCTGCCTCACCTGCTATCTGCGCTATCGCCTACACATATTCCGCAACCCCAACTGTCATACACCTGACCCCCCCTCCCCTCGCGATCTCACTCACCCACTCGCCCATCCAATGCATCCATGCATCCAAATGCAACATAGCTCCAAAGTCGCCGCTGCCACCCTGGCTGAGCTGAGCGGCTCCCTGGGGGCTAATGCCGCCTCCGACCGCGGGAGGGAGCTCGAGAGGGTGGTGCAGATGCGGGAGGTGGCGCTCGGACAGCCGCTGGGCGGGAAGGGGGGTGGCGGCAACAGTGGTGGCGGCGGCGGTGGCGGTGGTGGCAGGAAAGGCGGGAAGGCGCAGTGCGGTGGATGCCGCGAAAGCGGGACGCAGGTGGGGAGCGGCCTTTACATTACAGTCCAGCTACATACATACATATACACAACACTTGCCGCTCATATGGGGCATTGGAAAACGCCGCAGCGTGCGGCCCCAGCGTCCTCATCCAGCCACTACCACGCACGCAGTTCGCCCACCACCGAAACACCGCAACTGCCACCGCGCCTGTCACCACCCACATCCTTTCCGCAATGCCGTGCCGCAGGTCACCTGCGCGTCTTGCCGTACCGGCTTCCACACGTTGTGCCTACCGCAGCCCGACCTCAGCCCGGCGCACATGCTGGCAACCGCAGCACTGCTTTCGGCGGCAACGACAGAACAGACAGCGCAGCCGCACCCTATCCAACAGCAGCAGCAGCGGCAGCATTTAGTTGTGGCCGTGTGGATCTGCGGAGTTTGTGGGAAGCAGAACGAGGTGAGCGCCGGTGCAGGCACGGCACGAGGGCATGTGTGATGCAGGCTGGGGCAGAGCAAGTCGGGGGATGTGCCTTCATCAAACAATTTTACAAGGGGGTTACAAGTTCCTGTCTAATGCGGGCCCCGGCCATAAAAGTCCCCGTGGAAGAGGGGACCCCCCGTGGACGGTCAGGTCACTAGCCATTACTGCGGCACCCCGTGTGAGGACGTCGACGGCCTCCTCTCCCGCTCGCCTGGGTTCGGAGCGCCCGAGCGCGATGCGCCTGTTGGTCTCCTGAGCATACCTCCGATAGAGAAAACTAGCCATACAGCTACAGGGGGGGGAGTCCGCCATTATAGTAGCCATTTCGCGCCGTTGGAAGCCCGCACTATGGCCCCCTCTTATTACTGCTGCCCGACCTGATGCCCATGTCTATGTACCACATAAAGCTGCCCGTCGTCCCTAACACTCCGCCACCGGCATCAACGCCACCCCGTACAACCCTTTAACTGCAACAGCTGAAGGGACCGGTGCCTGCAAGTGTTGCGCATCGTACCGCCGCCCCGCCTCGGGAAGGTGGGTGGGTGGGTGGGTGGGTGGGTGGGTGGGTGGGTGGGTGGGTGCGGCAGGTGGGTGGGTGGCCGCAGGCAGCGGCAAGCAGGACAGTCTGGGGGTGGCAGATGTAGGCGGTTTGAATTCGTATTGCGTCTCTACGTAATCCACAACATACGTGTGTGCGCGGAGTAGGATACATAAGGACCCGTATGAGCGTCTGCATGTGCGTCTGTATGTGCATCTGTATGTGCGTCTGTATGTGCGTCCGTATATGCGTCTGTATGTGCGTGTGTGTGTGGATGTGTGTGTGTGTGTGTGTGTGGGCTGGACTACTGACTGCAGTCTAAAGGCACTACGGCACTCGCCTGCCACTGCTGCTGCTGCTGCTGGTGTCGACAGCCGACTTCAAAGTCAAGTAACAGCATGCTGCAGGGAGTTGATGATATGCGCAACAATGTCGCCCACTTCTGCTGATATGATGCTGATATTGTTCTGCTGATATGTGCTGATATGTGCTAATATGTGCTGATATGATGCTGGTATGCTGATGGTGGTGTTGGTACTGGTGGATGGTGGTGCACACACAGGAGGCGGCGGTGGCGCTCCCCGAGGCGGTGGCCGCCCACCGGGAGGCGGGTGGAGGGCGGGGGACGCAGCGGGAGGGGCGTCGGGGGCGTGTGGTGCCGGCACTGGCACTGGCACTGGCACTGGCACTGGCAGCGGCGGTGCCGACCTCAGCCCGAACAGCCCACAGCTGCCGCAGCCGCAGCAGCAGCCCCAGGTCCCACAACACGCGGAATTACTGGCGCTGTACGAGCAGCTGGTGGCGGAGGATGAGGCACTAGAGGCCTCAGTGGCAGCAGCAGCAGCAGAAGCACCAGCAATACCAGCAAGGGATATCGTACAGGTAGATCCTCAAACAGAATTCGTAACTGCATTCTTCACTACAGAAAATGCCTCAGCGGGTGCCGGGAAGAAAATTGCCGTACCGGTTTCAGAGCCGAGATCTGGGCCGTCATTATTACCGTCAATCGGCCAACTGCAGCTCCAGCCACCCGCGGCAGCAGCGGCGATGGGCGCCACCACTTCCGCAGCCGCTACAGCAGTAGCAGTAGCAGCTAGCAGCAGCAGTAGTGGTGCTGTCCCCGGCGGCCAGGGGTCGAGGCCGCCGCCGGGAACCAGGCTCTGGGTAAAGGTGGGTTCGTGCACTAGATAACCAGCTAACTATGAAATGTCCGTTTGTGTCTTTGGGCATCATGGCTCTTAATATTCATTGTGCATGAATACAAGACAAATCCGTGTTAAGGCGCGACACATTTGTCGTTGCAATGCATAATCACTTCCTCTCTATTTATGAAAAAGAGCGGAATGATAATGACGATGGTGGTGATGGTGTTGATATGTTTTGAGGGCCCCCCCTGCCCTTGCAGACCCCGGGCTACTGCCACTGGCCCGCGGTGGTGTTTTCACTTCGCTATTGCCGCAAGTCTGAGGTCCCCGACCTGCTGGCGAGCTACCAACCCGGTTGTACCCTCGTACACTTTTATGGTACGGAGTTCCAAAGGATTTAAAAGAGGGTACGGATAAACACGCAGTTACAACAGTGCTTGACTTTACGAGCCGCCGCCGCCAACGCTGCCGCCGCCTAGCATACATCTAAATTTCTCCACACACCTCACTACTACCCCTCACCTGATCCACGTGCGGTACGTGGGCCCCGACGGATGCAGGGGAGCACAACCACATGTGGCTGCCCGCAGAGGAGGTGGCGCTGCTGGCGGCGGCGGCGGCGGACCCGCGCGAGGAGCAGGAGAGGCGGGAGGGGCTGGTGGCCTGGACCAGCAGGAGAAAGAAGGGG
>NW_003307557.1:607694-620563 GCF_000143455.1 Volvox carteri f. nagariensis
GGGGAAGGGGGAGGGGGAAGGGGGAGTTCCTGCTGGTCCAGGTTAAGAGACGGGCGGGTAGCCGGCAATAGCAGGCGAGGCGGTTCCGTGCGTTCATGGTTCATGGAGGGGTTGGGCGCCTGTCACTGAGTGTGCTCGCGACCCTTTTTACAGATGCTTCGCCTGCTGCACCCTGCCCTGCAGGTGCGGGGGGGGGGACCCCATCCGGAGCGGAACCCCAAAATCCATCCCCTAACCAGCAAGCCCTTTCCCACCCCATCCCCAACCCCCTCCAACTCCCCCACCGCAGTGCCGTCAGCGGCCACACGGCCCTGGCGGAACTGGAGGACGCACAACCTCCTCTGCCACCCCCTGAAGCGGCTGCGGCGGCTGCTACCACTTCCCCTGACTCCACTCCAACTCCAACTGCTGGTACCCCCTTCGCCGCCATGGCCGAAATGGGGAGTGACAGCAGTAGTGCGGGACTTATGGGTGTCGCCTCCAACAGCGACTCCAACTCCAATCCCACTTCACCCTCCCCTTCCTTCCAACTGCCTTTCGGACAAGAAGTACAGCCTCTACCACCTCCTCCTCCCCCTTCTCCTCCACCTCCACCACCTCAGCAGTCGGTGGTAACCCCGGGCCCAGTCTGGGGGGGCGCTGCCCGGCGGGAAGTGGTGCGGGTGGTGGCATTGCGGGAGGCGCGGATGGCGGCGGAGGAGGAGCGCCGGGAGCAGGAGGCGTGGGAGTTGCTGCTCACGGGGGCCAGGGAGGGGGCTGCGGCCACTGCGGGACCTCCAGGCGGCGGCAGGCGGGGAGGCGGAGGCGGGGCCCCGGGGGGCAGTAGCGGCGCTGGGTTTGGGGGTGCGGGTGGCGGCCGCGATAGAGATGGGCTGGGGATGCGTGCTGCGGGAGGTGGCGGGGAGGGCGGTGTGGGCGGGTGGCGCTCCCGGCTGCGAGTGTGTGCCGCCTGCGAGGAGCCCGGAGGCCAGGTGTGTGGAGGGGGAGGCGTGGGGGGGTTCCCAGGACTGTGAAGAGAGGGATGTCTGGAGTACCTGCTGCGACCCACGCGGTTCTTTCTTTCCGGGGCCCCCAATGAACCGTGCTGTGTCTGTTGGGGATAGGGAGTAGTAGTGCTGAAAGCTAGAGCGAGATTGGGAGAGCGGGTTTTCCCCCTTTGGTGGGCTGGGGCCCGAAGCACCTGTTCTCGGTCAAGTAACACCAACCATGAAGTGCCCTTGCTTGTCTGTCTGTCTGTCTTCTGTCTGTCCCGCTGTTGGCCACCCTAAGCTGCGTCCGGGTTGATTGTTCCCTTACAGATATGTAATGCTTGACCTCACGGGCGATATGTATATATGTATGTATATATGTCCGTGCAGGTGAGCTGCCCGCACTGCCGGCGGGCCTACCACACGCTGTGCCTCACACCACGCTGGCTAAGCCCCGCCTTCATGCCGCCGCACCACCCCTGGACCTGCGCCAACTGCGGTAGCGAGAACGAGGTAGGCCCCGTGTCTGGTGGGGTTGGTCAGTGAAGGGTTGGGGGGCCAAGGCTTGTGTGTGTGTGTGAGGGGCTGGGCTGGGTGGGTGATGCTGTAGTAGTGGAGAGCAGTGGTGCACCGCACCAGGAGTGGGCGCTGGGCATTGAGCGCTTGGCAGGGTCCTCGAACCGTTGAGATCGTTCACTGAGGTACGGCACCCGACTGACCCCATCACCGCATGCCACCGTGTTAAGGACCACAGCGGTGGTGGGCGGTGAAGGCACCGCATGGGGGTCCCTTCACACCTGTACAGCCAGTTCGTTGTACAGCTGCTGCTGCTGCTGCTGCTGCTGGTCGCTGTTGTCGTCTTTGGGGCTGTTGGTCCGCGGTGCTCGTTGTTCGCTTTGGTCGTACATTGTCGTACAGTCATGTTGCTGGTTCTTTCCTTCGGTTCCTTTGGGAACCGCTGCTTGGGAACACCACTCCCCTGGGCCTGCCTAACCCTAGCCCCAGCCTTAGCCCTGGCCACCTACCACCGCACACCTACAGGCATTCTTTATGTGCACGAGGCCCTTTCGCCTCTTTTGAGCCCCATGATTTTACCCGGTCCCTTCTCTTATTCTCAACCCCCACCCTGCACCCGGACTCCTGCACAGGCCCCCCAGGGACCCCAGTCCAGTGGCGGCAACCAGGATGGTTCACTGGAGGCGGGTGAGTGAGTGAGTGAGTGAGTGCCCGCGACCCATAGGCCTAGGCCCGCAGGGGAAGGGTGATGTCTGGATGATGCCGATAGTGCTCGGGGGAGGTCGGGAGGGGGATCCGTGTAGAGAGTGTGTGTGTGGGGGGGTGGGGGGATGGGGGGATGCGTGTGTGCGTGCATGTGTGTGTGTGTCGTGGTAGGTAACACTAGGGGGCCCGTTCCTATGGTGCGTCTATGTGTATGTCTGCATATGTATGTCTGCATCATGCATGTCTGTATGTCTGTATGCATGTATGTGAGCCCTCCTCTGCGCTTGTGTTTATGTGCACCAAGGACAGGACTAGGAGGGGCTCCCCCGCCCCCGACCCGCCCCACACACTTCCCCCATGAAACCCTCCAACAAACCCTCCCAACCCACTTTCCCCAACTAAACAGAGCGCATGGGTCTGACCCCCGACTGGATCATCATGGCAGCGGCCTTCAAGGTCTTCCAGCTCCCGGTGAGGCGGGGAGGGGAGGGAGGGGAGGGTCAGGGGGTGCGGGTGGGGGGGATGGGGGTGTTTGAAGGCTGTGTTTAAATGTGGAGTTTTTGTTACACAAAGGAACACCGACGCTTGAAGTGGATACCAGCGATAGACCGTGGGGGTTGGCTGGGCTAGGGTAGGGGGTTGGTCAGGGCGGGGGTTGGGTGTTCAGCAAGTAAAGCGACATCGTTGCTGCGACATGGTGGCCATCTGCCACGTGCCACCTAGCCGCGATGGGCTAGGCTAGGCTAGACTAGGCAACAGGGGCCCCGACCCCGGGACCAGCACGGTTAGCAGTCGGGAACCCAGAACACAACGGGACAGGCGGTCAACCTCCTTAAACTGCTGCAGGGTAGGTTGAAGATGCGCTTGCCTGGTAAGCTGCAGAGCTGCACCGATGGGGCTCGCGGCGCTCTCACACTGTTGGTCATCCGTGGCTACATCCACCATGCTTTGTTGTGGCTCCAAGTTCCTCGCCACCCGATGACTGCCGACTGCGCGCTGCTCGGGGCACCATCATCCATTAGCCAGGGGTGTTAGCCAGCAGGCCAACATCTCCGGGGCCGACCGGCCAGTCAGCCAGAACGTTTCAAGGACTTGCCCGTGATCGTGTTTATGTCGCTTTCTTAATGACTCTTCCCCCCTGCCGACTCCCTCCTCCTCTCCCCCCCCCCAACCCCACCAGCGCCCCACCGCCTCTGCCCCCTACATCCGGGGCCTGCTGGACCCTTGCACCAATAGCAAGGTGAGCAGGTGGGGGTTGGGGAGCCTGGGGGAAGGGGCTGCTTAGGGTAGGCGCTGCTTAGGGTTGGGGCTCTTGCACTGCTGTGCCCTCCCCTCCCTGCTCGGCGCTGCTAGGCCAGTGTTAGGCCAGTGTTAGGCCCGTGTTAGGCCCGTGTTAGGCCCGTGTTAGGCCCGTGTTAGGCCCGTGTTAGGCCCGTGTTAGGCCCGTGTTAGGCCCGTGTTAGGCCCGTGTTAGGCCAGTGTTAGGCGAGTGTTAGGCCAGTGTTAGGCCAGTGTTAGGCCAGTGTTAGGCCAGTGTTAGGCCAGTGTTAGGCCAGTGTTAGGCGAGTGTTAGGCCAGTGTTAGGCCAGTGGTTTCTCTAGGGAGGCGGAATCATGTTTGCCCTGCAGCTGGACAGGATCCCTCCCCTCTACCTACCTACCTACCTACCTACCTAACTACCTAACTACCTAACTACCTAACTACCTACCTACCTAACTACCTTGAAAGTGGATTTGTTCCCCACCCCCTGAACAACATTTGGATACATTCCCCGGCCGGAGGGCTTGCGAGCCCATCACGGGAGGGGGAGGAGGGGGCGGGGGAGGGGGAGGGGGCGGGGGAGGGGCTCTTCACAGCGGAGCACCTACGGCTCTACCCCCCCCGGCATGTCTGTGGCAATCCCCGCCCGACGGCTTGTAACGGTTTGACACCGCACATGCACCCATGCGCAGGCAAATCCGAATATTCCCGCTGAGAAGCTGTACGACAAGTCGGATGACGGTCTCAAGCTGTCCAACAGCTGGTCTGGCTACCACGTCATTCTGAATCCCGAGTACACCTCACAGACTCAGTGGAGGTTCGTGAACCGGGCCATAGATGAGGTGGAGAACGGCTGTGTGCCCGCAGTGCTGCTGCTGTGCCGCAACTCCACCGACACAGCGTACTTCCAGAGACTGCGGCCCTACCCCAGAGTCATGCTCAAGAGGTAGGTGGCTGGCTGGCTGGGAAGGAGGAGTAGAGGGTGGCTGGCTGGCTGGCTGGCTGGCTGGCTGGCTGGCTGGCTGGCTGGCTGGCTGGCTGGCTGGCTGGCTGGCTGGCTGGCTGGCTGGCTGGCTGGCTGGCTGGCTGGCTGGCTGGCTGGCTGGCTGGCTGGCTGGCTGGCTGGCTGGCTGGGGGGTGGCTGGCGGGCTGGGAAGGAAGAGCCCGGGAGGGGAGGGCGGTGCAGCGCGAGTGCGCTTCTAACTGCGTTACCATGCAGCCTTTACTGCATTACCACTGCCTACATCGCATACATCTGTTGGTACAGAGTGGGAGGCTTCTGGGCCATTTGAACACATTGTCAATTCTACGATTTATCACACCATGCAGCACCAGCCACCATTACCACACTGCACTACGCCGAATATGCATTTCCCAGATGCCCTATCCTCCGTTCATTCCCCCGGCCCCACTTCCCGCCGCATGGCCCCACCCTCCTTCAGGACCAGCGCCCGCTTCAAGGACTATGAGAAGACCCCCATCGGCTTCGGCATCGCGGTGTTCTGTATCGCCCCGCGGGGCCCGGGTCGGACGACCCTCTACCGGAGATTCATTGACGCGTTTGGAGACTGGGGGGAGCCCAACATACCCATTGATGCGGGTGTGTGTACGTATGTGTGTACGTATGTGTGTAATGGCGGGGCCAGGGGAAGTGGGGAGGAGGGGAGCGGGAAGGCTGCGTGCAGTTGCAACACGGGGGTGGCTGAGAGGAGGGGCATGCGGGACTGGGCTCTGGTATGCGGTGGCCATGCGCCTATCGACGGCCCCACCCTCCCTCTCCCTCCCCCTCCTCCCCACTGGGGGGTTGGGAGGAGCACTTGCATACCGACAGCCTTTCAGTATCAGCAATGCAGCTTTCTCTCCTGGCCAGCAACTTTACGCCACTTTTACGTCAGCACATTTTTTTCTCGCCGCCTTCACTACTTTTTCTACACCTACTAGTTTACGGTTTGGCTATAATATTTCTGGCGGCTTAGGTAGGTAGGACTTCCAACATCTACGTCAATTCTTCATCCCGAGGTTACAGTCGTCATCCCGAGGTTACAGTCGTCACAGTCGCCACGGACGCCTTTCGGTCAGTTCTTTCGGTTGCTACTATCTTGCCCTGGCAGCAGCTTCAATCGCGTGTGGTTCGTCTTTCCCCTCCTCCCCCTCCCTCGCCCTCCCCCTAGGTTCCCACCCTTCCCATATCGCTCAAAACTGACCAGTTTCCATTGACATGGGGCACTGTGCACCAACTGCCACCAACTGCCACCAACTGCCACCACGCCGAGCAACTCTCCCTTTCCGCTCTCTCCTGCCCTTGGCCTCATGTTTCGTCTTTCTCCCAACCTCGAGCAGCCTTCGTGTCCAGCCCCGCCTTTTCGGAGCTGCTGGACCGCCTGGCGGACCACACCACCCGGCACATGCGGGACACCTGGGTGCAGTGCAGCGCGTGCAGGAAGGTGAGGGAGGGTAGACAGGGGGCTGGGCGGGCAAGAGACAGGGGGGGCCCTTCCCCTCCCCTCCCCTCCCCTTCTTTCTATCCTACAAATCTAACGAATCGAATGTATCCTATGTATGTATCTATGTATGTGCTACCCCAGTGGCGCATTGTGCCGTACGAGGTGTACCGGCTTCTGGAGGACCAGCAGCGCCAACAGCAGCCCCAGCTCCAGCTCCAGCTCCAGGACCAGCCGCATCAAGTTGCGAGCCAGGAGGAGGAGAGGGAAGCGGAGCGGCGGGAGGGCAGCCGTGACGCAGGGACCGGGGACGACACGCCGCCGCCGTCAGCAGGGGTACCGGGCTTAGGGCCAGTTCCAGGTCCGGGTATTGAAGCTGCTGAAGCTGCTGGCGGTGCCGGTGCCGGTGCCGGTGGCAGAGAGGCAGAACGGGCGAGGGCGGTGGACCGGCGGCCGCTGCTGGCCGGGTCCTGGACTTGCGCGCAACTCGGGTGAGGAGGGTCCGTAGGTGGTCCCAGGGGGGTTACACACGTAGTACGGATGTACGGAGGGGGGCCCAGGGGGGTTAAGCACGTAGTACGGATGTACGGAGGGGGCCTCCCAGGGGCCATATGAGGGTCGCTCATGTGGCTGTGTGAGTGTGGCGACCTGCAGCCGATGTACACCAACTTTTAACCTTCCCGTCTCCCCGCATTGCCCCCTTCCTCCCCCAATCTCCTCCCCCCCCGGGTGGTGTCGCTGCTGGCGGTGGTTCGCATGTGGGGCCTGGTGGGCCTCACCTCCTGTGTGTGTGTGTGTGTGTGTGTGTGTGTGTGTGTGTCTCTTAGCTCTGGCTCGGGCTGTTACCGCCCTCAGAGCCGGGTGGAGGCCGCCGGAGTGCACTACGCCCGGCAGCGGGGAGCCCCGCGACCCCCAGGAGCCCACCGGGCTGCTGGGGCGGGGCCGGTAGGGGCTGGAGCTGGGGGTGGAGCTGGGGGTGGGGTTGGGGGTGGGGGTGGGGGTGTGGAGGGGCCCTTCCCCATGTGGCCGCAGGAGCCACCGGAGCCACCACAGTCGCCACAGGAGCCGCCGCCACATCCTCCGGAGCAGCAGCAGCAGCAGCTGCAGCTGCAGCATGGGGGCGGACCAGCTGCGGGTGTGTGCGGGCCGTTGCCGGAGGAAGGGACTCAGCCGGAGGGGGCCCCCAAGCACCCGCAGAAGCACCAACAGGGGGTTGTAGTGGCAGCAGACCAGGCTGTGGCAGTAGCAGTGGCAGTAGCAGCAGTAGCTGAGGCAGTAGCTGGGGGACTGCTGTCCTGCCTGGACGTGGGGATCCCCCCCCCAGGTCGACCAGCACCAGCACCAGCACCAGCACCAGCACCAGCGCAGGTGGAGACACTGTCCGGAGGGGGGTCTCAAGGGCTTGCCGGGGAGTTTGGTGTCGCGGTTGTAAGGAGGGCTGAAAGGGGGATGGTGGGTTTGACGGTGCCCGCAGGACTCCTCCCCGCGCCACCGGAGGGAGGAGCCGCCGTCGCGGAGGCATTAATCGGGGATGCTGGGGGGAGTGATAAGGGAGCAGTGCCATCAGCGGCAGCGACGAGCGGCGGGGCAGTGCTACCGGCAGATGCAGATGCAGATGCCCTGGCGGCCCCACCTGCTGCTGCTGCTGCTGCTGCTGTGTTGGTGCCGGTCCCGGTGTTCCCCCTTCCGGACGACATGGAGACGGAGGAGAAGGGTGACCAGTTGTGCCACTTGGGGGGGTGAGACGCTGACTGATGGGGTACTTCCCCTGCCCTGCCCTTTCTCTTTCCGCATCCATTCTCCGGGGTTGAGGGCGGGCACGGAGGGGCACGGGAGGGGCACTCCCGCCACCCCATGCCCTCAGAAGACGGCCTCAGAGATACCGACTCAAGAGGGCCTACAGGTCTGCAGTAGCCGCTGACCGGAGGAGCGCACTCAGGATATACATACATACATACGTAGGCAAATGGCTGGCAGAAGTTAAGGCCTGATTTCTGCTCACGGAGTTTCCGGGTTCGAATCCGCCTGCCGACCTCTCGGTGTGTGAGAGGTGCTGAATTAGGTGGTGGATCCCCCATCGTATGGACGGTGTAGGACGTGATAATCAACTTGCGAGCTGACCAGTTGTGGCGCCGTTGATCCGCTAGATTTGGTTGGATGCTGGTGGTAAGTTGCTGAACCCAACTAATACATTCTGAAATTGGATGGGGTGAATGGGAGGGGAGAGCAGGGAACTGCCTCGGGAAAGGGGGCCGCTGGTGAAGCTATACCACCCTGTAACAACATCATACATTGGAACGGGTGGATTTGGCCTTTTTGTGCCGTGACGGCAACAGGAAGGAGGAGGCGGAGGAGAAAGGGTCGTCAAGGTTATCGATATCGTCGTGGTGGATGCGTTAATTAATGTCGGTTTTTACCGTTGACTCTTGAACAACGGTCGGCAGTTCACAGTGTACCATAATACGACAGGACAGGACCTTGTGGAACCGTGGAGATGGACCGGCAGCAGCCGCCGCCGCTGAAGTCACGAGGGGAGCGGAGGGGAGGGGAGGGGAGGGGACTATTTGGTCATTCCGAATGATGACCAGCGGGCGGGTGAGTGGTGGGTGAAGGGTGAGTGATGACCAGCGGGCGACCAGACAGGCAACCCAGTGTACGGCGACATACATATTCGCTGCTACTTACTCCACCGAACGGTACGCCCCATATGATTGGTCGCACACCTACCGGTGGTGCACTGCGCGCGTCGTAAAGTTATGTAGTTTTGTTCCTTTTTTGTGGTGCTGGTGCGCTCTGAGCAGAGCGCATTCAAGAGCCAACTGACAACGGGGTCCAATGGCCCAACGGCGATTACGTGATACGTTACAGTGTACGGCCGGTTGGTTGGTCGGTTGCTCGTAGTTTACACTTTTTGTGGGACACGTGGGACAGTTATGGACAGTTGCTCACTAATCCGGTGCAGGTTGGCAGACGGACGGTTAATTTGTTAGTTAGACTGTACGGCAGCTTTTGGGCGAAAGACGACAAACCGGTGTCAGAAACCTCGACGTTGCTGCACTGTCTGCTCACTTGGCACATACACCGGTTAGACCCACCATCCAGGAGGCGTCCCGACCCGACCCGACCCGACTCCACACCCAGCCCGGTGTGTAAATCGGGGTGTAAGCCGGGGGCTATGGAGCCAATTTGGAACGACTTTCGTCCCCCCGGGGGAACTCGTCGTTACCTCTATACACATGTCATGTGCTGAGGCTGTTTATATGCTTGGACTGGAATCATTTCTTTGACGTGGACGGTGGACTATGGGCTACGACTGCTGCTGCTGCTGGCTATGGTAGTGTGTCTGCTGGCTCCGCTTCACCCGCGACCAATCGCGGCGCCCGCTGGACTACTGGCTATGTGCGGTGCTAGCACCCACCTACACCGCTAGTCGGCCCCAGATCCGTCTACCGTCCCGTTCACGCCGCGGTGTTGGGTTGTGTTGTAGATATCGGGGTGCGGCCGTTGCACCCCCTAGGGGTCCCCCCAGCAGTTTAGGTGGTGGATCCGTTTCAGATCCTCTCCAGAACCCGCTACCCCTCAGGGAAAAGGGGGGAGTTAAAGCGGGGGCCATATCGTACCTAAATGGTATGTGTATGTGTATGTGTATATGTATATGTATATGTATGTGTATGTATATCTGGTGGGGGCCGGTGATGGTGGGGACATGCCGGCTTTTCAGCAACATTCCCTCCAGCGGCGGCGGCGGCAGCAGCAGCGGCCTGCATAGCGACCCCGGCCACTCGATCTCCCAGATGTGTACGGTACGGTACGGTATGGTACGGTATGGCGCAGTGCATCCCCTTTAAGCGATGGACCCGTGGATCAGCCTTCGTTCGCTTGGTTGTGAGTGTATTGTCGTACATCTTGACGGCTATTATAGCGTGGTCTGCCTCCCCAAGTGGCCCTTCTTTGTAACATGAAAGCGCGACATCCACGCACCTACTTACATACATACATACACGTGCACAACCCAGCGGACCGATCAGCACTCCGTCATGTCTTCGACGTATGAACACCGTGTTCACTTATACCCGGGGGGGTGTACGTATATATAGTTATGTGTATGTGGTGGTGTATATTGTGGTTTATGTTGCCATACACATGGTTGGTGAGATGTGCAGATAGGGAGCCGCACGAGATAGGGAGCCGCACTGACGGGTCGCCACGAGCAACATCCAGATATCAGCTTCCGTTAGTGGACCGTTCAAGTGCCGTACTGGTCACTCAGCAGTGAGCTGCAGCTCGAAGGGGCTTCAGCAACTACCCGCCCTGCCCTGCCCGTTGCAGGGTCCAACACAGCACATCGGGGTTGCCTGCCATCCACACCCGATAATGCGGTTATCGGTCTTATAAACATTATTCTTTACTTAGTTATAGCGTGTATATGAACTTACGACACGATGGTGTAGTTGGTTATCACATCTGTCTCACACACAGGAGGTCCCCAGTTCGATCCTGGGTCGTGTCATATTATGGAACTCCGGAGGCATCTATATTACTATGTTACAACAGGTCAGGCACTACTGACAGCGCACACACCTATGCCCCCGGGAGATTCCGCGCTCAAGACCTGTCTGGGTCGCAATTCCTTCTGATGGTGGAAGGTAATGTAGAGATCCTGAGAGCTGACCAGGAATACAGTCGAGCCGCCGTTGATCTGATTACGTTGGATGCCAGTGGTTGAGCAACCCACTGAGAAGTTAACTGGGTGACTGGATGAGGGTGCCCCAAAATCCCGGGGAAGACAGGGTTTCGCCAGGTACCGGCCACGGGCGGAGATATGAACCCCCTGTCTCACACATCGTGCATGCAAGTTGGAGACATCCAAGCCGGAAGCGAGGGTGCTCCCCTCAGGAAGGGTGGGACGGGGAGGATGAGGAGTAGGAAGAGGCGGACACACGCACGCACACACACATGCACACACACGCACACACACGCGCACACACGCGCACACGCACACACATATACACACACGCACACACACGCACACGCACACACACGCACACACACATACACACACGCACACACGCGCACACGCGAACACACACACATACACACACGCACACACACACGCACACACACACGCACACACACATACACACGCACACACACGCACACACACGCACACACACATACACACGCACACGCACACACACGCACACACACGCACACGCACGCACACACACGCACACGCACGCGCGCACGCACGCGGGAACAATAGCCAGCCAGCCATACCGCCTGGTCACCCAGGGGTGGGCCCCCTGTTGATCTACCCATCTGGCGGGTTGCGATGGTGTATTGTGGTGGTGTGTTGTCCTCACTCACTCACCACTCACCCATCTCCATGCGCCACCACCCAACTCGCACGGACCGTCGCTGCGCCCGAAATCCTCATCCGCCACTAGTGTGTACCCACCGCCTGATGCCGCCTCATGTCGACAGTATCCACCGTCGGTCTGTGCTGTGCAGTGCTCTACGCAACACGTGTATTAATTACATTATGTATGTGTGTGTAGATATGCTAGACCGCTGGTCAAGAGCGCGTGGAGTCCTTCGCCATCACCTCCTGCACTCCCATCCAGCCACACACACACACACACATCCCGATCCCTCCCTTCGATTCGCGGGGGGAAAAGAGAGGGGCGTGCGGTGATAGCCCGTCCGACTACAACTCGTCATGCGGTTGTGGCGAGGAGGATGCCCCCTCAGTATCATCACCTTCAGGTTCACTGCCGACGGACGCCACCCCAGCAGCGCCATCACCAACATCGGGATCGGCACCTGCAGCCTCTGCAGCCTCTGCAGCTGCTGGCTGCCCAGCGGGCTTCGTCCGCACCTCCATCTGCTGCATGGACTGCGCCAGCCTCTCCCGCAGCCCGGCCTCAAAGTCCGCCTGCGCCACCATCGCCGCGAACTCGGGCTCACCCGCCAGCAACCTCCGCAGCCACGAGGGCATGCGGGCCACTCCATTCTCCCGGGCGTAACGCCGCAGAGACTCAAGGCGGGAGTCCTCACCACCACCACCACCACCACCACCACCACCAGCACCGTCACCGTCACCACCGTCACCGTCACCACCGTCACCACCCCCAGCAACCCCCCCACCCCCCGCCACCTCCGGCTCCTGCTCCGCCGCTGTGGAGCCCTCCTGCTCCGCCGCACCAACAGACCCCGCATCGGCAGCAGCAGCAGTAGCAGGCATCGACACCGCCACACTGACAGCCTCCACACGTGACGCAGTAGCAGCAGTGGCAGTAGCAGCAGTGGCAGTAGCAGCAGTGGCAGTAGCAGCAGTGGCAGCAGCAGTGGCAGTAGCAGCAGTGGCAGTAGCAGCAGCAGCCGGGGTGCCTGCAGCCGGAGGGACCTCCTCCTCCACTGCCGCAGAACGGGCAGCAGACGGATCAGTCTGCTCCTGCTGCTGGCCCCCCTGTAGCTGCCGGTGCTGCTGCTGCTGCCTTGCAATCCACTCTGTCGCCAGCGCCGCGTGCAGGGCGGCCCCCAGCGGCAGCTGGTCCTCATCCATCCGGAAGCGGGGGGAGTGCAGACCCACGTCGGTGCCCTTGGCGGGGTCGCCAATGCCGAGGAAGGTGAAGGCGGCCTGGCAGCAGGGGGAGGGGGGAGGAGACGGGCGGTAGGGGGGAGGGGGGAGGAGACGGGCGGTAGGGGGGAGGGGGGAGGAGACGGGCGGTAGGGGGGAGGGGGGAGGGGAGGGGTGGTGCAAGGAGAGGGGCAAAGGGAGTGGGGAAGTCCCGCCCCACTGCGCAGAGGTCGACCTCATAATAAGAGGTATCCCTTGCCCGCCTACCCACCCACAAGCCCAACTACAACCCCCTTCAGCTCTCTGACCTCCCCCCGCCTCACCACCTCCCACCCTCCCCACACACGCCCACCCTAACCCCCCTACCTGCGGCAACACCTCCCCGTAAAATGAAAAGTC
>NW_003307557.1:620752-631542 GCF_000143455.1 Volvox carteri f. nagariensis
ACCTCCAGGTGGCCCTTTGTGGCGGGGGGACCTCCCCAAGAAGGGGGCCGACACCGGGCTGAGGGTGCTGGGGGGCCCACTTAACCCAGAGCCACGCGGATGCTAGATGATCTCCCCCTCACCCCTCACCCTGTGTGTGTACGGCCCCTCTTTGACCTGTGTGTACGGCCCTTGTGGCCTGAACCCCCAAGTAACGACTCCCCTTCCTGTACCGTCGTACTGCGCGGCGTGTCCTAGGGAAACCCAGCGGCTTTAAATGGGGCCCCGAAATGGTGGTGGGTGTGGTGGGGTGATGGGATGGTGCGTGTATGTATGTAATGTATATGGGGGGGCCGGAGGGGACGGCCTCTGCAGACCTGAGCTACAAGAGGGGAGTTGGGAGTTGGGAGTTGTGGGAAGGGGCCACCATGCAGCCCCTGCTGGTCCCCGGACACCGTCCCTGACCACACCAGTGTTTTCAAAACGTTTTTACCGTGGTAATTCTTTCCCCCGCTACCCCCCAGGGAAATGGTAATTCTTTCGTGACCAAGTGGTTACTGTGCGGGGGGTTTTCCTTTCTAGGTAACCACCTTGCACAGGTTCTTCCCAGCGAGTATGCGGAACTGGAGCCCACTAGAACTGTACATCCAAAGATCCAACTTTGACTCTATGTACGGCTCACTGAAGCATCACTGCTCCCATCTAAGCGTCAAAAACATTTCTAGGTGGTCACTACCACTGCGGGGGTCTGTGGCCCCCAATATCCTTGCGACCACCTGGTTACTGGCAGGTGACTCGAAACATTTCCTAGTGACCACCTTCTGGAAGGGAATTATTTTCCCAGTAACCACTTGGCCCCTAGTAACCACTTTTAAAAACACTGGACCACACCCCTCCCACTCCCCGACCCGTACATACCCGAGTTGGAGGGTACGGCACCTCGCTCCACGTCATGTTGTCTACGACACAGCCGTACCCCGCCGCCACCCCAGCCGCCATTTGCTCCACACGGTGGTGCAGGCGGGCGAAGGTGTCGGCCGTAAGAGCCCGTACAGTGCCGGACAGGTGTACGGCGTCGGGGATGACGTTGGACGCGCCCGGACCGGTGTTGAACCTGCGGGGGCGGGAGTGGGGGCAGGGGCGGGAGTGCCGGAAAAGCTGGACGTCAGCACACAACTATGATTACTCAGTTGCAGCGGCTGGGTCAAGACACGCGCGCACTAACAGACAGACAGACAGGCACGGCAGACAAACACGACACGACACGACAGACACGCCACAAAACTGACATCAAATCACCCCTTACTGTGTTTTCCCTTTCCCCTCCCCCTTCCCCTCCCCCTTTCCTCTCCCCCCCCTTTACCTGGCCACCGTCACCACCGCCGAGTCCACGGGTGACGTCTCTCGCGCCACCAGCGCCTGCAGCGCCACCACCACCGCCGCCGCAGCCACCACGGGGTCCCGGGCCGTGTGGGGTATGGCACCGTGACCCCCCACACCCCGCACCGTAAAGGAGAACCGGTCGGAGGCCGCCAGCAGCACACCGCCACGAGTGCCGATCACACCTGCAGGTGGGGGGAAAGAGGAGGAGAGGAGAGGAGAGGAGGGGGTGTTGGTGCCAAGCGAGGCTGTACGGCAGGGCTGTGTCAAAATCGAACTGAGGCCCTAGCGGCGTTGCGTCCAAGGTGCCGCAGCCGTCCTCATGAGTACCCATCTGATGCATCACTAACTATAACTGTATCCTGACGTGCCCGTAAGAAAGTGTGCGTACAGTACGACAGGAGGGCGAAGGCGCTGGTGTCTGTCCCCAGACCCCCCCCCCGCTTGTGACGTGTCGTTTGCCCCTTTCCACCCCGCCATAATCCCAACCCTCGCTTCCCCCTCACCTGCCGGCAATGCTGGCCACACATGCAGCCCGTGTATTGCCCCCACCCCCCTGACAGCCCCCCCTCGTATCATCTCCCGCGCTCCCCCCATCCCCTCCTCAGCCGGCTGGAACAGCAGCACCACTCGACCCCCCAGAGCCGCCAGGGAAGTCTCCCGTGACTTGAGCAACCTGAGGGGGGAGGGGTTGGGGGAAGGGGGGGGGAGAGGGGAAGTTACCGATAACGAGGGAGGCACACAAAACCCCTGGAGCCCCTCTGCTCCAGGGCCCAGATGGCGGGGGTGGGGGGTTACACAGCAGCAGCACAGCAGCAGCAGCAGCAGCAGCACAGGGCCAGATGCTAACCTCCACCAACAACCCAACTGACGACTCTGAAACTAGGAGGACACAGGGAAACCCTCTCTCTCCCAAAACCATCCAAGGCCCTCAAGCCTCAACCACTCACTTGGCAGCACCCAGCAGCATCGCCATATGGGCATCGTGACCGCATGCGTGCATGCGACCAGGTGTCTTACTTTTGTACAGCACATCGTCTTCCTCGGTTATCGGCAGGCCATCCATGTCGGCTCTCAATGCAATGGTTGGGGCGTCCTCGTCGGTGCTGCCTGAGGAAATAGTGTAATTATGGGTCACGAGGTTGGGCTCTAGGTGAAGGAGGTCTGTGTTAATTGTCGCCCGCCTTTAAAACCTATGCAGTAGCGCTAGCATCTTGTTCGACACCGTCCACATGGAAGATAGGACCTTGTTGCCCTTAATCCAATATAAATTGCTTCATCGTGACCTAATGGCATGCTGCGTTTGGCCCTGTCCTGTGAACTTCGGTGCGCACCAAACCAAGCAACTACACAGCTCACCAAGTGGCCCAGCACGAATTCCTGTGCCAGCAATAGGATACTCATACGGGATGCCAAGTTGATCGAGCTGTGCACGTATATATTGAGATGTGTTGAATTCTGAGAAATACAATTCTGGCATCGTATGCAGCTCCCGTCGCCATTTCAACAAGCTGTCAAATATTTCAGGACTATTTGATTCTTCCAGGTAAGACGCATATGCTTGGCCATGCGCAATGCACGAGTACTGTGCACAGAGCACCCAGATGAGGAGCACACTAACTGTAGATACTTGCATCGCAGTAAAGAAACTCCAAGGACACGATGATTTGAAATGTATGCACATAAACCATCCCGGAAGTCTACCGAGATAGAATCCAACTGATCGTCTCGCTGTGCGCGATCACAATTCCACAACGACCTAAGAACGCAACAAGGGCCTTACTACTAGACAGGGCTTTCCTACTCACCAGCCATATACACAGAACTCGTTATTTATTACTTTATATGTGCCTCTCAAACAGCTCGAATCGTTGGCCTTCGGTGTAGCGCAAGCATATTGCTTGCGGCAGCCCCGAACACTCAACCAAAAGCGATCCACCCTGCAAGCTTCCGCCTTCAAATAGCAGTAAGAGTCCTGCACCAGTCACTTTTAAAATTTTAGCTGAAATAAGCTCTTCACGATACGTTGTCGCTCGTCCACCGGCTTGACATCATCGTCGCGCACACGCCATACCCCATGTCTTCCATACCGTACAGGAATATGGCTCTCATGCAAACGACCCAGCTTCCTTCCAGATCTTCCCACCTGCCGACCGCAAAGTGGGGCACAGCAGCTCGCGGCCCGCGGCCCTTTTGCTCGGGAGGTGCGCCCGCTACCTCCTTTCGCCCTCGATCCCACCGTCCCACGACCGCATCCGCACTGCCCGCCGACGGTCAGGCGGATGTCGTCATAGTGGGAGCGGGTGTAGCGGGCCTCAGCTGCGCGGTGACTCTGGCCCAGCGCGGTGTGAAGCCGATTGTGCTGGAGGCGAGTGACGGAGTGGGCGGGCGGGTGCGGACCGATGTGGTGGATGGCTTCCTGCTGGACCGCGGCTTCCAGATCTTTCTGACGGGTGAGGAAAGGGAGGGAGTGTGGCTGTGAGGGGTTCGAGCCGAGCCGGGGAGAGGGTGGGTTGTGGGCCCAGACGTGCGGCGCTCGTGTGTGTGCAAGTATTAGCTGGCGTCATAGCGGGTTGGGGTTGTGGCAGCCTCACTAGCCGTACCCTGCCGTACCCCACTTCACCCGCCGTTAATGAATGGATGAATAAATGGATCCCGCCCTTCGGAGACGCGAGCATGAAGAGCTGTTGGACATACATGGCAGTACGATAATCATAATCATCATCGTAATCACCACCATGATGACGCCAATTCCCCTCCGTCCCCACGCGGAGGGGATCACTACTCCCTCTTCCCTATCACTACTCCCTCTTCCCTCCCCCCTCTCCCCCACCCCCGCCCCCCCCTCGCAGGCTACCCCGAGGCCCAGTCCTCCCTGGACTACTCGGCTCTGCAGCTGCGGCCCTTCTATGCGGGGGCCCTGGTCTGGCAGGGCGGCTCCTTCCACCGGGTGGCCGACCCGCTGCGGCACCCGCTGGACGGCCTGGCCTCGCTCACCAACCCGGTGGGCTCGCCGCTGGATAAGGTCCGGGTGGGGCTGTTTAGGTGAGGTGGAGGGCGGGGAAGGGGGAGCGGGAGAGAGGGAAAAGGGGGTTGGGGCTGCGGGTGTTGGAGCTCAGCCATCCCACTGGGCAGGTGGGTAGGTGATATGATTTTATGAATTCCCCCACAACCAAAACCCTGTCGCTCGCTCTTTCCCCCCACCCAAACCCCACGCCTGAAGGCTGAAGAGCTTGTTGGGCAGTTTGGACGAGCTGCTGGCCCGCCCCGAAACCACCACTGCGGAGCGACTCAAGGTGGGGCTGCGGAGGGAAGTGGGGGGGGAGGGAGGGAGGTGGGAGGCAGGTGGGAGGGAGGGAGGGAGGCCCCATAAGGCGCCAATAAGGATCAGGCAGGGTGCGGGGGCAGGGGGCTCCCGGTGGAGGTGACGAACTCCCCTAAGTACTTACGACACACACTGTACTGCACACGTGGTGACATGGCCTGTCCCAACGCCCTCTCGCTAACGCCACCCATGTACCCCATACACCCACATACCGAACCACCGGCTTACCTGCCAACTGCCAACCGCTAACTGCCAACCCACCCGCAATCCTCCCCTACCAGGCCGAGGGCTTCACGGACGCCATCATCCTGCGCTTCTTTCGCCCCTTCCTGGGCGGCATCTTCTTCGACCGGCAGCTGCGCACCTCCTCGCGCCTGTTCGAGTTCGTGATGCGCATGTTGGCCACGGGCTCCAACTGCCTACCGGCGGGGGGTATCGGGGCGGTGGCGGAGCAGCTCGCGGGCAAACTGCCGCAGGGCGCCATCACACTGAGTGGGTGGTACTGGGGGACGGGAGGGAAAGGGAAGTGGGGGAGGGAAGCGGGGGAGGGGGAGGGGAGGACCCGTCCGCACTCCGCAAGCCTACCCATGCGGCCAGCGCCCTACTGCGCATGGAGCCACACAGCATCACAGCGACGTGGTGGCCTCAGCACCCCGGCCCGCCCGGCCCCCTACCAGTGCCAACCCCTTTCCCCCATCCCGCCCTGTTCCCGTGTTCAGACGCGCGGGCTGATGCCGTACGCGGTCGTGAGGTGACCCTGGCTGACGGCACCAAGCTGACGGCTCGGCGGGGGGTGGTAGTGGCGGTGGAGGGTCCGGAAGCCGGCCGCATACTGGGGGGCGCTCTCCAGGTGGGTGGGTGGGTTGGGGGAGGCGGCTAGGGCGGTTCCCGCGCCTGGGGCCCTGACCCGCCTTTCCCGTCCGGCTAGCCCTACTCCCGGCCCCCTACTCCTGGGGCCCTGCCCGTGTCGGGTGGGTGGGTTGGGTCTGCTAAGGACTTCCGCTGGACACCACTTCCTATCACCCCCACCCTCACCCCCACCCGCACCCGCATCCCCACCCTCATCCCGCAGTCCTCTCCCAGCAAGCCTGAGCCGGGCGTGGGCACCTGCTGTGTGTATTTCCGGGCTCCGAAACCCCCCTCCTCCGAGAACATTCTCTACCTCAACGGGGAGGATGACGGCATCGTCAACAACTGCTGCTTTCCATCCACCGTGGCGCCGTCGTACGCACCTCCTGGTCAGGTGGGTAGGACCGTACGGCGGGCGCCTCATCCTGATCATGATAATCCGAATGCCGGGAGAGGGGGGGGGGTGATGAATTGAGGGGAAAGAGAGAGAGAGAGAGAGAGAGAGAGAGAGAGAGAGAGAGAGAGAGAGGGAGGGAGCGACAGGCACCGAAGCTCAGCCCTTAATATGGCGGAGTCCAGCAACCAATCAACTAACCAATCAACTAACCAATCAACTAATCAGCCCTCAACCTCCTTCCTCCCTGGAGTCTAGGCCCTCGTGTCCGTATCCACGGTGGGCACACACCCCGAGCTGAGTGATGAGGCCCTGCAGGAGGCTGTACGGCAGCAGTTATCCCGGTGGTTCGGGGCGGCGGAGGTGGCCACGTGGTCCCACCTGCGCACCTACCGCATCCCATTTGCACAACCTAACCAGGTACCGGAGGGGATTGGGGGGGAAGGGGAGGGGAGGGGAGGGGAGGGGAGGGGAGGAGGGGGACAAGGGGAAGAGGGGGCCCCTACCACTAGCGACTGTATACCTCCCCCTCGCCTACCTCTACCCCTTTCTACCTGCACCCTCACCATGCTGCGGTCCATCTCACCTCACCTGCCCTTGCGGTGTACCTGTATCTTGGTAGTCCTCTCCCCTTAGTGCATACCTCTGCGCTCGCAGTCCACATCCATGGTGTACCACTCCGTCACCCTGCTGCGGGTGCTGCTGCTCGGCATTCGCTGGTCTCCGCCACCTCTTTGCCACCTCACACTGTGTTTTCTCCCCCGCCCTCTCCCCCTCAGGCCCCGCCCACCAACTTCAGCCGGCCCGTGTCCCTGGGTGGTGGTGTGTTCGTGTGCGGTGACCACCGTGACAGCGCCACGCTGGAGGGCGCCCTCAGGTCGGGGCGCAGGGCTGCAGAGGCGGTACTCATGAAGCAGTGAGGCACTGGGATGATACAATAGTAGCGGTAATGCGACGGTGAAAGTGGGGGTAGTGGGGGTAGTGGTGGAAGTGGAAGCGGGCGGGGCGCTCTTGAGTACGGGGGTTCGGGTGGGGAGTGCAATACACAGTGCGGCCCCCTCTAGCTATAAGACTATGAAAGCTGTACGGGGCAGGTGGGAGTGGAGGTGGATTCTTGTGTGCCGTGAGGTGGGTTGCCCCGCCGGGGAGGCAGGTTGGGGAGGAAAGGTCGGGTGGCGCGTGTGGCGGTTGTTAACTGGTTGTTTGGCAGTAGTAGTACGTTTGTTTTTCGGTCAGTACCAGTTCGTCATCAAGTGTTTCCTGCTCTCATTATGAGATTTTATGCATTTGTGGTGGTGATGATGCTTGGTCTGAAGTACGGTATCGGCTTGTGTTGATTAACTCCCTCGATGACCTCCTTGGCAAGTCGGACAAATTGCGAAAATGGAAGGTTTGCTACCAGGCGAGCTTAGCCCAGTCAACCGGGTGGGCCTCAACTTGCCTGACGACGTGTTCCGCTGCTTCGGCTGCACACAGCCCGCTTGCCAGGTTCAAATCCACGCCCATGTCAAGATGTCGGTGCCAGACCAAACTCCATGCAACTGCGTCCTTTTCCCCCAACGCCAAGCGAACCCCCAAGACCTTTCACACGTTCCACGCCTTTTCTTATAGCATAAACGCCGCAGCGCAGGGATGCTAGATGCTACGCTGCCCCGAGCACAACTAGTGATCCAACACTGTCCGGCAAAGGCGCGCTGCTGTAGCCGGCCCTGCTACTATCCCAATAACGTACAGCACCCTTCACGGCATCCTCTTTCACCAACGTCGAATTATAGCTGCTGGGCTCCGAAAAAACTTTTTACCGTTGCCTTTCCGCACAGCTTCCCGCGCCAGACCTTGGATTCGGACATTGGTTTTTGCCTCACAGCACGACAGAGCGGCTCTGCTGAAACACACCACCTCACTCCCGCTGCGCCCACCGATACCCATGGAAGCTACCCATGGAAGCCAGTAGACCCCTAGCATCTAGGATTGTTAAGTCGGTTAGGGCCACTCGCTCAATATCTCACATGCATGCAAGGGGATGGGGTGTTTACTGGGTTGCTGTCCCCCCTGGTGTTTGCTTCCGAACCAGCCTCTCGTGCCTTGCCTTAGGTGTGAGCCTTAAACGCACATACCTACATGCCCTTGGGCCTTCGGCTCGTATGGGTAGTTTTACAGGTATGGGGTCACGCACCCCCAAACCATGTAACACACACATACATACAATAAAAACAAATACATACATACGTACGTACGAATATACAGACGCGCAGGCGCTCTGCCCCCGTCGGGTCGTTTGCCCTGACGGCAAGGAATGTCAACTGTTTTGCCTGGGTCGCATCAGCAACCAGCTACGGATGTGACCCACATGGGAACTATGTCGTAAACCTCTACAGCCGATAATCCACGGACAACATTGCAGCAGCGAAAGACAATTCCGAGGATATGATAATGGCTGAAAGAACTTGCCGCTTCGTACGAATCCGGCCTTTCAGTCTGTCAACCGTAATAACCAACTTCCGTACATCGTTAATATCACATCACAGCATCACTTGATGACATCATCGCAATATGCGTCAGTAACCTTGCGATGGCAGCCGTGATGAAAATACCAACGGTGAATTATTAACAAACGCTTTTGAGTATTTCACTTCCCCTGCACACGCGCGTGCCGTACACACAGGGCCCGGAAGGCTGTGCCGCCAACAAGTGGCGCTTCGCGCCGGACGGCTACCTTCGGGAGATCCTGACGGCACGAGTGTACGATGTCGCGGTACGAATTTGATACATTGGTATGGAAATACGAGAGGGGCGGACAGGGAAATGGTTTTTTTCCTATCATATAAAATTTCCCCTCCTTCCTTTCCTCGTCTTCTTCCCCCCACATACACAAAAAACAGAGTTCATTTCTTGTTTTTTGTCATATGCTCTCCAACCCACCCACGCACCTTCAACTCAGATCCAGTCCCCCCTGGAGAAGGCGCAAAAGCTGAGTGAGGCGGTTGGCAACACCGTTCTACTCAAGAGGGAGGACCTGCAGCCCGTGTTTTCGTTTAAATTGAGGGGTAGGTGGATTGGGGCAGGGGGGTTGGAGCGGGGCGGGGCGGACGGAAAATTTTCGTTAGAAAAGAGTTTGGGGAGGGGTGGGGTTTGAAATGGTTTGCTCGTTGTTTGATGGAGAGATGGTTTGCTCGTTGTTTGATGGAGGGATAGGTTGCTCATTGTTTGATAGAAGTTAGGGTTTGGGAGCGGTGAAAGGTGGTGAGGTGGAGGGATGTAGGGTGGAGAGGGGTGCGGATGGGGCTTCGGAGTGTGTGGGCCCCGGGGCTGGCCCAGGAGATGACAGGAAAAGATACCACCGGCTTTCTCACACACACATACATACATACATACATACATACATACATGCCCTAGCTGAGACTTGTGGACTCGCTCTGGATATGGCTACTTCTCCCCTGGACCAGCCCAGGAAGGGACAGGTAGAGGGGGTCAGTTGTTGTAAGGTGGTTGCAAGACGTCTTGTGGTGTCGAGCTCTCTTAGCCTTTCTTTCTTGGAGGTCTTTCTTTTTTGGCTTGTTAGATGTATCAGGAGCCCTCCCCTGCCGGGACTGCCCTAACCGTATTTTTATTTTCTGTTTTTTTCCCTTGCAATCCCATTGTCGTTGGTGGTGTTTTTGGGGGGGTGTTTCAGAGAGCCTTTGACTTTGCCCTAGCTGAGACTTGTGGACTCGCTCTAGCGGGACCTGAGAGCCCTTCGTGGTGTTTTCACTGCAGCGCCATCCCCGGATGGAGGGGCTGCAGAGTGGCTGTGTAGAGTGTTGGCAGTCTGAGATAGGGTCGGGAGCACACGAGACTAACCGACTTGCTGTGTGCTCCCGACCCTTGTGCTGGGTTTCGGCTTCGGCCCCCGGCTCTAGCAGCCCACAGTGTAATCTACCAGGAGGCATGGGTCCGGGTGCAGAGGCTGGGGCTGCAGGGCGAGGTGCAGATGAGTAGGCCGCCAACGGATCACTGCCGTAGGGGAGAGGAGAGAGGGGAGACCCGGTAGGGAAGATGAACAGATTAAGGGGGAGGTAAGCAGTCCTGGACATATCAGGGGAAGAGGGGAGGCAAATGGAGTCGGTAGAGAGTGTGTAGAAAAGAAAGAGGACTCATAGCTGTTCCTGGCAATCGCGGAGGACGAGGGGGGCGGGCGAGGGGCAAGATGACACAGCGGCGGGGTCCAACAGGTTGCCATCTGATTAGCAGCTGGGCAGCCTAAATACGGAAAAACCGCAGGGCCATGCTTGCCTGCTGTTGGGGGTGGGCAACACATATCATGCTCAGCAGCATTGGAAAGCTATTGGAGCAAGTGTCGGTGGCCAGCACGAAAGACGTGTGTCACACTCCATGCAGCAAACTTTGCGGCCAAAGTGGCATGCAATGTCACCGAGGCCTCCGATGGCCTGTGCGTGCTGGGTGTTGGCAGCTAGCTGCGAAAGCTTGATTTCTAGGGTGAGTGCGAGACATAGAACCAGAGGTTGGCAAAAAGGGCGGGTACTGCAGTGCCGTACCACAGTACCCTGCAGCCGAAATTCGGCTTAAGGCCCTGACTGCGGGTCTCTCATGACCAAAATTTGACAAAAAGACGTGATTTGCAGCCTCGATTGCGGCCCGTAGGGCTGCATGCTGAATTTGAACTCTGTGTTTGACTTTGAATTTTTTTTAGGTTGTCGTTAGGTAGGTCGTTAGGTTAGTCGTTGGTCTGCAAACCACCTAGTCGTATTCAAAGTGACCATTGTAAGATTCCTATTTATTTATTTATTTATTTATTTATTTATTCATGCTATGCTTGCGTCATGAGCCTAAATCACGTCATTGTTCGTGAAAATACCAGAGCTG
>NW_003307557.1:633397-634271 GCF_000143455.1 Volvox carteri f. nagariensis
CCTTCCCGGAACTGAGTGTCAGGCGCCCCCCCCACACACCCCAACACCCTTCACTGGCATTCTTACCTGGATGAACCAGTCCGCCTTCAGTAGCTTGTCCGGTGTAAGCGCCAGCGCAGATGCCATGGCTTCCAGGAGGCTGTGCAGGTCCTCATAGCTGTCGAAGTTCTCATCCTTGCAGCACTCACCGAGCACAACCAGCTCCCTGAACATCGTGGAGCTGAACGACGGGATGGCAATGATCTCTTCCAACAGCTCCCCAGACTCCGTGGTGGCCGCCTGAGCAGGGAAGAGCAGGCGGCAACAGGTAGTGAGTTGTTGTGTGTAGGGCAGCAGTACAAGTTAGCATCCTTTAGCCTAGCACAGTCCAGTCTCCTGAGTCCCAGAAACCCTTCTGATTCTGTGTTGCAGCAACACCCTGCATGCCTTGAGAACCGACACCCAGGTGAGCGCCTCAAACACCCACTTCTCCAGGTGTGCACCTGAACACAACAACTGCATGCATTGGCCCTCTGTGTGTTCGTCCACCAAGCCTCTAGGGCCTCCTGGTTGGTGAACATGCGCTACTCAGAAGGTATCCTTGATGTACATGGGCATGTGTTGGCTTTACACTCGTACCTGCAGCACCTGAGCGAACAGCAGGTTATCCAGGTATAGCCTGCCGTTACGCTCGGTGGTGAAGCTGGACAGCAGTGCCTCAAACGCCGGCGGGAGCTTGGCACGCTCCACTCCAGCCATCGGGTCCAGCAGCTCACGCAGGAGCAGCACCTGTGAAGTAGGCTGGCCCAGCACTGGCACCACCATGCGTGGGTCTGTCGGCACTTGCAGCGCCATGCGCAGGTCTATCAGCACCTGAATAGGAATCACATGCAGC
>NW_003307557.1:634321-650624 GCF_000143455.1 Volvox carteri f. nagariensis
TAGCTGCTCCCAGGCGACTTGCAGCACACCCTTGGACACCGTGGCGCTCAGGTTGAGTCGGTGGTGGTGCGAGATTAGGGCAAAACCGTTGGTCTGCGGCCGTGCACAGCAGAGGTGTTCAGCTCTACAGAAGCTACAGTCATGGGTAGGAAAGGCTGGGGGGGGAGCATGAGAAGCTGAGTGGGGGTCATGGCTGGGGTTGTGACAATGAAGCAGGCGGGAAGTGAGCTGAGGGTCCACCCAAAGGCGCTGGGTCCTGGGACTGCAACCAAGGGGGGGTACATACTTTTTTCCGGAACACATGCTACATTTTTTGCCCGGCGACCCTAGGACCACCCACCCACTGTCATACATGCCCAAAACAGTCATTTTCACCCAGGAAAAGACCAGCATGATCTGCGCATTAAGACTTTTCAATATCCGTCACAAAAACTGCGGTGCAGCCAATCACAGCAGCAGCTGTGTGAGAACAGCCACCACCAGCATGTCCCCTGTTGGAAAACCCGCTCGGATGAAGGCCATACATATGGCCCAAGCGCAGCTTAGAAACGAGCACACAAAATCAATACGCACAGCAGGACCATCACAACTAAGGCAGCGTTGCAGAACCAGTTTCGGTAGACAAAGCGTGGCCGTCAACCCCGATGGGGAACCCTGAAGGGGAACCCTGAAGTTCCAAAAACAGCAAGCAGCATCATAACGAAGTCTAAGCGCCTGGACAAACGCAGGAGCCAGGAACATGCCTGACGTGCAACGCCAGAATATGCAGCCCATAAGCAGAGCTCCACACCAAAAGCTGACATGCCCGCAGCATTCACAAGTGTTGCAAGCAGGCATGCATGCAGGCCAGTAACCACAAGAGACAGGGATGCCAGTTTGCGTTCACACATTTGCCACATGTGATATGGGCTTTCCACGCTTCGAACATATGAAGGACGCTATGAAGTGGGAGCCTGAACGCCTGGCAAGGATGCTGGAACGCATATGGTCCCACCGCAACTCTATCGTTCCCTTTGGTCGTTAGTATACTTCATCACTTGTCTCGTTGGAAGTGCGAGGTAGGATGGTGCTTATAGGCGATTTGGCAGCCCTCGGCTCGTATTAGGGTGGTTTGCAGGTACGGGGAACACACCCACGACCATGTAACAACAACAACAACATTTGCCAGTAGTTCAGTGACATGATTGAGTTCACACCGACACACGGCTGCTGCTGTTCACAGCACCACCGCGTCAGCTGTGCTGCCAGCAATGTTGGCCCAGAAGCATGACACGCCACTGCTGAGGGCCTGGATGCCGCTTCATGTCTGCTATCCACACATCCATTTTCTTGCTCGCCTTCTTTAGCACGCACGTTACATGAACCCAGTTGTTACAACTGCCTAGGAAGATATATCGACATGTTCACAGCGACAATGAAGGTCCATGGCCCAGTGGCCCACCATGGCTCTTGCCGTACATGCAACAAGTGCCCACTCAGTCCTTGCACCCAATCTGTCCGGCGCGCCTATGACACATTGTCACACCGAAAGGAGACGTGTAAACAACTCTGGTTCACACGTGTTGTGTGGCGCCAAGAGGTGCTGGGAGACAAGGCCCCAGGCCTTAAGGGCCCCCCATCAACTATCCTCCCTAGCATCACAGCAGACTAGTGCAATCGATAGATCTCATCAAGGTGAAGCGATTGATGTCCATATTGGCATGTTTTAGCCACTGGTGACATTGTTTCGGGACCCCTTTGTTCCCGGACCCCCGGACCCACCACTCCACATGCTGCAGTACAACCAACTTTGGAGACCAATAACTTATGTATTCCTGGGTCCTTTTGCATTCTAAAAGCAGTTACAGAACGCCCTCGCCTAGCTGTAGTTCCCCCAGAAGTGCCTCCTACCCCCCCCTGCAACACCAATTGCTTACCGGGGTGGCAGCAATGTTGGCCCATAGCGTCGCCATGCCGCTGCCCGTGATGGCCCAGGCGACCCAGTGGGGGCTGTCCAGCAGGAGTTTCTTGAAGATGCTGCAGTACACACGACAGTTGAGGGAAGGAAAATGGTGCATGTGTCAGCTCCTTTGTGTCGTACGCCTGCTGTAGGCATGAGTGCAGACCTCTGCCCCTTGTGCAATATGCTTATGTCATACAATTGATTCTCGCAGCAATCTCCTCTTAGTGCCTTCTGCCCCCTCGTGTGAAGCTCCGCCTGGGCACGTTTCACTGGCCATTGCCCCTCATCCTCGCCCATGTGATCACACGACACGGTTAGGGAAACCTTGTGCTGATTTACCGCCGCATGAGCTGCACTTCGTCCATGTCCAGAGTTGAGCCGCGCGGCGAAAAGCCATCCCCCGAAAAGTCATCCCACATGCTCCGCTCAAGCAGGTAAAAGCTCTGCGCCTCGTCAATCAGCAGGAAGTTCAGGCGGTCCCGTGGCAGGCGCCACATGAAGTCCTGAATGGCGTCCACTACAGCACCAGCCGAGTTGTCGCTGGGTGCAGGCGTGCTGGCGGCAGCAGAGAGCTGCTGGTCGGCAGCGCTCCGCTTGAGTTTAATGAGGAATTCCTGAAGGAAGACACTGCTGCCGCTCCAGCGATCTAAGGTCAAGCACTTCACATGCAGGAAGTTGGGCTCTGAAAACACCGTGCCGGCATGCTGCCGGCCGCTGCTGTAGTAGGTGTTGGCCACAGCAGGCAGAACCTCCTTGAGCATGTAGGACTTGCCACTCTGCACAACAGGCACAAGATGGGTGCAAGATGGCTAGGTAAATGCGCATTCCTCTTGGTCGCTCAGCTGCGTATCACTCGACAGTGCACAAAGATGCATGCACCTGCATGTATCGCATCTATCACACCTAACCTTCTCACTCCAAACCATGTTGCATGTGGATGACGCAAGCTGCACAAGGAGCTCTCCAACCTTGGTCAGGCCCTTATATCCCACCTTGATCAGACCGTTGATGATCAGCGGTGGGATGGGTCTGCCATTACGGTGCTCATCCTCGACAAGGCCCAGCCACTTCTGCAGCTCATCTATCTGCCTGCCCTCGGGGTCCAGGAAGAACCTGCTGCTCACGCCAGCGCGTACAGCAGCTGCAGTGCTGTTGGTGTCCATGGGCTCAAAGAAGAACAGGTCCTGGTTCTGTGAGTCTCGCCGGAGCTGCAGCTTGCAAGCTGGCAGGCCTGCACAAGGATAGCCCATCATGCCCACAAGGTGCATACACATTAAACAGCCAGCCACTGTCGCCCAGTTGCAATGCATGCAGGATCACAACACAACGAAAGGAGGCAGGAACGAAGGGGTGCAGAGCAGCAGAGTGACGAAGCAACTTCAAGCTGAATCAAGCCATAAGTCACACCCCTCAGGCAGCAGGAGGTGTATGTCATGCAGAACACTGAACCGCCCCTTTATGGCGGGTAGAGAAAGTGTGTGCTCTCCCACAACCGAGCATCCATGCACTCAAGCCCAGTGCTGCAATGAAACGGGCACACCAAGCCCACAAAACCTGTTTCCCCCCCATCCCGTGTCAGGCACAGTCGGCTCACCTGCTGCAGCATTGCTGGTGCCAGAATCAGCACCTGCAGGCGGCAGGCCCACGGCAGGGCAAGCGGGATGGGTCACCGGAACACCAGTGCTGTACAACATGAGCAGCATTAAATCGTCAAACATAACGACAATGCAGTGCGTGCACACATCATAGACATGGTCGCCAGACAACGTGCAGGGTGGGCCACTATCACAATGGGTGTAGCAAGCTACATTTACCTTAGAATATCTTTAAGCTATTAAAGCTTAATCACAGTAACGGTACGGTCCCGTAGTTACAAATCATACTCGTTAACTGTACGAACTCACTTTCTGTTGCGCTATCACAACCTAGCGTACGACACCAAGACTCCAGGAATGGAGATGGCGGCAGGTGGGCCGCATTTAAGCCACCCAGGTGAAGTGCTTCGGCCAGACACTTATCGTATCACTATACCAGTGTTCGGATGTTCAAGACTCTGCTGTCACCGTTCTCGATGTATGTCTTCGAATTCCGACTTCCCGTATCTGTTCTCGCGCCTAATGCTGGGTCATCAATCGTGGACCAGACCCTCCGCTTCCGCTCAAACAGCTAAGGTAAGAGACGGCTGTTACAATGGGGCACACAGCTGCACGGCGGGGTGCGGGGTGCTGTACTTTTAACAGCTGGTGGTAAAGTGTCCACACAATGCTGATACGCAGTGGAGGGGGTTGTGTGTGATTCAAGCATCAGGGCATGCCGACCCAAGGTGCTTCAATAGTGCAAACAAAGACGGATGCACACTACAACAATTTCAACGTGAGCTTTGGTGTTGCACTGCTGCCGTAACAGTGGTTGGTGTTCAGCCGATGTCATGCTGTGTGAGGAACACTCTTCTGCCCGACCCCAACCAACCGCGTGCCAATCCATACCCTACAGCACCGTGAACATGCTCACCGGCAGCCGCAGGCAGCAAGCATGCAGGGGGAGCAAAGTAGAACGGATCCCAGTGAGACGGCAGCTTTATCCATGCCGTGAGCCGTGAGCGAAAAACAACCCCAACACGCTTTGAGTATTTACATTGGTCAGTCAGGCAGGCAGTCGCCATTCAGACACACTCAGCTGTGCCCATAGCAGCAAGGTAGATCCCCCACCATGACCAGCCTACTCTGCTGCAATCTTCACGGTAGCTCAATCGTTGTGTACATACTGAACCACCTCAGGATGTTTGAGCTTCTGCTTTTGCACAGGTCAAGTCGCCAACGAGGGGATTTTCACGCACATACTTGTTGTTTGACTGGCAACCAAGCAGGCCTTACCTGGTTACCAGCCGCCTTCCACCCGAAACCATGTAGATTGATGCTAAAATATCTTTCGAGTTTTTGCAAAAAAACTTAGGGATAATTGTGGGGCCCCTGAAGCCATGCTTCAAAAGGACTCAAACCCTTTTGGGTCACTCCAGGGTGCCTCAATTTCCTCTGTAGGGCAAAATGGAAAATTGTCTAATGAACTCTGTTTTCGGTTGGGAGTCATCGACTTGGGTTTCACTGATCTCTCTTTGGTCGGTGGTAAGCTCACAGTCGACACACAAGTGGCACTTATTACCACAGATATGAGACTCAGCATGGGAAATATATCTATTGACATGCAGAGCAAGTTTCCCTCTATAGGATTGAACTTCGAAAAAAAATTACCACTGTTTTAAATCCGATGTTTTAATACATTATCCAGCCGCCTGATGCAGGTACAGCTGCCTGGGTTTATCCCCCTGGTAACACATTACCACCCTCTTCTATCCAGATCCACCCAAAGAGAGGCTGCACCAGTATGTGTAGGAATTAATTCCCGGGGTTTTCTCTAGGTTATCATTATAAAGGAACCAGCCCCCCTTAAGAGGTCATACAGCCAGAAGGGCAAACAAGAGGCAGGATTAGGGCTGGGAATTACGGTTACGGTCCTTACGAAATTGCGCATTACACCGTAAGCAATTACGGTGACCCCCCAAAAACACAGTAAAATGACGGTCCTTACGGTGTAATGTAATTACGGTTACCAAAAGGTCCAAATTGCGGTCCGACGGCAAGCGTGCGAGCCAATACCGACGACCACACCTCGAAACATGCCATTTCGTCCCTTGGAGCTACGGGATAGTCTTAAAAAGCTTATTATACATTAACCTATGATTAAATTATCACAAAAGACAGCCAAAAAATGCTGAATGAGGCGAATACATTTCAACCGGAGCACCGCGCGCGCATTGAGGACTGCATCTGTTGTATGTCATCATGCCATATGGTAGATCCTCAACCAAGAATGATGCTCCTAATATATACGGGCCGAACGTGCGTAACAGTGTCAGCCTCCGTGTCAGCCCGCCTTTGGCTGGATGTCACCCATATCGCGGCTAAATACAAGCTTAGGTGCAAGTAACCCTGATAAAACTATGTAAAAAGGTATGAAATAAGCTTATATATCGTTATATAAAAAGGAAAGTAAGGATTTGGCTCCGACAACGAGGACCGTAAATCGTTACGGTCCAATTTGCCCCGGAACCCACCGTAAATTTCAGTATTTACGGCGTTGCGCATTACACCGTTAGCAATTACGGTCCATTTTATGGGATTACGGTGTTTTTCCCAGCCCTAGGCAGGATACATAGCTAGATAGGTGTGCAAAGTCATCCTTAAGTGCAGGTAGATAGGCAAGCCAGAGCCACAACATTGCCAAAGCTGTTAGCACTTCACTACCTAGTAAAAAAAATGAGGACACAAAGGATTCAGCTCCAAGAAGTAACATAAAAATGAGGCGAACTCACCAGAGCTGGGACCCGGTGGCGGGACAGTAGTTGCCGCAGCTGTAGATCAAGGAAAAACGAGGGTGCAGTATGCAGGTAGGTCATTTGTCACGAAATTGTAAAGAAACACACAGCTTACTATCGGTTCAGAAGACCATGACCATGCATGGTACGCAGTGCACCAAAGAAGCGTGTGGCATTCTCATCCAGAACCACTGTGGTAGATGTAAGAAGGGATCAGCTCCCCTGGCATCTCCCTGAGTACTCTTTGCCTGGTGTTACATTGGTGCGATTTTCTAGGAGGTGAGTACTCCCCGGATTGGATTTGGTTGAGAACATATCGCACACCAGGCAAGATGCAGCATACTCTTACCCCCAAAGGTGGATGCAGGGGTGGGTGAGAAGTATACCAGCCGAGTAAAAGCAAAGTCCTCCATCTCGGACGGGGACTGACGAAATCTCACAATAACAAACTAATTCACAATCCTACAGGATCTCAAACAACCCAAATCCTACGGGATATGCCCGGGGGCGCCCGAGAACGTTCACTCGAGGGGGGGAGGAATGTAAGAAGGGATCAGCTCCCCTGGCATCTTCCTGAGTACTCTTTGCCTGGTGTTACAGTAGAAGCCGTGGACTTGGCCGTTTAGCATGCACAAAGTCGAAAGGGCATGCAGCTACCAAAGCCACCAGAATCTTCGCTAACACAACCATGCTCATAGGTGCATATTAACGGCCAAAAGCTAATGCAGGTCGGTATATCAGGAAGACCACGTGCATCCTGGATTCCCGATATGTGGCGGGTGCAGGTAGAGGCAGCGCGGCTCGCATGTAGTAGCAATCTTTATGCAGCATTCTTAACACCTTAGGTAGCTTCACGCGCAAGTTTGCAAAGGCTATCTGCAAAACCTAGGTTTGGAACTCGCCACCAGCACCTCGGCGTGCTAGCGGGAAAGGGCGTGCGTCCTGTCTACTCTCAACCACAATGCCTAAGCATCGCAGCACAATTGAGGGACAATTCTCGCAGGGCTTGACGAGACACTCCTAACGCCCTATGCGTCCAATGGCACTCCTAACGGCCCCATGCGCAAATTTTACAAGTGCGTGCCTGCAGTGGCGGTTTACAGGATACGAGCCCAACAATGCTTAAGTACGCGATTGCATACAACGGACCTTGGATGGCGGCCTTTAGAGCCAAACGCTGTCGAAGAGTGAGGCCTGCTGCTTGTTCCGCGTTCAGCATGCGGAAAGCGCTGCTGACCTCGGCATCTACGTCAAAGCCTAAATCTGAAAGGGCAGCAACAATTGGCGAAATGGAACTAGCGTCCTCGCCCCTCACAGAAAGCAGGGCTTGCCGAATGGTCACCATGTCTAGGTAGACCCGGACCCTGTGTGCTTATTCGATTGTATTGGAGGTCACTGTTGCATTTCGGCGAGGCCTTCCTCCTGTCTTCACTGCGTTAAGTACGCTGGGTTAGTTGGACGTAAGGCCCAGTGCGTAGCTGATAGTCTAACTGTTTATCGACGGCCCGTGTCCTCAGGGCCGTCATTTATTGCGCGCATTCATCTGGTTAGGTTATCATGTTTTAGTTGTTCAGCGCGCGCTGATCAGCAAAACGGGTCCCGCGCCTCCGGCGCTACTTTACCGTTGTGCCTTCGGCTCGTCAGCGAGACCCATCGGGTAGAGTGCAGAGAATATAAAACACTAGCACCAAATTGGAGCGTTGGGAGATGGTTGAGTAATGTGGAATGGATGGAGATGCACTGAGGGAAAGGAAGGGGGCTTGGATGTTTTTTGGGCGGGGCCCCAGCGCGAAGCGCCCAGGGGGGCCCCGCTCTGTAGGATTGCCCATGTCCGGGTGGCCGTGTGTAACGGACCAAACATAATATCTCGCCCGGCTGAAACGCGTTATTGGTAATATATAGCATTCTCTGTTGCAAGGTATCTCGCCTGTAGCCAACAAAAATCGTATGAGCCAAAGTCACATCAACGCCTCTCGAGCTAAATTTAATCTCAAAAGGTGCCGCGTATCTCATAATTGAATTCTTAGATTACCGGCGTATGATAACTCGAACACCCACGGGCATTCCGACTGAAGTATGCAAGCTGTTCGTTTGTACAATTACTTCGGCCAATGGCAGTGTGCCGCGGCGGCTGTGGAGCGGATTGCTGAGGCCGCTGGCGCTTCGGGGATAAACTTCACGGACAGCATCGGAAAGTGCTGCGGGCTTTTGGGAAGTGTGTCGAGCTAGGCTTTGAGGGGGGGCGCCTAGGGCGCGTGAGCGCCCGAATGGGCAGGTCAATGCCTGAAGGGGCGCCATAGGCAGTGTGTACGGTGCTCTACGGCGCTACGGCGCTGTTTTCCGTGTGTGTTCGGGCTGCGGCACCAGACCGCAAAGCCAGCAGGCTGAAGGCTGGCAAGCTGCGATTGTGTCTCCTGAGCGTTGAGCATCCGGCCTGGACTGCGGACTTGGCGGCCGAGCCCCTGCTGTGTGCCGGCAACGGCACCTCTGACTCATACGTTTACGCCCAAGCAAGGGGCTGTCGGTGGCAGGTCGCGGACCTCCCGAATACGTGTAACGGCCAATGATTTTTAGCCGTGTCTGCTAGGTTCCAGAGAGACACCGTCTCTTCAGCAGGTTATGAGCCCCGGCTTCCTGCCTCCCGCGCTCTGACAAGCATAGCTCCCACAGCATCAGCACTGCTGCAACAAGCACAGCTCCCACCATGTTGGCACTACCCTAGCTACCGGCCTGTACGGATGTGTGTGTGTGTGTGTGTGTGTCAGGTGTGGGGCGCGGAATGGTGTAAAACAGGAGGGAACGTATTTTCCTATGGCAAAGCGCAGCGCGAGTAAATGATGCCATGCGATGCTTGGGAATGTATATGTTCATATTTGTGTTTGGGTGCAGGGGGAGGAAGCTAAGAGGAAATCCCCTAAGAGGAGGGAATCGCCAGCTACATAATCGCGCCCACCCCAGAAACTATGGGCACGATTATGTGGCTGGCGGGGCCCTGGCTGCTGTCCTGCCGTTCCGCGGCCTTGTCGATTGAGGTTGCGCGCCGGTAAACCATGTCGCAGTTTGGGACACGTCGTAGTTGGGGACTGACCTTGTGGATTTTAATAAGGTGGATTTTGGAATCGGTTCTCCTGGAGCGTGGAGCGTGTCAAAAGACCATTGTGGCACAGAGTGATGGAACGGAATAACGACCGTTCAACAACCGAACGCGAAGGTTAAATCCACGGTAATGCGTCTGCCATGGACACGAAGAGCGTTTGCATTCTCCTGAAGAAGGAAATTTATTTAGGAAATGGATTGCCTTTTCAAGGAATGAACAACTCACAAGCAATAAGGTTCTGGTTTAAAGCGCGAAACTCCTACCCATCTGGTATTTGTCCTATTCGAGATGGTCTTTCTATTCTGCAATGTTATGTGTAGGCCCTAACACAGTTTCGGGTGAGAGGATCGATGGCCAGCTGGAGGTGCCCGGTATGTTATCGTGAGCGCCTCTCATCAAAGTGGCGATACGCGGTCCTGCATTGTGGTCACCAATACTGTGAAGAGGTGCGTATGGCTTCGTTTTGAGATGGCTGTTGGTTTCGGATGAACGGTCTTCTTTGCCGAAGCGATGTGCAAGATACGGCCCCAGGCATACATTCCCGTCAAGTTTCACATCAACACCCTTATTCATGCAGCGGTACCAACTGCTGTGCCGTTGGCGCCTCGCAGTGTCTAGCGGAAATTGTCTGGCGACAACAGAGCGTTCGAAGGCCGGCATGCCCAATATGTCGCCAGCCCATGCTTCATTGCGGTCCAGTGTCCGACACCCCAGATGGTGGGCCTAGAGATGAAGCCAACGCAGCACCTTTACTTGCGGCACCACGCTGTGCAACTGGGGCATTGCCATCGAACCACGGACCGCACGGAGGACTTCCCGCCCCTGCCTACGATGTACTGCCCTTGCAGGTTGGCAGAGTCCGATTTGAGGTGTGTAAGGTGTGTATAGTCATTTGAAGGAATTGCTAGTACGCACTAAACAAGATCCAACTTGGAGGGAGGGAGGAAGGGATGTATGGAGGGAGGGAGGGAGGGAGGGAGGGAGGGAGGGAGGGAGGGCCCTAGGGCATACATTCGGCCGTAACCGATCGGTAGCCGATCCGGCCCAACCGATCGGTGGGATGGGGCCTTGGTAGGTTTACCGAGGAGTTACCTACCGGCCTTTACCCTACCCTGCCGATAGTTCACCCTACAGATAGGCTAGTAGCCTATCATGTTTTCGGGCGCAGACGGGGCCTGGAAACTGGGCTTGCCGTATAAGGCCCGCTTGGTCACCAGTCAAACAACAAGCTTAACCACCCTGTAACAACATCAACAAGCACAAATGTGCATTGCGGCTGTTTCGCGGCTGTATCGCAGACATTTTCATACATCTAAGCATATCCATATGCCACATAAAATAAAGTCAAACACCTGTTAATTCAGCCGTCCTAGCATATTACGATAGAATCCAGCTAAAATTACCCCGAAAACCGCTTCAGACAGTTTCGGGGTACCCGAAAACACTCTCCGGCTGACAGGAAATTTTTCGGGGAGGGCCCCGAAAGGTTGGTTATTCAGAGGGTTTCGGACACGACCGAAATTTTTGGGTGAAGAACCTCGGTGGCTACCCGTCCTACCAGTCGGTTACCTGCCGGGGCAAAACTCGGTTGACCGTAACGGAATGTAACGGAAAGTGCCCGGAACCATGCACAAGAAGTGCCTTGCCTTGTCTACACCTGCTGGTTCAGTGAAGCGGCCATATGGAAATGTAGTAGCTGGCCCAGCTGAAAAGGCCTCTCAAGATGCGGCTGGAGCGCTTAGCGTGTATTTGTAGACGATGTATGTGTGGCGTACTGTGTACCAGCGATTACACCACAATACTCTAGAGAAGCTTGTTCACCATGTTCGCGCGGAAATTCGCATCCTGAAAAAGCAACTAGAACAGGCAGGCGGCTGGCAGAGGTTAAGGCCTGGCTTCTGCTCCCGTCCGGGTTCAAATCCGCCTGCCGACCTCTCGGGGTGTTTGAGAGGTGATGTAATGGGAGGTGGCCCCCCATCTTGTGGACGGTGTAGGACGTGATAAAATCAACTCGCGAGCTGACCAGGAACTAAGTTGACGCGCCGTTGATCCGCTAGATTTGGTTGGATGCTGGTGGTGAGTTGCCGAACCCAACGAATACACTCTGAAGTCGGATGGGGTGAACGGATTAGGGTGCCCCTCTAGCAGGGGAGAGCGGGGAATTGCCTCGGGAAGGAGGCCACTGGTGAAGCTTAACCACCCTGTAACAACATCAACTAGAAATATAAAGGTTGGCTTTATAGAACCGGTTGTTATTTATTAGGGTTTTATTTTTATAGAATCTGCTGTTACGTATGCCGCTGCAAGCTGGGCGACAAGCTGCTGGTCGATGGCTGCTGGGAGGCAGTTGCTCCTCTGCATTTGTCGCCAAGTGTCGTTATGGAGATCGTTCGGATTATGTCCTTGCTTGTCACCAGCAGCCGGTAATAACCCTACCAAACCGGTAGTCGGTAACTGGTCGCTTCGGTACCTGGCCGTTAGGGGTAACCGACGTAACGAACTAACCATGGCTTCAAAGCTAACTATCCAGGAGGTTTTCCAACGTGGACCAGATTGCCCGACCCATTTCCGCTTTCCAAAACCAGCTCGCTGTTCAAACTGATTTCTCTAGTGCCGTGCAGCTAGCTGCGTTCCCAATGTTGCTTGTCTTTCTTCCCCCAAGACCCCTACGGCATCCTTTTTCATGTTCTGAAGGACCCATCGACTCCCGCGCGGACTGTCACCAAATTCCCTTTTCCCTTCAGCTCCGCCACAATCCCCTCAACACCCCATCAGCAGCAACAGCAGCGGAAACGAGCACACAAAGCCAGGAGAGCCGCATCCGGGACACCATATGTAAGCTGTTTAAGCTGGATCCATCCAGGTACGACACGCAGGACACGTACGGCATGTTTGCACGCACAATGGCGATGCAGTATATAACACACACGCACACTTTCAAAGACACATGGACGGCGGCGCAATCATGTAACTCAATGAAACCCTTGGCACTTGCTTGCGGGCCATGGGGGACACACACCGTCCTACGAAACCCAGCATGACTGCTCCCCCCTTTGCCTTGCCCCGCTCACACCTCTCTCTCTCTCCCCCTCACCCTCTCTGTTAATGGTTTAGATATCGGCACAGCATGATCAAGGCAGTTCACTCTCATGCATACATGCACTCTTTCTAGTCTTCCATCCCAACACAACCAACACAACCAACAGCGCAGGTTAAAGCTTGTGTGCCGGGGCCGATGTCTCGAAACGGAGGAGGAGCTTCAGCAAGCTGCTGCTAATCGAATGGCGGTTGCGGTGGTTGCGTCCAGGGAAGCCGTTGCAGAGACGACTGGTGGACCGCTAAGGCGGTAAGTTGACAGTTGACATCAGTTAAGGAAAAAGAAAGGACGTGGATGGTGCCACGACGTCTATTTTTGTCTCCTCCCTCAAATTAAAAAGTGTACATGTCGCACTTCACGTCGTACTGGCCTAGCAGCGTGACCACATGTCGACATGTGGATGCGATGTGGATGGAAATATCTTTGTCAGAGAGATTTTTTTGTCAGATCAGGTCAGAGGTCCGCAGACAAGCCCTCCTCCATGAATCTTTCCTCGCTTCCTCTTCCTCCGTTGTACGGTACTACATGCTTTACATGGCAGCGCATCTCGGTTGCTGCTACTGCTGCTGCTCCTGTGGCCGCTTCGAGCCGTCAACCAAGGACTGCTCGCCTCCCGCACGTTCATCTGGTGGTGGGTGAGCCGACGTTTCCCCGCCGCCACACGACGACTGGCTACGGCTCTGCAACACGTAAGGGACACGGTACGGCTGTTCCTGACATCACTCAACCCAGCCTCCAGCCTCCCCGTGCGGTTGCAGGCCACCTCCAATCTGCGCGACTCCGCTTCCCCTTCTTTTCCATCGTTGTCGTCGTCGTCCTAACTCACCCGTCGTCGTAGTACGAAGCTTGTCGTCCATGTACGGCGCCGGTACCGCAGTTGAGATTTTGGTGGAGAGGTCGGGGTGTTTGCCGGCGGTAGAAGGGTCTGTAGGACAGCCACACGTATAAATGTGTATAGGGAATGTTCGAGGACATACGTGTTCCGCTGGTGCTGATGTGCTGATGTCGCCGTAATGCTTGGTAGCTGGTTCTGGAGAAGTAGCGGCAGCAGTAATGGCGGCGGTGGCGATGTAATATCATCCCCAATCACAGTGACATGCAAGGTGTGGTGGTTTCTTTACGACCAAATTTGAAAGTGTATTAAAAAATTCAGAGCAGAGTATTGAGAAATTGAATGCTTTTATCCATACTGTTCTGAACATCTCCCCATAGGCACCGCGTCTTTCGGGCCCCATGTAACACAGAACCTTCCCTAATCGCTACAATGCCCATCCGCATTTCACCAGTCCTACCCGTAAAACGCTAATACCATCGTTTGCGTGTGTGTGTGTGTGGCGGTGGAGGGGAGCCCTAGGGAGGAATATTAAAACTAATCATACTTGACGGAGCCACCCGCCATTCAGGTATCGCCAAATCTGGTAGCAGCTGGCTGTACTGCACCCCATGATGATGGCCTCGCTGTCGATTCGAGTATCCACCCCCCAAACCGTCACCTGGTCATAATGATCAGATGAGGTGAGGACCGTCAAAGCACACATACACACACAAAAAACAAACACAAAAAACAAACACAGCACATACATCTCGTCCGCGGGAGAGAGAGCTCTTAGTCAGGCGGTCTTTCCGTTGGGGCTGAGCAACAGTCCCTCCCCTGCGGCCAGTGTCGTCAGGCCAGGTCAGATAGATACTTGTAACGTTCACACGCACCTCCTGCCGAAGAGAGAAAGACAAGAACAGTACAAAGACGTAACAAGAACGTACTACAGAACTAAAAAAGGTTAACAGAGGTCCCGCCACGGACACGCATACATAAGACACAATACACAGCGCGCGTGAATACACACAAGAGGGGCGGACTTAGTAACTCTGGCCCCGAAGACGCCACAATTAATAAGGCACTCTTTTTGAGAGTCGTCGTACCTGAACACCACCGCCAGCATAATTGGAGAATATCACACAAGGATGTCGACAACTAGCTCATGAAAAACCCCGTTGCCGTACACCACCGTACACCACCCCCGCACCCTTATTTCGTTACGGTGTTTTTCGGGGGGATTGAACCCCTATGGCCGATGACCCGTGGTCAGCGTCAGATGACCGATCAGATGGTGTTACTCGTACAAACCACCAACCACCAACCACCGCTTCTGCGCTCCATTGTGCGTTCCCGCCTCACTCCACGCGGTCACACACACACACGCAACCACAACCACACACTAAACCCCACTAAAACCCCACACACACGCACACGCACACACACGCCAGGCAAAACAAACCAGACAGTCGATAGTGGCGTTGCCCCGCCCTCCCCAATCCCACACCACCTTCACTCTCACGCCCCTCCAACCCCTCTCACTCCCCCACCCCAGGTTTGCAAACAAAGCCGCGCCTTGGGTTATGGGCGGGGTTAAGTGCCGTACACACAAGGTGGAGAGCACCAGGGGGGTTCGCAAACCTAGCGGGGGGGGGGGGCTATCGCTGCACCCCAACCCGACACATGCACATACATACCTACATGCACATACATACACACACACGCCGTGTCACTGGATGAACTTGTCAAACATCTCCCGCACCTCCCTCGGCAGCTCCTTGAACGCAAAGCCCTCCTCCCCAGCCCCCCGGAGAGACGAAAGGGCCGCCTGGAATCGTTTCTCGTCGTAGCTTGGGACCTGGAGTGTCATTGGGGGTATTGGGGTGTATTGGGGGCCCGGGGGGAATCATACGACGTCGCACATGATGCCAAGTCAAAAAAAGGGGAAAGCAAATGCCGGTGAGTGTTTAACGGTGAGGCACTTGGGGTAAGAGTAGTCACCGAAGCGCGCGACTCCACATTTCTAAGGCTAGTGGCCTACTGATTCTCACGGGCCTCCAGGCCTCCCCCTCTTTTCCTCCCCCCCATGTTCTTCCCTCCCCCCCTTCCTCACTCGTGGTTCGTCTTCCCCCCTCCCCCGCGCCCCCGCCCCGGCCCACCTGCACCCCCAGCAGCACACTGGACTCCCTGTTCCCCGAGCTGCGGTAGTGAAACAGGGTCACGTTCCACACGGGCGACACCACGTCCAGGAAGCGCCTCAGAGCCCCGGGACGCTCCGGGAACACCACCTGAAGGATCTTCTCGGCCTCGATACGACCCGTGTACGAGCGGCCGCGACCACCGGCCAGATGGCGCAGGTGGACCTGGGGGGGAGGGGGAGGGGGACGTGGCGAGTGGTCGTTGGTGAGTGAGCTGGGGTTAGGAAGTGAATGTATTGCGATGCGCAGATGAGGGCCCTGAGGGAGTTTGAATAGACGGAGGCTTGTAGGGGATAAGCGAGCGAGCGAGCGAGGGGGGGCGGGGGTTATTTATGAAAGAAAGTCCCCCCCCAGATGATATAAATGCTCCGTACACTCCATGCATGCATGCATACATACATACATACATGCAAACGCAAACCCTAAGAACCCTCCACCCCTTCTCGTTTTCTCCCCTTCCCTCCTTTTTTCCACTCCCCTTTTTCGGTCGCCCCCGCCCTACGTTCTGCTTATTGTACACTCTTTCCTTGTCATCAGATTCACTCGTTCACGTGGTTCGTTTCCCCTCCCCCCCCTGGGCCCCACCTGGGCCACCTCCAACCCGCTGATGTCTGTGGAGGTCATGTCGGCATCGTTCAGTCTCTTCAGCAGTGCATCGAGCTGGTCGGAGGAGCGAATACCCACACCCCACAACACCTGGTGGTGAGATGTACGACACGGGGGGGAAGAAGAACCCCCCGGAAGGGGTGGGGCAGATGGGGAATGGGCGGAGGGAGGAGGGGA
>NW_003307557.1:650797-652019 GCF_000143455.1 Volvox carteri f. nagariensis
GAGGGGGAAGGAGGGAGGAGTTGTATGATAATGATGGTGATAATCATGATGATAACGATACTGCTGTAGAATTATATGGCGATAATGGTGTTCCAAGGCTGCCGCTGCTGCTGCTGCTGCTGCTGCTGATGATGATGATGATGATGATGAATACGGCAAAGGAAGTAAAGAGAGGTCAACTGCGCCGACTGACGTCCGAAGCCTCGCACAAACTGCTGCTGCTGCTGCTGGCGCGTACAACAGGGTACCCGGAGATAACCATCACCCCCACCCCCCCGAGCCCGAAAGTCCCCCTCCCCCACCCTCAACCCACACCCCACACGCCATCTGCCGTACCTGCGCCGTGGATCCAGCCGAGTACCGGTATTTAAATTCCGTAACTGACAGATCCGGATCCGCGGAGAGCGCCGTGGAAATGAATTCCCTGAGCGCGCGTGGCGGTGGGGCCCCCCCGAGGGAGAGAGGGGGTGTTGGTGGTGTTGGTGGTGGGAGCTGTGTTGGTGAGGATGGGTGATTGGGTGACGAGAGTGGTGGTGGAGTTGTAATGGCAAGGATGGTGGTGGTGGATGGTGGTTGAGGCAAAGGGTATTAAATATGGAGTGGGGAAGTGGGGGTAATAAAACACACACAAGGGGGGAGGGGGGAAAATGTGGGCGGGAGCGGGGAGGGGTAAATTAAAGGAGGCGGGTAGGCTACCGGACGAGGTGGCCAGCGCGGCAGTTACCTTTGGCCCTAACCCCCCCGCCCTCGAACCCCCCTCCTCTGGCCTCCCCTTCTACACCCCAACCTCTGCGCAATCCCCAGCACAAACATACCGTACATACATACAGACGTACGCACGCACGCACATACACGCACAACAGCCCCCCCCCACGCTCTCATACTTGAAGGCCCCGGGTCGTTCCGGTATGGTGGTGGTGATGGTGGCCTCCTTCCTGCCGCCCACATCGGCTAGATCGGCAACCAACCGCAGCCGCTCGAAGGTCATGTTGGCGCCGCTGGTGACGGCCACCACCGTCGCGCCTTAGGAGGGAAGGGGGATGGGGTATTGGGAGACGAACCACGAGCGAGTGAAGAGTTTCCGAAGTTTGTTCCCGTTTAGGGGAAGACAACCCCTTTGGGTTCCCCCCAAAGGTGATGCCAAGGAAAGACTGATGCGCCAGGAGGGAGGAGGGGGTTGGAAGGGGGGAAGGAGGAAATGAGGGGTGTGGTGGTATGGCGA
>NW_003307557.1:652106-676181 GCF_000143455.1 Volvox carteri f. nagariensis
AAGGGAAGATACCAGAGATAATAAACGGATAGGATAGGATGGGATGGGGGTGAAGGGGGGAAAAAGAGGGGAGGTGGGGGAAAAGATGAACCACGAACGAGTGAAGCTGCTGCCAAGGAGCAGAACTGACCAGTAGTAGGTGGGGGGGGGGGATTACATGCAAAAAACAAAGGAGTCAAAAGGGGTGGGAACAAAGGTAGAGCAGGTGATAAAGAAGAGTTGGTCAAGAGGGGGGAAGCTTGCTTGTTGGAAACCTAACCACTTGCCCTCCCACACCCCACAAACACCACACACCCCAGCCCATTAACCACACATACACGCACATGTGAAGAAAACCCCGACCGACCGACCGACATGCATACGTACACTTATACACACACACACACACGCCCCCTCACCCTTCATGCCGTACTCCTTGAGCCAGGCCTTAGCCCCCGCCACCGCCAGCGCCCCGGCCGGCTCCAAAATGGATCTGGTTTCGTTAAAGACGTCCTTGATGGCGGCGGAGACTGCGGCGTTGGACACCAGTACGACACCGTCCACCAGTTCACGACACAGGCGGAAGGTCTCCTGACCAACCTGATGGGGGTGGGGTGGGGGTGGGGGAGGAGGAGGGGAAAGACGAATCACGAGCAAGTGAAGCTGCTGCCAAGGAAAGACTGATGCGCCAGAAGTGAAGAAGGCATAACTGACGAGTCGGCGGCCCACGGAGGAGGGGGCGGGGGAATACGAAGACCGCAGATGAGTGATGGTGATGTTAGGGGGTGTAGGGGTTGGTGGGAAAGGGAAAGTTACAAAGCGTTACAGTGGGTGAGGTGGAATCCATGCAACATGTGCAAGGAATCGATGGGCGGTTGGGTCTAAGGTTAGTTAGTTGGTTGGTTGTGGTTGGTTGTGTGTGAGTGAAAGGGGGGCCCCGCGTGTCAGAAACAAGGTGCATCATTTTTCAAAACACACACACACACACACACACACACACACACACACAGATACACATATACGCGACACACGGCACGTAACCCCCGGTGTCTCCCCCCATTTCCCCCTCCATTACTACTCCTAAGCTCTCAGGGCATTCGCATTTGCGTCTGGATAACGATCGCTCTTCCTTTTCCTTCCCCACTCCCCTCCTCTCCCCCCCCCCACCTGTTTCACCGCCACTCCATCCGCGAACGCATCCACCCTGGACAGCACCACACGCTCCCCCCGGGCCAGGCTCACAGCCATGGCGTTGGCCCCTTCGGGTTCCACGCCGATGATCTGGAAGGGAAGGCGAGACGGGGAGCAGGAGAAGGGAAAGGGGGGTTAAGACGTAAGACTATGAACCACTGGCGAATGAAGGAGAGATACCAGGGGAGATAATAAACGGATATATGTAGTGCCAGGAGAAGCTTTTCAAATGCTGCTGCATCAGGAATATATTTGTAAGCTACAGGCCAATAAGCTAATGACTTGGAAAGTAGTCATATGGCGGCGACGCGGGACCAGCTGGGTTGCGGAGCGAAACACTAGCTGGCAAGTTCATAGTCCAAAGAAGACAGAAGGCAAAAAACGCAGCAGAAAAACTACCTAACCAAGAGATGGAAGGGAAGTCTTATCATCAAATCAGAGAAAGGACGGAAAACGAAGTGGTGGTGGCGTTGGTGCCGTGTAGAACTTACGGCGGCAAAAAAGAAGAAAGGGTATTATCGGAACGTGCAATGTGATGATGTATTCAAGAAGTCTACGTGGAGGCGACGTGGAGGCGAAAGAGGAAAAAAATAGATTTTTGCTATTGCTATTGCTGCTGCTGCTGCTGCTGCGACTGCTTGCTTGCTGACATGCATGCATATTGTGTTCCTCCCAGCCAGGCCCCCCCCAGCACACACACACACACACACACCCCTCTGGCCCGACCATCCCAACCAATCCAAACGTTCTCTGTATCTCTTCGTCAGTTTTGATGGATGGTAGTTCCCTGGTGCCTGATTAGGCAGCGCCGTTACACGGATTTCATTATTTCCTTACTATGGATTGGCAGGGGCTCATCCACACGGTTTTCCTTAAAGAGTGGATGGATTCGCTCGTATTGATGATATATGTGTGTCTGTGTGTTGTTACACCTTGAATTGCGTTACTCTCCGAAGACTGAATAATGACCCATACGGACCCTACGACGGCCAGTCCAGACTCCACGGCATCCCCAGTCTGAGATAGATAACTCATAAAACGCATAGGAGACTTTTAGCCTAGCATTCAACACAACAAGAAAAAAATAGGCTGAAATAAGTTGGAGCTACCCAGACTGGTATGCCGTAGCAGCACGCCACGTTATTTCTTACCCTCCTTAGCCAGACAGATACTGCTGATTGGGTTCGCCAACTTCAGCTGCTGGTCAAGCGCTACCATCACCAAACATCCTTCATAACCTGGTCCAGCTGAAACCTGAAAGAAAGCCCCTGCATGCGTTGGGCGCTCCAAGAGCACATGGTTTTGTATATATATCTAACCAAAACGCAACCGGATGGTGGCAACTGAAGGCAGCGATTGGAAGAATGTTGTCCGCTTAAAGATCGGGGATGCAGCCATCTCCTGAGTCGTACGTGGTACTGCAGACAGCTTCCGTGGTTCCATGATGACGTGTAAAGACGACGAAGCTCAGAAAGGACTGGCCCCCGGGGGCCCCCCCGATCGACTTTCCCCTCCACCTTGCTATTATCGCTTTGCCTGCAAGAATTCACATGCATGGTCACATCACATCACATCGCATCACACAGCCGTACTTCCACTCCCTGGGCAATGCATTAGTGTCGGTTGGTCACAACCCGGTCTCAGCAGTAGCAGATAAAAGTGGTGCCGGGAAACTCAACGCAGGAAAAGCTGTTTGGACCCGTGAGTTTGGCTATCCGCCTTTTGGTTGGTAACCAAGGAAGTGAAAACAGTTGCGCAGAGCTGGCTGGCTGGAGCTGTTCTACGGAGCTGTACTTTGTGGTGGATGAGGATCAAGATGGATGGTATATTGGATTCCCAATCCCTCCTTTACGGCAATGTAACCTTGCCAAACTGAGCCCATGTGGAGCCCATGTTTGCTCACGGGAGGAACGGCGGGTCGAACGGGTTAGCACGGGTAATGAGGTCCACTTATCATAGAGGACTTCCGTATAACAGTGCGGCTAACTCGTCATGAAATTTCCTGTATAACAGCGGGCCTTACACGCTCTGGGAAAAGTGACGCCTCGGCGGGCTACCATTAGCTCGCATGGACTGCTGTGCCTGAAACCACCTGTCGAAAGGTTTATGCACTTAAAAAGCATCTCCACGCAGCCGAGCAGCAGCAAACAAAGCTTTGGACAGTGATCGCCATCGCCAGCGCACTGGAAAAAAAGACACCTGCCGGGACGCCCGACTGGGACATCCGAGTTGAGAAAAATAACAGGCCCCGTAACGTTATAAAAGGCCCCGTAACAGCGCACTGGAAAAAAGACACCCGCCGGGACATTCGAGCTGACAAAATAACAGGCCCCGTAACGTTATAAAAGGCGTTTCAGAGGATAGATCTCGTAAACGTACACGATGGACATCAACATTTAACATTAGCATAAGACCCCCGTGGGGCTTAGGTTTTCATGGCTCGTCCGTGCTTGAGAAGCTTGGATTGTAACATGTCCATACATCAGTGCGAATAAAATTCGGAGCTGCTCTTTTGTATACTCATAGAATACAGGTTCCCGCAATGTCTCTGACACTATCGGAAGAAGGTGAGCTGCAAGTGCAGGCTTACCTGCGCTTCGCAAAACTTAAACGAGACCAACACGTACGAGAGGTTGTTTCTACGATTAATGACTTTAAAGCAGAGCACATTCATCAGGGGGTACGTTACAGATGTCCGATTGTTTGGCGTCGCGTTGCTCTTTATGATATGATCACTTGGCAACATAGGAGATGTACAGCTACAAGGAAGTAATCCAGTTATTCCAGGAGCTCGAGCAGGAGACGAAGCAACTTGTAGACAAGGTGTGGTACCGTTAGCATCCTCATAACTCGTCCCTTAAATTAATGCATAAAAAACTCTTGGTGGTGTGCAGTCCACGAGTGGGCATTAACTCTCCTCTTACCCGTATGCGCTGTCAGGACCTGAGTTCGCGCAGCAGTCGCGTAAATCCGAAATTTTACGTTGTCCTCCTTATTGCGACAGCTATATTGAGTCCAGTCGCAATTTAGCTGTATTGCGTGGCTTCATCTTGCATGACTGGCTGTTAACTATCTATCCTGTGCTTGCGGAGTGCCTGCTGGTCCCTAGCTTCTGACGTGAAGTGCTGCTGATGCACCCAGGAAATCCAAAACGCCTACCACGCCAACGCTCTGCTGGTAAAAATTTTGCTCAGCCAGGCCCAATCTCAGGGCTCAGACCTTTTTGTAGACACTCACGCGCTGGAGAACGAGTTTTTGCTAAAGCAGGTGCGGCATGTGAAAACGCCACGCCGGATGTAATGACACTTTGTCGTCCTCCTTCCTGACTGATCTGCTACCTAACCTGGGCGTGTACATGTGTTCTGCCCTTTTCGTTAAGATGTGTGTTTGCCAAAGCGTTGGGACGGTGTGTTCAGCCCAACGGCCGTGTGTACGACCGTTTTTCCCCATCCATCGGTTTGCACGGCCACACCTCTATGTATACCTGCAGATCAGCTCCAGTGAGGTCACTGCACTATCGCGGCCTGCCTCGGATTTTCTGCAACGAAAAAATGCTGCGTTGGGCAAGCTGGGAGCCGTTGCCACGATGGTCACACAGGTGCGTGCGGTTAGTGTGTGTGTGTGCGCATGGCCATATGTCGCATGATTAGGATGGCGCGTGTGATGTATTGACCCTGATGCGGATGCGGATGAGCATTGTGGTATCCAGTTATGCTGAAATAATGAAAGAAGACTTCTGCTTCGCTTCATTGCTATCAGAGTAATGTGCTGCACTTACAGGTGCCGTACTACTACACTTAAAGGTGTCGTACTAGTTTTAAGATTAAAGACTGTGTTGTCATTACAGGCTGTCGAAAATGTATATGTCCGCACATATAAATTTTTGGAGCAAAGTTACCATACTTGTTTTTACTGACACTTGTATTCAACGTTGTGAAACAACAACGTTATTTTCCTACAACACAGCCGACAAATATGTTGGGTCTTTGGGCTGTCGTTGGCTGTGCGCGTTTCCCCTTCATTTCCCCTCGCGAGCCTCTGCGGGGCGAGGTGTTCATGTGCTAAAAGCGAGCTGTTGGTAGCCAAAGTGTCGAGTGTTGTATCCTGTAGGGTGTATCAGGGGATCTGCATCCGCCGATCGGTGCTTTTCTGTAGTCGTGATACAACATCGAGGGATTGCCTCTGTGCGCGGGTTGCTTGTTGCAGCTTCGTAGCTTACTGTTGGGAACCTAGAGCATTGATTCCCTTCCGCTGTTGGCTCTCCGAACACGTGGTGTATTCGAGATCTTAGATTTTGGGTTCTACTTTTGCCTTGGCTGATACTGACGTTTTGTACCTTTATGCCTCCTTGAGCCCTGTTTCGTGTGTTGTGCTTAGGTTCATGATGGTATTACCGTAATATATTATATACCGTAATTCGTGGCGAAGCAAAAGATTGGTTTTTTGGGTTCAGGGGTTAATGATATACGACAAAGCCAGGGACAACATGGCTGGTGAAGTTCTTCACTGAATGGATATCGAAGTTTGGCGAAGATCTGGAACATCGGACAAGTAGCCGGAACGTGTTCCAAACTTTTGAGAGCGTTTGGGGGAGATTTGCCCACGTAACGTGTATGGACGGGTTCCTCGTCGGCCGCTTGTAACCCCCCAGGACCCAGCCCTAATCACGGAGCGGGACAAGCTCAAGGCGGATCTGGCTTCGGCTCAGGAGCGCTTGATGAAGCTGCAGGTGGGTCGCTTTGTATCGTGACAATATTGAACAATCGGAGCAATCTCCAGCGCGCGCGTTCCCCTAGTTACATGATACGAGAACGTTATGAAAAAACAGGGCTCCCCGGGGCCCAGTGGGCTATAGTGTCCACCCCTGCCGCTCCACCCCTGCCGCTCCACCCCTGCCAAGCCGGACTGTCTCATGATAGCTCGCGGAGGTTTTAGGGCAGGAACTAACTGTGCCGACGTTGAGGGCGGTTTCGTGTTAAGGCAGACTGCCGCTATACCCGATTTCCATTGATTGGGACAGAATGCATGGCCAGCTTCCCCGGAGGATAGATTCAGGTGTCGTCGGTGGCGACCATCCTATGCCAGTATGCAATTTTGGACTTTGTACCCGCATTGTAGGCGATTATACGTATGCCCATTCAGTGCGACAGCAGCGACCTAGTTCGACCTATTTCAGGGGTTGCTTTTCTGGTGATTTGCCCTCGCAAATGTCCTCCATCAAAAAGGTCGAGAAAGCCTTCTCCAGCTACATGAAAAGATTTGAGAAAAATCGCCTACAAAGCCCCGCACTATTACAGTGGGTGGAAATGTCGCGAGGCGTGAGGTCCATTGCCACCGAGCACAGCGGCGCCTCAAAGCTCGAAGGTCTTTTGAGCTCCATAGGAAGGCGATGCAGCATGATGCATTGGAGCCGAACAGTTGTCGACCTAAAGGATGCATAACCTACGAAGATTACGCAGTACACTTGAGGTTTACCACAGAGGGGAAGTCAGGGGAAGCAGCATGAGAAAGCTTTGGCAAAGCAAGCTCTGTGGATTTATCCTGCTGACATGGATGGCACCGCACCGACTAAATGTACGCATGGGGATAGATCCCGGTGGTGAATATGCGTGTTGATGAAACGTACAGATAAATAAATGTGAATCCGCAATATGTCACTGGTGGGCTATACACATCTGCACATCGTGAAAAAGCAGCCATCTCTTTACAAAGAGGTTATTACACATGTGCACAGGAATTTTTGCGATAGCAAGTCGATTTCCAGCTGTCGTAGATCTCGGTGTATTGGCTGAAAGACATACAGGACGCCGGTGGTGGGTGCAGAACCTGAGCGATTCACTGAGAAATTGACTAGGGTAACTAGATGAGGGTGCCCCGAAATACCGGGGAAGGCAGGGTTTCGCAGGGTAGCGGCCGCAGGGTGAAGATATACCCCCCCTGTCCCACACATCATACTGCGTACATTCCCGCGGGGCTGTGTTGCAGGAGGAGACGACAAAAATGATGCGCGAGCGCACAACCTTGAACCACCAGGTGCGGAGTAGTGAGCCTTGTTTGTCCTATAGGTTGCTGCGAGTGAATGGCGTCGTGATACATACCTGCGTGACCTCCGCGCAGGTATGTAGGAAGGCGACACGATGCGTTTGGACGTGTGCCCCTATGTTGCTTGGTATACAAAAAAACGCTTAGCTTCTTGACGACTAATCTGGTTGTACTACGGTCGTTAGATGCGTCGCGCGTGCAAGGTGCTCTCTGCATCCTTTTAGTGGTCCTGGTTCCCGAGGTTCCCGAGGCCAGCCGCCATCTGACGGCCCCGTGTTATGGACTCGAAACGGCCCACTGACGGACTCCTTCGGTTACCTTACCTGCATTTTCATCTACCCAGATAAACGACATGAAGGACGAGTTGGCTGCCAAGGATAAGGCTCTAGCATCTGCGCTTGCGGGAAACGAGGCTTCCGCCGGTAAGTTGCAGAAGCAAATGGAGCAGTTGTCCGCATCGGCAACAAGCAAGTCGCAGATAACGGCGGCCGAGATGGAGCAGTTGAAGAAGCACGCAAGCGGGCTGAGTTTCAAGGTGGCTGCGTGCATGGATGAGCTGCAGGTAGGAAGGGCACAGCGATGTGGGAATAAGGAGGATTTCCGATAGGGCAGTGGGACAGTCTTGGCTGCCTCGCTGCCTTGACGAATGGAAGTCAGATCGGATCCAGAGATGCAGAAAGATGTTCTTCAACCCCCAAGGTGTCCATGGCCCTGCTTGTGTATCTTTGTCCGGGCAGTGAGCTACTATTATGCTAACCTGCAATTTTCGTGCTGTTGGGATCTTGGGAGAAGCTGAAAACAGTTTTTACCAGTGTAAATGTCTGCCCAAGGTGCTAGGCATGTGCACGCGAGAAATAGTCGCGGTGTTTAGGACATCCACCGCTTGGCGGTGGATGGTGGGTAGCGGAGTCGTTCCATTGCAGTTCCACACGCAGGGTTCCCAGACAAAAGACCCGAAACATTAGCAGCGAGTACGGCTTGGGGCCTATTTGCTGCTGAGGAATCCCGCTTGGCTACTCCTCTACCGGTGTTAGTTGTCCTGCCCAGATTTTGTAATTCGTAGGTGGTAGGGTATATCAGGGAAGCAAGGAAATTACAAACCGTACCAAGTGCAAACCTAATACTTGGACGCGTGGCGATGGCATGAGCAAGATCACTCGATTGACCATTGCCATGTCGTAGTAAAAGAAAAACTTTAAAAAGCCCCACTTTTGTTGTGGCTCCACTTCCCCCGCCCAGGCCGCTCGAAACCAACTGGCCCTTAAGGACAAGGAGCTCAGGGCTGCGACCGACGCTATTCACGGCAAGCTGCAGGAGAGCAAGCCTTTCCTACAGATGAAGCAATTGATGCAGGCAAAGAGCCAGGAGGCTGCAGCGTTGCGCAAGAAGTTGGAGAAATATGAGCCGCAAAATGTGCCTAGCGCAGACGTTGCTTAAATTTTCCTGTGAGGATTGCGCGGTTTGAGAGCCGTTGCCTGCTCTCTCTCTATGGGAAGGAGTCGAACCGCTGCCGAAGCTCGTTGACATGGGCTTGCATCTGCTGCCTGATACGGACGGAAGATATTTGTGGGATTGATTGCGGATGTAAGCATAGGAGTGGAAGGAGTGGGTTTCTTCTGTACATAGGAAGTACGATGGTTTAGCTGATACCTAGTAAAGTGAACAGAATGGGTCCACTGGACAATGAATGCATCTACTAGCAGGCAACACACGTCGAATTTGTCTAGGTACGGAGCGAACGAGTTTGTTAATTCTGAGCGAGTTCGTTAATTCTGGAAACATGAATGTAAATGCTAAAGAATGTGGCAGATGCCGTCGAAGTGGAAGTAGGAGCCAACCTTCCCCTACGAGCATACATTATTTTCAGCAGCCAGCGTCCTTACGGCTTCTGTTCTTGAGTTTAGACCCTGAGGCTGCGTCCGTCCGTAAGACAGCACGCAGATAGACTGGATATACGTCACATGATCACATTGCTTGATCTCGAAGGTTTTACCTCGGTGTCGTACCCGCTACAGCGTGAAGGTTTTGCAACGAATAGTACCTTGCAAACGTTTGCAAGGTCCATAGCAAATTCTTGGAGCGCCGCGCAGCTGTTCAGGCTTCCTCATTTGCTGGTCATATGCAGGAAGCTAGCAGCTTTTACGGACGCACCAGAGGTGGAACAGGCCAAAAAGAGGGGCTCATGCGTTGGGTGAAAGCCAGCGATCATATACCGGACAGAAGTGCTAAAGGAGTTGGAAGTGCTATGCGAGGTGCCTTTTGTCAGAGGCCAGCTAGGTTGTACGGCGTCCGTTTAAGGTGCGCAACAGCTGCAAATACAGGTGTGTTGGTAAGGTGCAGATCGGCGAATTCTCGTTCTCGACAGTTAGCCTACTAATTTTTATATTATAGCTGTATGTCACTGCCTTCAAGTTCAGCTCAATCACAGCGCTGTTGTCCCAACACCAAGTAACAATATGTAAACAGCAGCTGCCTTCATGATGCCGACCGAGCTGCGGTAGCCTGATAGTGGTCCACAGGGTGGCTGCAAGACAGACGGTCCGACACATCCAAGTGCAAGAGAGTGTATGTATATGTGTGTGTGGTCAAGCTGATGGGTTGTATGATGTCCTGAGTCCCAGGGGTCCCAGGTCGTTCACTCCCTTCCAAGTGCCTCCCGAGTGGATGCCGAGTGGCTGATGAAGAACTTGCTGATGACAGCTGGAAGAGACCGATGTCCCGCCTAAAGAGGAAACATCTCCATTAGTGCCTCTCAGCACCCAAACTGCTCAGGGGTCAAAGAAGAACTCATCCCAATAGGCTATTGCCAGGGCTGGTGTGCACAGCATCATGGTGGTTGCCAGCTGTGTGGCTCATCCCAGGCAGTCCTGAAGGTGTCTGAAGTAGTGGCAATGGCAGCACTAGTAGTCAGACATCACGCCAGAAGCTCATGGTCGTGGGGCCTATTTACCTCTAGTTCCCAACATCCCAACCTACAGCATATAAGGACCTGGTGCAATCGCTGGGGGAGGGTGGTCTCCCTGTCAGTGAGCCACCCAGGGTGTGCCCCCTCACAGTGCCCCCATCCAATTATAGTAACGACACGCCTTGGCCTCGCTGACCCCCGCGGGGAACTCCCTGGGTTCACCCAAGCACATCCAACGTGTGTCAAGCCTCTTCAGAGAGTCCCTCAGGATGCTTCCCTGGGGCAGCTTGAGGGTGGGATAATGTGCCAACAGATCATCCCCACGCAAATCAGCCGGGGGGCTTACAACCAGGCTGGTAAGAAAGGTCGTGACCTTGCTTGCCCAAAATTTAGTGTTGCAGCCAAGTGCCAGGCCCAGGTCAGCGACAGAAGCTCTGTAACACTGAGTGCCCGGTTTTTTCACTATGGATTTCCAAAATCTAAGCACTAAGTCAGCCCAATGAAATTGTAGTGGCCTCGGTGACAACTCACGGTACAGCAGAAGCATAGTTGGGTTCCTGGCCCCTACCACCGTCCACATGAACGCGCGCTGCTCCTGGACCATAGGATTTGTCATGGCAATTTCGAAGCTCACATTAATAAAACAGGATCAACACTTGCACTCCGTAGGAAAGAACAGGCACGACTAGTGCATTATGAAGGGCCAAGTTGAGCTTGGGTACAGCACTTTCCTTGTCACGACAGAGGCCCAGAGTGGCATGTATCCCTGCCGCAAGTAGCTGGTTAGTGCAGGCGGTAAACCGTTGGCCTGTCGCTTAGTGCATCCCGAGGTACTGTGCCGCTTCATTATGGGGCAATACACGCAACATCTCCCCACCCAGCCGATACACGTAACCCACGAGCGACCCCCACTCAGTAGGTGTGCCCCTGAAGACAAGCACCTTACACTTGGCTCCGTTAGCGTTCGGGCGTGTACGACAAGCTGTTCGAAGACTACTTAAGGACTTGCAGTAGACATGAAAAGCGCGATGCTTCGAAACCAGTTGTACCCCTGAATGGATCTGTTTGCTTCAGTTGCGCATCTTTGACGTCTAAAGATATGCGAGGGGCGACGTTTTACCCAATCTTCATTGATCCGCATGCATATTTGGAAGGCTAATTGTTGTAGCGGGCGGTGGTTTGTGGGGCCCAGAATCTCTTGGTCACTTTTTGCAAATGAATTCTGAGTCACCCCAAAGTTACAATGGAACACGCCAAGACATGACGACGTTCCCGGTTCGCCCGCTTTCCTGCCAGGCTGTTGGCCCCGCAGGACACACCAGTCGAGCGGCATGGCATGCTGTCCGGACACCCTACGATGTTGCAGGTGCCAGCATCACCATATGGAAGGTTTCACGGCTGAATATCCCTTGGTAAAAGCCCAGCAGCGACAGCAGCATGAGCCTAGACATTCAGATAGTTCACGTTTGAGCCCTCACAACCGCCTCCCCGTGCACACACCGCTACGGCGGCTGAACCAGCCACATGAGAAGCTATGGTGTATATAAGCTCTCACGTTCTGTTCACTAGCCAATCATCAACTCGATGTAGCAAGCTTGGTGAGCTAAATGCCCAGTTTACGCCTGCAGCGAGTTAATGGCCAAAACGGCGAAGCCAACAGCGTGGCCCAGAGCACCCCAGCCGAACACGTCGATGATGTTGAAGCTGCAGTGGGCAGAGGGGAAAATGGAATGGAAGGTCCGTCAATAAAGTCCGGCCATGACACGGTCCAAATTGAATGTAAACAAAATGTTGCTGGAGAATTTGAATACCTAACCGCTGTAGTGCAGATGTCTCATAGTCGTGTAACAGAGGGACCGACTAATCGTACCGAGAGAGACACATGAGCAATTTGGGGGGGGACAACGCACTACCGAGTAGCCGTAAGTTTCATTTGCAGGCAAGCGGCCCATCCCCTCTGAGCTTACCCAGCCGGGTCGTTGGTGCCGAAGACGGTGCTGGTCTTCTGCAGGTCATCGAAGTAGGTGGTGCCAGTCGTCTTCGGGCCAACAGTGGCGTCGAAGTTGGCCTCACGGCGCTGCGGGACAGGGAAACGAGCCATGCACATCGACAAAGGATCAGCTACATTTACCGCCTTTGCACAAGCTGCACATGAAGCGGCATGTAACCGACAGCTCAAGAAGCAATTAGGCTGGCATAGTCAAAATCAAATCGGCTCGCACCTGGTAGGGCAGGAAGACGAAGCGGCCCACAGCCAGGAAAGCAGCAGTACTGCCGCTGATCACCAGCGCCGGGTCCAGGGCCGCCTGGGAATGCAAGGGATTGGAACTCAGGTGACCATGAACTGGCAGTATATAGAAGGGCGCTCACACAAGCACCATCAATTAGATATGAAAGGAAATTCCGTCGGCAAACCAACTGCATACGCTTGCGTTGTCGCTAATCCCTGCTAACCTAGATACGCGATCCTAAATGTGCAAGGGAACGACATAGGTAATATCCCCAATGAAGTTAAAGAGCAAACGACACACGGTAAAAGCTTGCCTTCGTCACAACGGTGCGACGAGCCGGGCGGCGAGCCGCGGCAGTGGCGCGCAGGGCAGGGCGGTTGGCGAGGGCGAGGGCCATTTTCACTGTGGAGTCTTAGGCGGCTGTCCTGGACTAATTGCAACAAGCGCTCGCTCAGCACTAAGAAACTGATCCAACGTACGGCAAGAGATTGTGGTCTCGGTGCCATGCTCCTACCGCAAGCACAGGCAGACTCGTCTTTGTAGGCGTTATTGAATTCGTGAATGAGTCACGGAAGTTTTGCATGAACCTGCCCTACAGAACGTCCCGAATCAAGGAATTTGTGTGCCCTTTCCCAACCAAATTCAAGCATGTTCCTTTCCAAAGCAAAAACATCAGCTTTACGTCCCGTTTCATGTAACGGGAAGCTCAAGAAACCAGTAATATTGCATGCATTGCCGAAGTCAATTGGGGCAGGCGATCTTCCCTCTCCGGCATCCGCACCAACTGGCGCGGAATGTTCCAACTGTCTCAACTTCAGCTCCTCACTCCTTGTTCACTCTTCTGCACCAACGACACGCCGTGAGGTCTTGGTGGCACTACCGACAGCGGCTCTCAACACAGCCCTCCTGGGCACCATGCTGGCGAGAACACGACCCGCTCTCGCCGCCGCTGACTCTGACACGCAGCCCTCCACCAGCGGTCGGGATGAAGTGGACACCACTATCACACACCGAGTGGGTAGGGCGGTAGGAAAGTAGAATTTGGTGTTCAATTGCATAGTCTTGATGTTGGGGAAGGTTATATGCGTGGAATCAGGGGTTTCATTCGCAGCTGGCCATTAGTGCTGCGGCGGTAATCGCTTTCCAGATCCTGCCCCCAATTTGCCCCAGAAGCATTGTAATGCCATGGGGGCGGGCTTCATGATAACTGGAAGTCGCCAGCCAGGAGCCATGTCTCCAAAGTGGGAGGGACCTGGCGGCCTGCCGACTCCGGAGGGAGCGGAGGGGCAATGTGCAGTCTGCGGTCTTTTCCATCAGCTGGACCTCTCTCTCTCTCTCCAGTTGGCGCACCGCCGCCTACCTGCACGCACAACCGTACACCGCTCCGATCAGATATGGCGAAAAGGGGCCTGTTTGGTTGTGTTGTGTGTCTATTGGAGTAGTAGTGTCTATGTTCCCCTCCCCTTCCCTCCCCACGCACTTCCCAACCCAACATCACTACCTACCTGCTTCTGACCCCGGTTCACATCTGTTGTATCCAAAACCCCAACACACGGATACTCTCATCATCCCACCTCCGCCCTATCGCACTACCCCTCTCTCCCGGCTGGTCCGCTCTACTCGCCAGGTGGCCCTGACCATCGGTATCGCCGCGACCGCCCTGAAGCGGGCTGAGGAACGAACCATCGGGGACAAGTCCATCATCCCGGAAGCTACACCGATAGGGAGACTGGTCATTGGTGAGGAGGGAGAGGGAGCGGGAGAGGCGGGGGGAAGGGGGGAAGAGGGAAAATCTACACGGCCTGTGCTGTGTGACAGCGCATTTCCAAGTCGGGAAGATTGAAACTGAAACGAAAGCGATGGAGGATGCGAAGGATTTTAATGTCGTGCAGTGATGATGCAGTTCCGCGGCTCAGCGCCACGAGCGAGGGGCACATGGTGACCACATCCTCAGCACCCTCAACTGCTGCTGCAGATGGGCGTCAAGGATGGTCGGGGGGATGAAGGCTGATATGCTGACGCGTCCTTCACGCGGTTTCGCTGTGTTCTGCAGGTCTGTACGGCAATGCCGTACCCCGCACGGTGTCCAATTTCCTCGCCCTGGTCGAGAGCGGCAACCTGGTTGGCACCACCTTCAGCCGGGTGCTGGCAGGGGAGTACATCCAGGCGGGAAAGCAAGGGGCCCGGAGGCTGGGTGCGGTGGAGGTGCCGGCCTCTGTGCAGGTGAGTGCAGGGGGAGGTGAGGTAGGGCAGCACCGTCGGCGGCAGCACCGGAGAAGTGAGCTGAGCTAAAAGGAGGAGATGGGCTGGGCTGGGTTGCGGTGGTGTGTTCTGTCCTGTGCGGCAATCCTTGCAATCCCAATCGGTTTTGGGCGCTGGTCCGCTGCGCTTCAGCGCTGTGAAGGGAGGAAAGACCTTCCCATCCCTCTAGTCCGCTTGGGGGTCTCTGCGCCCGTTCCCCGTCGACTTACTCCCAGGGCCCCCCATCGCCTCCCGTGCCACTGCTGCTGCCGCTGCCGCGAATTGCCCCTCTCCCCTTCAATCTGGCCTCCTCCTCCTCCCCTTCCTCTCTTGCACTCCTCCTGCAACTCCCTCCATCCCTCCCTCCCCTGCCGCCGCACCACACCGCAGCCCAATACCGAGGTGTCCGAGGCCTCCGCCTTCCGTCTGCCCCACTACCGTCCCGGCACTGTGTCTCTGGCCCTGGGCGAGAACGACGAAGAGCCCTCACTGCGACTGAGACCCGAGTACCGGCCCGTGGAGTTCCTCATCACCACAGGTGGGGGGAGAAAAGGGGGGGGGGAGGGGGGGAAGGGGAAATCATATGCGAGGAATTGGGAAAACCCTAAGTGGAGTGCTGACACGGCGGTGTCCAAGAGGTCCGAAACTGGCCCCAGTGAGTGAGCCCTAAGAGAGGAGGGGCGGGGGCGCTCACGGCCCATCTTTGGGAGGGGTGCCGGACGGGTTGATCTGACGGTTTGACGTGACGTGGACTAGATTTCATTGGGAGATTGTTTCGGAGAGGAAACAAAACAGCACCCGAGTAGGGGAGGTGGTTCCGCTGCAGTGGTACTCCCCCTCACTCGGCGGCGGAGTGACGCGATGTCCAGTGGAGGTGGAAATTTGCTGCCTCTCCCTAGTACGTAAAACTCTCCCACATGCCCTCTTATGCTTAGTGGATAAAGTAGCCCATGTTTGAAACGTATTCGGCTCTCATCCCGTCCCGCCATTGCGTTCCATTCTCCCCGTCATCGTCACCGTCATCACGGAGCTCGTCCGCCCCCTCAACTTCCTGGCCTCAGGTCCCGGTCCCGTGCCTCGCCTCAACGGTCAGAATATCGTGTTTGGTCGGGTGGTGGAGGGTATGTCGGTGGTGGGACAGGTGGCCCAAGTGCCCGTGTTCGGACCCTCCCCGGTGGGAAACAGCCTGGCCTTCAACAGCTTGGCGGCGGCGATCGGGGACGACCGGGCAGCAACCGTACGGCGAAAGTACGGCAAACCACTCAAGGCTGTCGTCATTCTGGGATCAGAAATTCTGCCGTCTGGGGAAGAGGCGCCGAGTTCCGCTACCGCCGGGTAGAAAGGTTCAGCCATGCGGTTGTAGTTGTTGTAGGCGTTTGTCGGCTCTGTATGATGGAGGGCGGAGGGGGCCCTAAGGGCCAATGCGGGCTGACTGGCCCGGTGCTGTGGTGGGCAGCAGCAGCAGCAGCGCCAGGTACTAGCATTTCAGCTGGCTGATGGTCGGCTCTGTGTCTGGGTGTCAAATATTTGACCGGGGACGGCGGCCAGAGGTGGTGAGACCATAAGCCTGTTCATAAGAGTTCGCTTGGCCATCAGCAGCTCTTAAGAAACGAACTCACCAGTGTTTTTTTTTTGCGGAATATATTCCGAATTCGGAATAAAAAAATGTTCGCGGTCCTGGAAATTAAGAATAAATAATGTTCCGACCGTACAAGTTCATTCCTCCAGCCAAAAATGGGCTGTCCATGCCAAAGCCACTAGAATCTTACAGGAGACAAACATGTTAACCATATTATAGTACTTTAATGCCATGGATACTGTTAGGAAGGTCACGCCCGAAAGTCAACGAGGAATCGGACTTTTTCTGACCGGACCAAATGCTGCAAAATATTCGGACCCGAAGCTCCCAAAACGTGGAAGGCCATTAAAGAAGATATTAAACTTCACTGAAGCCATTAGCGACGGTAATGAAGACGGCCTAGAGGCCGTAGGCAATGTGGACGCAATGCTGCAGCCAGCCGACGACAATGATGCCACTCTTGTTGTCATCAGCAAGCCGGTACATGATGAACCGCTAATTAGCATGCAGCATCAACAGCAGGGGCCGCAACCAACTGTGTTTGGCGGTTCTGGTTCATTGCTGCTATGCATCATTACTTTTGCAATCTGGAAAGTCGTATAGTGTTATCTTTCAACGTGATGCAAAATGAACGACGGCGAACGAACTCTATTTGATCAGTGCTTGAGTAGGGTCTAACTGGTGTGTGTTTGCTTGGGCTCTGCAACAGCAGTCACCCGTGCAGCGTCCAAGTGGCCCCCGCTTCCTGGCGTGCAAGAGACACCTCTATGGAGAGATTGTGGTGTGCGCGTGTTGCGACATTCCCCAAACCCTGTGTTTGTACGAACAAAACAAAACCTCATTGGGGGGGGTCTGGGGGGGGCGTAGCCCCCCCCAGCGCCTGACAGATTCGGAATACCTTAATTCCCCCGATTAAAAACCTATTCCTCCGTTCGGACTGGAAAATTGTCGGGCAAAAATGAAAAAAAAACACTGGAACTCACGATGACTAACAAAACAACTGCCTACATGCATGTATGCATAAATTCGGGGAAATGCACAAGAGGCTCTTCAGGATAGTGGATCCTAACGTTGGACTTTTGCAGCCGGCGGTGACCTGCCAGGCTATTCGTACTTGGGAGTATATATGTATGTATTGACCATCTGAGCAGTACTACGCCCTGGGACACGGATGCCCCCACCTCCTCGGCCTCACGGTACGGCACGGCACGGCTATGGAGGTGTAGCACCCCGCCTGGGGCCCCCCCACGGGGTGTGGCAAGTGGTAATGATACACCGCAGAGGACATGGAGGGTAGGACTTGGTGAGGGGGGAGGTCCGCAGTTTGACGCCGCATGGAGGAGGAGGAGGAGGAGATGTTCATCAGCCGATATGCGCTGAGGATGATAAGCGATGGCTTCCAACGGCAACAAACAGCTAGTCGTGGCGGTGAACTGTGCTGCATGGTCTAATGACATATGGGACGTACAGATGTGATAACTCTTGTTCGAAGCGCATTCCTGGGCAGTCCATGGGTGGACCAACTCAAATCACCTGTGCTCTTCGGTTGTTCGGTAAAAGTGTTCGGTAGCCGTTACAATGAACATCCATATTTTCTTAGGTTAGGCACTACTGGTAAGGCACGGACCATTGCCCCCGGGAGATCCCGGGATCGAGACCTGTCAGGGTAGAAAATCCTTCCGATGGTAGACGGTAGAGTGCCCCTAGTCGATGGACGGTGGTGACCTGGTATAAAGTTAGCCTGCGAGCCGACCAGGAATGGAGTTGTGCCGCCGTCGATCCGGCAGATTCCATTGGATGCTGCTGATGGGTGCGGAATCTGAGCGATCCCCTGAGAAGTTGACTAGGGTGACTAGTTGAGGGTGTTTCGAAATACCGTGGAAGGCAGGGTTTCACCAGGTAGCGGCCACGGGTGAAGATATACCTCCCTGTCCCACACATCATACAGGGGACATTGCAGAGCCGCTCTTGTATGTACGTATAACAGTCACGTGTCAGGTGCTGGCGCCAATATCGCTATACTAATCTGCCTGAGAGGTGCACACAGTTCAACCACAGCTTGGTTGGCCCAACATCAACGCGGGACGGTCAACACAGTCTATGATGATAGAGGTGACGTCCACGAGCCATACACCCGGTTCGTAGTACCGCTCCCATCTCCCCGCTATCCCTCCGTGAGTGGTGTGATGGCAGTCAGCCCCATCCGCCAAAATGGCAAGGGGTGACATGTAATTCGGTAAATAGTTGTAAGAGGAATACTCCTCAGGACAAGGACTTTTCATTAAGCTCCCCTCCACTTCTGACGCTCTGTCCCTCCTCCCCCAGCGCCCCAAAGCTCTCTCAGCACGGCCCAGTTGTCGTACGCTTCCCCCAGTCCGCCAGCGCCCCTCCCCGCCCCAACCCCCCTACCCAGCTGTCAGCCCCACAGCCGGGGACATGCCGCCAGCCGTGTCTTGAACCCCTTGGCGCACATGGCCCCCCCAGGTACCCCCATGTAGCCCCCGCCCCGCAGGACCTGGTAGCAAGACCGCTCCCGGAACCGCAGGTCCCGGGCGGCGTGGCTGCAGAGACCGGGGACCAGACCGGTGCCGGGAGGGGGAGGGAGGGTGTACGAGGAGGAGGAATTCTGGAAGAAGGAGCTGCCGGAGGTCCCGGTCCCGTTAACAACGCCGACATTCACAATGTCCCCCCGGCCCGCACCACCCGCGTCATCACCCCCAACTGTTGCCAGGGCCCCCTCTTCTCCCTCCCCCTCCCCATCCCCGACCACCACCCGCTCGGCCCCATAGAGAGATGAGTTCCCCTCAGACTGGGCGTCTCCGAGGGCCGCAGAATGAAATCCAAACCCGGATCCCACCTCCCCTCCTGTTGCCGACACTACACTCTGCCCCACCGCGGCTGCTGCTATAGCCAGTGCTGCCTGATCCTGATCCTGACCCTGACTACTCCTAGCCCTAGCCCCGCTGCTATCGGTCGGCTTGCCCGCCTTCGTGTCCGTTGTCCCCCCTGTTGAGGTTGGAGTGCGCCGCTCCACCTTCCCGTCCAGCCACTTGAACCCGGGGGGCGGGCGGCAATCCATGAAGGCCGCAAAATCCGGATCCAGTCGCCTGAAGTCCTGCTGAGGGGCATCTGGATGCGCGGCCCGCACGCGGAGCACCTCCAGCGTCGTCTCGAAGGCGTCGTACCGGCCGTCCTCCCCAAGTACGGCACCTGTGATAGTGCTGTACAGCATGTGCTGCGCGGCGCAGTGCATCCGGGACTGCGGGGCGCCACCGCGAGAGGAAGCCACCGGGAGGAGGGAGGGGTAAAATACACACAGACGCACACCATCAACAGGACACACACACACACACGAGGAGGCATGGGTCAATGCGCCACTACAGACGAATGTGGGCTGACGATGACTAAAAACCGCAAACAAACAGGTGACAAGCCAGGGGGGCAAAACCACTTAGAGCGGGTGCTGCTGCTGCTGTTGCTGCGAGGCGTCAGTCAGGTTAGAGGATGCGGTTTAGGGGGCCCCATGCCACCACCATCACCGCCACCACCACCACCACGAGCACACACAGCACCACCACCCAGCACGGAGCTCGTCTCAACCCCAAGCTAGAACCTCCAACAGCGAGCAGCACGCCGCCAGGTAACCCCCCTGGAGCCGCACCTGCTTCTCCGCGAGCTGCTCCCGGGTCAACCCCCCCAGCAGCTCATGCGCCCGGGGTATATCCTGCTCCGCTATCCGCAGCCCCCACTCCTCCCAGCTGAGTGCGGGCTCGAAGGGCTCGTACACGCCGTCAGCCACCGTCACCGGAACGCAACCCATGAACAGGGCCTACGGGCCGGGGGGAAGGAGTAGAGGGGGCCCCAGAGGGATGCCAAGGTTCGGTAAATGCTCGGTGTATGTAGGAATATCCACTTGCCCCTGCCCCTGCCCCTGCCCCTGCCCCTGCCCCTGCCCCTGCCCCTGCCCCTGCCCCTGCCCCTGCCCCTGCCCCTGCCCCTGCCCCTGCCCCTGCCCCTGCCCCTGCCCCTGCCCCTGCCCCTGCCCCTGCCCCTGCCCCTGCCCCTGCCCCTGCCCCTGCCCCTGCCCCTGCCCCTGCCCCTGCCCCTGCCCCTGCCCCTCCCCCTGCCCCTGCCCCTGCCCCTGCCGGGAGTAGGTGAAGCTCTTTGTCAGGAGGTCATCGTCGCCTACTGTGTCAAAATGCATATTCCTTCCCTTTTCCCCCTCCCCCAACCCCCTCCCCCTCCCCTCCCCCTCCCCCTCCGTTCCCCCTCCCCCAACCCCTCCCCCTACCCCACCCCCTACCCCACCCACCTGTATTTGTCTCTGTCCGTGTCCCGCACCCGGAGGCGCCAGGCAGAACACCGACCTGCTCATGTAGTGGCTGTAGCGGGGCTCGGAGCGCACAACGTGGAACCCGCTGCGGTTCCAGTGAGACACGAAAAACTGAGACACACAGAATACATGGACAGACAGACACACAGACGGACAGACGGACGGACAGGCGGACGGACACACACACAGACAGACAGATGGACAGACAGACAGATGGACAGACAGATGGACACACACAGACAGATGGATAAACAGACAGATGGACACACACACAGACAGATGGACACACACACAGACAGATGGACACATAGACAGAGAGACAAAAAAGGGGGCAAACAGCACCAGCGAGGGGCGCGGGGGCGTTACGGCGGGGGGAGAGGCGACCGAGTTCAGGGTGTGTTGGGGATGCTCATTGGGGTGGCAGCAGCAGCAGCAGTAGCAGCAGCAGCAGCAGCAAGTCCCCCTTTCCTCCGGACCGGCCCCTAGGAACCCCTTGCCGCCTCTTTTGCCCTTGGCTTGAATACCCCGCGCCCCTCCTCCCCCTCCCCCTCCCCCTCCTCATGCTCCTCATGCTCTCATGCTCCTTACCGTCTTCCCCTTCCCCAGGGGGCCCCTCGAAGCCCCCAGTAGTCAGCAAACCCCACCCAATGTGTCTGTGTTTGTCTGTCTGTGTGTCCGTCTCTGAGAGGGAACCTCCACTTGGTTTGATCTGGTCGCGTGCCCTTGGGGCGCACACATACATACATACACACATACACACAGCCTCTACCACATCGACCCCCCCAAAACCCTCCTCTCACCCCGCAAGTACCCCCCCTCAAACACCCCATGGAGCTGCAAACGACACGCGCCGATGAATACACTCCCCCCGGACTCCTCCCCCCGCACACCATTTCCGTACCAACGCACCTTCTCCCGTACTCCCCCGCCGTACCACTCCGCCGTATCGTCCCCACACGCTGGGAAGGTGTCGGGGTTAGGCCGCCTGATGGCCGGGGGGTTGTGGGGAGAGCCGGTTTCGATTAGTACGGCATAAGCAGCAGCAGCAACAGCGGTCGTCGCGACGCCACCCAAGTCACACGGTACGGCAGGATCTTTGTGGGGTGAGTACGGCCACGATTAAGAGAGCACCCCGCTGCCCAATCCATCCCCCATCCCACCCCGCTCTCTCCCCCACCCCCAACACACGCAGAGGACGCATGAGTACAAAACACACACACACACACACAGACACACACACGCACACCACCCCTCCTCCCACCCAACCCCGTCACCCACTTGGCGTCGTGGCATATCCTGCCCGCGAAGAACAGCAAGGACTCGTTCCTAGGACGAGCTGCCGTACGGCGTGAGGCGGCTGTGACGGGATGCAGCGGAGAGCGGTTAATACCGAAATGTACGAAGTGCCCCGGGGAGATGTAGACGGGGATAACCACATCCTGATAGATACATGGGGGGGGGTTAGCGGGGGGTGGGGGGGAAGACGAACCACACACGATTGAAGCTGCTGCCAGGGCAAGAGAGTATCAAATGGGGGGGGGATGATATGGGGGTTTCCCCACTCAGACGAGCAGTTAGGGGTAGTTAGGGGCAGTTAGGGGGGAGGAGTAGGCGAAGGGAAAGCGTTGTCAGAATTATTGTTCTGCCAGAATCACTTTCTCCTTCTTATACACATTATACACACATGCACATACACACACACCGGGCCGCCCGCCCCCCTCTCACCCTCTCGGGTCGGAAGGCCCGGGTCCACCTCTGAATGTTGGGGCGGTCGGTGGATAAACCCCAATCTGGGTGGGGGTTGGGGGGTGGGGGGTTGGGGGGTTGGGGGGTGGGTAAGGAAATGCGGAAGGCGGAATGCGGCTAGGCAGCACACGGGAAGAAGAGGACCCAAAAAAGATCGAAAGTGCCCAGCCGCGTCGGGAAGATCTGCTGCCGTACACCACCCCAACACCGTACACCTCCCGCCATCCAACTGCTCACCCACTGTGACCAGACCTAACCCCCTTTCCGACACCCCCTCCGTTTGCCTGCCTCCGGCCAGCCCCTCCCCAACAACACCTTCCGGTCCACCAACCCGGTCTGTCGCTTGCTCACGTGTCAGCCACGTCACGTTCAAGCTCATTTGCCGTACATCCTTCGCCACCTCCCCCAGTCCCCAATCGCCTGACAGCAAGGGGTGATGATGAGGGGGGGGTTGCGGTGTCGGGAGAGTAGCGGGAGAGCGGGGAAAGAAAGACATACAGACAAACAAGCGGGGCAGAGGGCCTTCAGGGGCCCCGTGGGGTCCCAACAGAAGCAGGAAATCACAGCCAATAATAGCGAACACTGAGGCCCGGAGTCCTTGAACTCCCTTTTCCCCCCCCCCCTCGCCCCCAATACCCCGGGGTACCCGTGTGCAGCACCATATGCCGGTGTCCCTCTGTACGGTTCCACCAGGGGTGATGCGTACGGATGTACGACAAGGCCTCACGGAGAAACCAGGAGTCACTGAAGCTGTGGGAGTGGGGCAGTCGGGGAGGGGAGGGGGGGAGGGTTCGTGGGAGTGGGTGGGTGGGTGGGTGGGTGGGGTATAGTGCGTGGCGCCGGGGAAAGTTGGAAATACGCAGCGAACGGTCGGCGGGTGGTTGGTGGTTGGTGGTTGGTACCATGAAAACCTGGATGATGGTGTTGGTGGCATGTTGTTGTACACACACATCCCGCGATTCCTCCTTCCCCCCTTTCCTCCCCTCCCCACCCCTTTCCCCCCTTCCCCCCTTTCCCCCCCTTCCCCCTCTTCAAGTTGTGTTCGGGGCCAGTTACCCAGGTAAGCCTTCCCCTCCTGCGTGCCTATCTGTGCAGCCTGTCTGCTGATGTTGCTGTGCACATTTACCTCCGCTCCCCCCTCATCTCTATTACTTTATCAGCCACCCGAACCTCTGGAGAGATAGGACGAGCCCCTGTCTAGGCGGGGTGATCTTCCCGGGACACCACATTGCGCCGGCGGCTCGCCACCGGCGGCAGTAGGCTGTGTATGTGGCTACATATGGGCACACCCCCAAAACCAACTCATGGCAGGGGCTTTCGCTCACTGGTGGAGCGCGCGCTCCACAAGCGGGGGATCACCGGGTCAAACTCGATGAGCACATAAGGTGGTCACATCATACATGTTCCGACATACATAGGTTTGGTTAGGTTAGGGTTCCGCACCTCCTCTGGCGTACGGGTATGAAGTACCAGTCCGCCAGGTCTCCATCCGCCACCCGGGCCCCAGAGCCCAACAGCCGCTGCCAGAAGTACACGTGGAGGGGGCGGTCCAGGCGCCGGAGGTTGGACCTGCGGGGGGGAGGATTAGGGCGGGTTTAACCCGGGGGGGGGGAGAGGGTGGCGGTGGGGCCCAATGCTGCGGGTGCAGTGCCGGGGGGGGGGGGTAAGCGAAAGACAACTGGGAGGAACCCCCAAACCCGCACACGTACCCGGGCCCCGCGGACCACCTCCGATTGGACGCCCTGCCGCGTCAGCGTGTGCACCCTTATGCCCTAGGTCGCGTACATCAACAGGGTTAAATTTATCCTTCCTCCCGAACACACACGCA
>NW_003307557.1:676929-679812 GCF_000143455.1 Volvox carteri f. nagariensis
GGTAGGTCTGCTGCTGGCAGCGCCTCTCCAGGGAGGCCCGGGGAAGCAGCTGGCCGCAGTTGAGACCGTAGCGGGGGAGGGGACACTCACATCTGGGGGGGGGGGGGGAGGAGGGGGACAGTGGATATGGAGTAAAGCAGGGGGGAAGGGCAGGAGGCGGCGGGGGGGTAACCCCCCCATTGTTGTTGTTCGGCTCAAAGCTGACCGTGCCGAATCCCCCTCCACACGGGGCGGGTAACCATCCAATCCTCCCACCTAACCCTCCCTACCTGCCCAACTCCTCATTGCATGTGCCGTACACCGTACAGTTGATTGGGCACCTGCTGTCATTAACGGCCTTACGACGCCGCGCCCATTCCTCGCGGGAGGTGCGAGGACCTGCTTGTTGATGTTGATGGGACCCTGGAGTGGTGGTGGGGAGGTGATCCGAATCCAGATCCGGATTTCCCTGAGATTCGGTGCTGGTGGCGCCCTCGCTGTCCACGGTGTACTCCCCACGGTGCGTGTGGGGGTGTGGGGATGTGGGTTTAGGTCGGGTGGCCCTCACGCTGTGGGAGGCGGCTGCTGTGAGGTGTGGAGCGGCCGCTGCCCCTAGGGCCCCAGTCCCCACGCCACGGATACCAGTGCCGGTCTGGGGAAAGAGGGGAAAGAGGGGAAAGAGGGCGATAGAAGGATAGATAGTGGTAGGTTGGGATGGAAAAGGGAATGGAGGGGAGGAAGAAGCGACTGGCATCCGTGGAGTGTTGGAATTGGGGCCAACCAGCGGGCTTCGCAATGGCATCGGCCAATGTCATAATTGTTCCATTTATATTATAAAGTAACGAAATTGGGACTTCTGGTTGAGATTGTGGGAAAGATGCGCCCACCTCGAGTAGGGAAGATGGTGCAAGTGCGATGCAAGTTAGCAACAGCCAATAACAGCGGCAGCTTGGGTTCCGCTCCCTACAATTTAGACTAGATAACATTGATATATGCGATTATCCTTTTCACTCATGTCATCGGCGAGTTAGCCTAGGCTACAACATTAACATTATCATAGAAGCAGACCCTTTGGTGATGGCATATACCCAGGGAGGGTGCAGATGCGATGCGTAAGGAAGTTATGAAATCGTGTGCGCAGTCTTAGCGATTCAGGTACTAGGCTGTTACGGGATCCAGAAAGCTGTCGGGGCGGGCGCTGGTAACGGGGAAACTGGGGAAAGGCTATATGTTGCTTCCTTGACAAACAAACATTAAAGTAAAGTTAATACATATGCTGATACAATGGCTTTTCATCCTCTTTAATGGCAAGCCCAAGGCCACCCATCCATCATTTGTTCACTTGGCATGCTGAAACAGCATATATACCTCTTCATAATAGAAAGTGTACGAAATTCCTCAATACAATATCAGCTAATATCCCAACTCAACCCTGCAGTCAAATGAATTGCATATCACTTCGCAGTCCGCAGTCCTTTAACCCGTACCTCCTTTTGACAGTGTGCCACTCTCCCCTCCCACCTCCCTTTCACGCCCCCATCACACAACCCTTCCCCGCACCGCGCTAACCCCACTACAACCATGTCCGTGGACACTTGGCCAGGTTATGCCTGGAGCGCGCGCAGATGATGCCGCCAGGAATGCCGTGCGTCTTGGACGACCCCTGCACGAATCGCTCACACGGCAGCCTCCCCCGATCCATTATCGAATGACTGCACAGCGGATTCTGCTGCTCCGCCACCGCCCCCCCCTTTCCCCCAACCCCTGCACCCAACCCCGACTCCCCGCCACCTCCCCCGTCCAACATCCCCCACATATCCGGCACCGGCCCCGAAACTTTCCACCCCGGCGGATCCCGACACCTCATAAAAGTATCAAAATCCGGATCCAATTTTCGGTACGACTCTGGCGGCGCGTCAGGATGTGCGGCCTTAACTCGCAGAACTTCCAACGTGGTTTCAAACGCGTCGTACCGGCCGTCCTCCCCGAACAACCCCCCTACCATGCTACTGTACAACAAGTGCTGTGCCGCGCATCGCAACGCGACCTGCATCTCCGCCAGCTTATTCCCCGCGGAGATGCCCTCCAGGATTTCGTGAAGTCGGGGAATATCCGCCTCCGCCGGCCGTACGGCAAACTCCGTCCAATCGGTTTGCGGCTCAAATGGTTCGTACACGCCATCCGCAATACACACGGGGATGCAGCCCATGTACGACACGATGATCTGTCGCTGTCCGTGTCCCCCGCCCAGAGGTGCCAGACAAAACTTAGAGCTGACCAGAGCTTTGCCGTAATTCCTTTCAAACGTCACGATCCGAAATCCTGTACGATTCCAGTGGTGGAAGTGCACTTTCTGCCGTACACCTGCGCTGTAGCCCGGGCTGTTGGGCCCGCAGTTGGGCCATGTACCGGTGAGGAGCGGGGGATGGCGGTCCCCACATATGCGACCTGGGGGGGAGAGAAAACCGTGTATGTGTGTATTGGGGTTGGGGCACCGGGTAAGGCACGGGCGGGCAAGGGGGTAGGGCGGATGGGGGGAGAGCGATAAGAAAAACACAACAACAGCAAATTTGCTCATGTGTGTGTAACTAATCATCAAACCCCCTATCCTTCCCATTTCAAAGGAGTAAGCTCCGGCTATATGGAGTCCCTCTGTCGTACCGCCCTGGATCTGAATCTGGATCTTAATCCGAATTCGTACCCTCTCCTCCTATTCACTGATACTCGTGTGTAATAGCCCCCTCTGGTGCCCCAACGGGCCCCCGCCCTCGCCTGCGAAAAACAGAGTAGTGTTGCGTGTGTGTTTTTCCATGAGGGGGTGAAGGGGAGACAGCTCCACTCCGAACTGCTTCAGGAGCCCGGGGGAGAGATACACGGGAATGACCACATCCTGCGGGAGGAGGG
>NW_003307557.1:679951-686268 GCF_000143455.1 Volvox carteri f. nagariensis
GGGTTGAGGGGGGGGAGAGTGGTGAACCCCTCAATGCACCCGCATCCCCACCTTGTCGGGGCGGTGTGCCTTCCACCAGCCGGAGGTGTTCTTATCCACCGTAAGGCCCCAATCTGAGGAGGGGCGGGGGCCGGGGGTTATTAGTGGACGGTAGCGAGAGATGGACAAAGGAGGCAGAGAGACAGACAGATAGACAGACAGACAGGCAGGCAGGCTGCAATGACCAGCATATTGCCAGATTCCATTGAGGCGGAAGTGTCCCCTCCACCTCCATCCCCTCTCCCTTCCCAGGGGCCCCCCGGGGGGCCGAGGGAGATCCCCACTCACGTGTCAGCCACGTCATGTTGGCCGCCATGCCGTACACATCATCCATCACCTCATCCGCACCCAAGTCACCTGTGTGTGTGGGTTGAGTGGCAACCCAAGGGGGGGGGCAGCGGAAGGAGGGGAGAGTGTATTTGTCAGTCGGGTGCAGTCGGGCGATTCATGGAAGGGCTCCGAAACCGACCCCTCCCCCCGACATGACGGGAAGAAGAGCACCTTGACCAAGAAAGGGAAGCTGCTCGTCCACCATTGTCGTCATTGCCCGACTCGAAGTTCTCCCTGGACGGCATCACCACCGCCAAGCGCCATTGCCACCTCCTCACCCGTGTGTATGACGAAGTGTCGTGCACCTCCCGTACGGTTCCACCAGGGATAGGCCTCCCGTATATATTCAATGGCGTATTTCAAAAAGGCCGAATCGGTCGCGGTTCGGAGCCTAATGGGGATGTAATACCTGCGACAGGGGGGAAGAGATAAGGGGGGGGGGGGGAGAAGTGGGACGCAAAAAGCGGTTGCAGATCCTTGGCTTGGCATATACACCCCCCCACACACACACACACCACCACACACACACACACCCGCCTCACCAGTCCGCCAGATCTCCATCCGCCACCCGGGCCCCAGAGCCCAACAGCCGCTGGTAGAACATCAGGTGAGTTGAGCGGTCCAGTCGTTTGGTGTTAAGCCTGGGGGATGAAGGGGAGGTGCGTGCGTACATATATCCATACATACATATATACACACATACACACGGGTGCACACCTAGGGGCTGGGGTTCCCAACCTTTCCCCTCCAACGGCACAAAAAACCCCAGACCCCGGAAACGCCAACCAACCAACCAACCAACCAACCAACCGACCGACCAGTCACCCCAGCCGGGCTCCGGGGCCCCCAGAAGCCCCCTCATACACCCCGGCATACCCCCCCCCCCACACACACACACACAGCCACGGTCACAGCCGTAACGCGCCCACCAGGTGAAGAGGTGCGGCGGTAGTTCGTACACATACACCCACGGCCTCTTCTCCCGCGTCTGATACCCTTTATCCGCCAGCAGCTGGGGGCGACCGTCCGGGCCCAGGGACAGGGAGCAGTCCGCGCCGAAGCGCCCTATCGTAAGAAGAGGAGGCAAGGAGGGGCCGAGGGCGAGGCAGGGTTTCCAGATCAGGCACAACCTCCCGACAGGACGGGACTGGACGGGACAGGTGCGGAACCGCCACACGCAATGCAATGCCATGCCATGCAATTCAGACATGCGCAGAGATCCGTCCTGCGGGAAGGGCTGCGGGGGGGGGGGGACCATGTGTCGGGAGGGGACGTTGGTCGAGTAGGTTGGCTAGGTGCAGGTGCAGGAGTGCAAGTGCATTCTTTCATCTACACACACACACACACACACACACACATACACATACACACACACACACTCTCCCTCTCACACACACCCTCCCTTGCGCCCCGCTCCAGGTCTCCAGACCGCCCCTTCCGCAGGGCCTCCCCACCCAGGGCCCCCGCGCCTTCCCTATCCCCCCCCCCCCGCCGCACCAGGTTGGCAGTGGCACCAGCCGCCCGTGCATGTTCCCTTCTTGTTGCAGTTGTTGAGGCACGACAACTCCGATTTGGTGCACTCCATGATGGACGGGTAAAACGCCTTTGCACATCGTCCCCGAAGGATGGAGCGATCGGCTACGTCCAAGCAGCTGGGGCCTGTTCTGTTCTTGGGGCAGTCGCATCTACGGGTGCGAAGGCAGGAGTAGGCGAATGTGCGTTTGTTAAGCAGTCACGAGATTATGCTTGCCGCTTCATAAATTGCTCCCTTGCCTCCCAATGTCCTCGTTGCATGTTCCATACGTCGTGCAACCCTCGGCGCAGGCCGAGATATTCGTTGGTGGTATCAGGTCGGCGCTCTGCAGGTTGACAATCAGCAATTCAATTAGGTTCGCTCCGTTTTGTAACATTTGAATGCAGAAAGAAAGCATGACTCACGACTTGGACAAGAATAATTGAGAGTAAAATTGCAAATGCAACGGTCGATATAGACGCTGGTAGCATCGTAGCATCCTTGGATTTATTTCTTTTCAGAAGATAACGATGATACCAGAGAAGAGAGAGATCGCCGGCGATGTGACAAGTCCACGCAACATTCGATCAGTAACATGGTACGGCCACTCGTTAAGAAGGTACACTCGGCCAAACGATAACTGTACCAATTACGAGCCGTGCTAATATACTTGTCAATGCCTTCAAGATATCTGGTTGACGTGAACAGGTTTGAACCAACCGTCGGATTTATTGGTTTTACAACTCAGAAGTGCTTGAATGTAAATGCTCGTCGCTCCGTACCGGACTAGCGTGAAGTGGGCCTTTACAGAGACTTAAATGCTCGCAACAACGGTGGTACGACAGCAAGTGAACTCCAACATACCGAGCATCTGCGCAATTCAGTCCCTCTCTCTCAATATCATTTTAACGTCTCTTCGCTAAGGTAGCGAGTAGAGACAACCAAGAGCCAGCCAAACTACACCGACCCACCGGAGCCAAGAAACAACGAAGCGTACCCAGTAATGGAAAACGAGGTATGAAATTTGTTTCCTTATTGGCCAGCCTTTGCCCAGTCATCGGCATCTGGGCCGCAAGAGCGGTGTCGGCGGGTTGACCGGCTGAGAGAAGGCGCGACTGAAGGCGCTCCTTGCCTTCGTCGGGATTTAAGCGACTAATAGCGTCTTTGTCATCTTAATTCGTGCTAGTTTTGAGCAATGGCTGATAAGGAAAACTTGCAAGCATACTGGGTCGACCGACCCATCATAACAAGCAGCGACCGACGGACCAGTTAGACACACCTAGAAGAGCGACAAGTCATCCTTGTGAATGGTTCATTGCAATGAAGCGAAGGCAGAGCACCCGTCTCAGAGCCGGACCAAGTCCATCGCATCTGACTTTCCGACCTTGTTGTTTGACTTGCTTGTAGTCGGCACCGGCGAGGCGCGTGATTGAACGCGACGGGGAGGAGATGGATCCCCCAGACAGACCGGTGAGTGGTTAGAGCGAGAGACCAGGGGGTAAAGATCACGGCAGCGCGCACCCGTGCACTCGGATCCCAAAACGCGACGCAATGCGAACTCGGCAACGCGAGAAGGATTACGTTTCCGTTTGGCGAGGAAGTACACCGGCAGCGAAGATAAACGCACTCTGCTCGACGAATTTGGACATAATATGTCGCGCGTAGAGGCAGAGACCGAACCCCCACGACCCCAACCCTAGCGACGCGGCGGCCGAATTTCTCTCAGCGACGCGAAACCGAGACACGCAGTAACGCCCCACTTGACCACCTTAGGGATTAGGGAGTAACCTTTGGCGGTACTCTTATGCGTGACGAAAGTCGACCCCCTTCGCGTTTCCTTCGGGAGCTGCTGCCACCTAGCGTTAGAGGTCACCCCTCCCTTAGCGACGGCGGCAGGTTTCACCTAGAGAGTTAGAAGTCGGCACCCTTAGAGGGTTGGGGCCGATTCCATAGCGAAGGGGAGACTGACCCTCCTAGCGAGCAAGGACGGATTCCTTAACGGGTAGAAGCAGATGTCCCCTAACGAGTGGGGCTGATCCCCTTGAAGGCGGACCCCCCAACGATTTGTGGCTGACCACTTGGCGAATTAGGGCTGACCCATAGCGAATTGTGGGCCGATCCCCCTAGAGAGTTGGAGCCGATCTTCTAGCGAATTGGAGGCCGATCCTCCTAGCGATTCGGGGCCGACCCCATAGCGAATTGGAGACTGAACCTCCTAGCGAGTTGCGCTGACCCCCTAGCGAAACGGAGGCTGATTCCTCCTAGCGAGTTGGGGCTATTCCCCTAGCGTTATTGGAGGCTGATCCTCCTAGCGAGTTGGGGCTGACCCCCTAGCGAAACGGAGGCTGATCCTCTTAGCGAGTTGGGGGCTGACCCCCTAGCGAATTGGAGGCGGATCCTCCTGGCGATTTGGGGCTGATCCCCGAGCGAATTGGAGGCTGACCCTCCTAGTGATTTGGGGCTGACCCCCTAGCGAATCGGAGGCTGATCCTCCCAGCGAGCTGGGGCTGATCCCCTAGCGAACCGGGGCTTATCCTCACAGCGATTTGGGGCTGACCCCCTAACGAATGGGAGGCTGACCCCCCCTTAGCGAGTGGGGCTGACCCCTAGCGCATCGGAGACAGACCCTCCTAGAGAGCTTGGGGCAAATCGTCCCCTCCAGCAAGTTGGCAGCATCACTTCCCAGCGAGCCAGGCGCTGACCATGTTAGTGACCGGAAGCCGACACCCCAGCGAGCCAGAGACCTCATCATAGCGAGTCAGAGGCAGACCAGACAATGTCCGGCGGAATCCTTACACGATTTGCGCCAAGATATCCGGCGACCTAGACTCGGCATCACGAGATATTATCAATAGCGAGGCAAGGCGGAGACCTAGACCAAACCCGCGGCACCTCCACCATCTTCCGTCCCTACAGGAAACTGACATGCGCGCACCACAACTCCTACCACCGGACCAACAAGCAGCCACCCAGGGACCGGATTCGGGAAATTCCCGCCAAGCCGAACCCCTGGGAGTGCCTCGCGGCCTAGGGGGAGGGTCACCCCTGCGCATGCCGTCCGTCCAGCTGCTGGGATCGCCGACGGCACGTTCACCAGCCGCCAGGCGACAGCGTCTAGATACCCCGGGAAGAGCGCAAGCCACAGGCGCGAGGGCGGCGGTCGACCTCCTCACCGCGTGGGAAGCAGCGACATTCCAGGCCGACCGGAACCCTACCCCACGGGACCTGTTTGGCCTGAGAACCCTAAACCCACTAGCGGCGCCACCAGCAGGTCAGCCCCCGGCGACGGCAGATGAAGACCTTGGGGCAGCGGGCTCCCAGCCATCGGCCGCAGACGCAGCAGGGCGGCAAGTCCGGCGACTGGTGCAAATCAACCTATGCCACCAGATCCTCCACCAGCACGGGCTAGAAGGGCTGCTGGCGGCGCACGCCGCGGGCATGCTAGACCTGGAAAGCACCAACCTGACTTCGAGGCTCGGAAACGCGCCAGTAGGCGGTAGACAGTTACACGAGCCCTCGGGGCCCCGGTTTCCCACCTCTCTGGAGGAGAGACAGGTAGCCCGGCCCCCGAGTCTGCCCGCGAACGAGTACCTGAGCAGCGGCGCCACGGAGCGGGATGGCCACCCCGCACCCGAGGCTGGTGTTTGGCGTACCGCCGGCGTAGTGGCCCCACCCTACCCCGTCGAGGAACGCCAGGAGTACCCAGCATTGGCGAGACAACGCGAGAGCAGCGATCTACACCCGGCAGCGACAGGCCACCTCAGCTGGGAAAATATGGGCATTCCGTTCGCCCCGAAACGCGCAACGTAAACGGTAGCCCACCCAGCGCCAGCGCCGGGCCACTGGAGCCAAGCGGCAGAATCAGACGGTTTGCCCCAGCCGGGGGGTAAACTTCTCCTTGGGAACGTGCTTTTTGGACCGATAGAATCCGACGCCCGAGGCATGACTACCCGTAGGATCGTGCAGATGCCAGCGCTGCAGCACCTACAACCCCCGCCCATGGGATTGGGAGGCAACCCTGGTCGCCTGGCCGCCCAGGCAGCAGCGGTAGCGGTGGAACGCCATCGGGAGACCTTAGTACGCGCGAACGCCAACTTGGGAGGCACCACACATACCCACATCCTGGCAGACGCTATTGTGGGCGGTGTACTGATGTCATTGGGCAGCAGAGCCCCGCTTACAAACATCGCGGCGGCGGTGGAACAAGTTATCCGGGGGGTAGGGGAGCTCCTCATCCGACAACTCAAGACAGCGCTCTCAAGCCCGTTGGGGCTGTCGTACGCCCAGTGGATATCGGAGCGCCTCACTACGAAGCTTCACGCGCTGCTCGCCCCTTTGACCACGTATGCCGCGACCTACGACGCGGACATCTACACGGTCAGCAACATGCTGGCCACCTTACTGGGCGGGTTAGAGTTGGCCGACTGCGCGTTAA
>NW_003307557.1:686452-688336 GCF_000143455.1 Volvox carteri f. nagariensis
TTTAAGAAAGTGCCGGTCGCCAACAACCCCCAGACTGAGATCGCGTTGCNCGCGCCACCAGAGACGGACCTACCACGCGCAGCAGAACAGCTGAACCGGGCATGGCTCGGTATCACCGCAGCAACACTGGCTGAGACNCCGGACACGCAGCTGATGCAGGAAGCGACGTTCGAACAGGAAGTACGAAGTGCAGCTCGAGACCCAGCCGATTTTCAGCCAGGCCTCCCGCGAGCATGCAGCCCGTTATGGCGCCGCTACTTTGAACTTCACAACGGGACACGGTCACTAACTCGCAACCAGCGCCTGGTGCTAGCTTTCTTAGAGGAAGGAGTACGTTTCACCTGGGTTGGAACGCCCGGTCTGGGGCCCTCAGTTTCCCCACAGCGCCGCAAGAAGCACCGTATAGTCCTCCAAATGATCCGCCAAGCCATTGGCCGCGAGGTAGACCCAGCAACTTACCTCACCGGCAGAATGCCGCACGCCATCCAGTTTCCCAATCACCGCAGCACCAGCCTGCATAGCGCGTTCGTAACCTCCGAAATTCAGAAATGCTTGGACGTGGGGGTGATGCGCAAGTGGCCCTCAGCGTGGGGACCACCGACGGTCGTCAACGGCCTACGGGTGGTGGAAGGCAAGAAGCTGCGCCTATGCATGAATCCCATGTACCCTAACCTTTTCATGGAGATACCGCCGCTGAAATACGAACACATCTCGGACTTGCCAGGCTTTCTGCGAAAAGACGATTTCCTCTTCACAACGGACGACAAGAGCGGTTACTGGAACCTCCTGCTGCACCCGGACATGTACCGCTTCGCCGCCTTCGAATGGGAAGGCGACCTACACTACTGGCTCGTAATGGCGTTCGGCTTCGCCCCGGCCTGCTGGTTTACAGCTTGGTGAAGCGGGAGCTATTTCGACCGATGCGGGAGCGAGGCGTAGACCTGGCGTACTTAATCGACGACTGCGCGGTGGCAGCGAGGACACTCCCAGCTGCACAGCGCCTATGCCGAGCAGTCGTCGACCTCCTCACGGCGCTGGGTTTCACCCTGAGCCTTGAGAAATGCCAGCTGCGACCGTCCCACCGCGTCAAGTTCTTAGGCTTCATGGTCGACGCACAGCGCGAGGTTTTCGAAGTACCCGAGGAAAAAGTCCGCCAGCTGGCCGAATCGGTCGAGCTCTTGGAGACCGCGGGACCGGATTCAATCACAGCCAGGGAGGTGGCACGGGTGGCCGGCCGGATCATGGCCATGAGCCCGGCGGTGGCTACGGCGCCGCTCCACGCGCGTGTGGTTGGGCGGGCGGCAGCAGGAGCAGCACACTGGGATGAAGCGGTGGGGGACCCAGCCACTTTCCTGTCTAGGGCACGGCTCTTCCTAACCCTGCTGCGCCTCAAGAACGGTAAGACGTGGTGGCGACGCGGGCCAGCCCTGTTGCTCAGGGTGGCAGGGGACGCCTCTGAGAAAGCCTACGCCGCATACCTACCAGACCGTCAACTGGGAGACGGAGAAGCGAGTGAGATGCGAGTGCCGTTCACCCCGGAAGAGTCAGAGCGCATGGCCCGGGGGGAAATGTCCAGCACGGAACGAGAACTTCGCACAGTGGCGCTAGCGCTCGACTGGATTAAGTGTGAGGGTCCGCACTTACTAGCAGGAAGGTCGGTGCAGTATCACACCGACAGCCAGGCCGCAACCCTGTGTGTGCCAGGCATGAAAGGGCAGGGCCCGTGCCTGCAGCGAGTAGACGAGCTGTACATGAAGTGCGCGGAGTGGGACTTGGAGGTCCAGCTAGTCTGGCACCCCCGCTCGGAACAGCAACAGCAGTATGCAGACACGCTCTCCAAGTTCGAAGACAGCTCGCAGTGGTGTTTGACGACGCGGTGTCGCA
>NW_003307557.1:688386-690931 GCF_000143455.1 Volvox carteri f. nagariensis
GAGGATCCCCCGCCGCTGAAATACGAACACATCTCGGACTTGCCAGGCTTTCTGCGAAAAGACGATTTCCTCTTCCAACGGACGACAAGAGCGGTTACTGGAACCTCCTGCTGCACCCGGACATGTACCGCTTCGCCGCCTTCGAATGGGAAGGCGACCTACACTACTGGCTCGTAATGGCGTTCGGCTTCGCCCCGGCCTGCTGGGTCTACAGCCTGCTGAAGCAGGAGCTATTTCGACCGATGCGGGAGCGAGGCGTAGACCTGGCGTACTTAATCGACGACTGCGCGGTGGCGGCGAGGACACTCCCAGCTGCACAGCGCCTATGCCGAGCAGTCGTCGACCTCCTCACGGCGCTGGGTTTCACCCTGAGCCTTGAGAAATGCCAGCTGCGACCGTCCCACCGCGTCAAGTTCTTAGGCTTCATGGTCGACGCACAGCGCGAGGTTTTCGAAGTACCCGAGGAAAAAGTCCGCCAGCTGGCCGAATCGGTCGAGCTCTTGGAGACCGCGGGACCGGATTCAATCACAGCCAGGGAGGTGGCACGGGTGGCCGGCCGGATCATGGCCATGAGCCCGGCGGTGGCTACGGCGCCGCTCCACGCGCGTGTGGTTGGGCGGGCGGCAGCAGGAGCAGCACACTGGGATGAAGCGGTGGGGGACCCAGCCACTTTCCTGTCTAGGGCACGGCTCTTCCTAACCCTGCTGCGCCTCAAGAACGGTAAGACGTGGTGGCGACGCGGGCCAGCCCTGTTGCTCAGGGTGGCAGGGGACGCCTCTGAGAAAGCCTACGCCGCATACCTACCAGACCGTCAACTGGGAGACGGAGAAGCGAGTGAGATGCGAGTGCCGTTCACCCCGGAAGAGTCAGAGCGCATGGCCCGGGGGGGAAATGTCCAGCACGGAACGAGAACTTCGCACAGTGGCGCTAGCGCTCGACTGGATTAGTGTGAGGGTCCGCACTTACTAGCAGGAAGGTCGGTGCAGTATCACACGGACAGCCAGGCCGCAACCCTGTGTGTGCTAGGCATGAAAGGGCAGGGCCCGTGCCTGCAGCGAGTAGACGAGCTGTACATGAAGTGCGCGGAGTGGGACTTGGAGGTCCAGCTAGTCTGGCACCCCNGCTCGGAACAGCAACAGCAGTATGCAGACACGCTCTCCAAGTTCGAAGACAGCTCGCAGTGGTGTTTGGACGACGCGGTGTTCGCAAGTTTGTGGGCGGAACCATGCCTGCAGGGAAGCAGGCCTACGGTAGATGTGTTTGCGGACGAGTTTTCTACGAAAGTACCAGGACGCTTCTTTGCGCGTTATTGGAGCCCCAACGCCCTAGCGGTGGATGCCTTCACTCAAGACTGGGGAAAGTGGAGTCGCCAGGGCCTGCTGTACCTTAACCCCCCGTTCGACCAGATGGGGCGAGTAGTGCACAAGATTGCCGAGGAGAAGCCGGACTGCGTCTTGATCACACCTGTTTGGCCACGATGGTGGAGAGCTAGACTGGCAACGCTACCCATCAAGGCACGGAGGCGTCTGCCACACAGCCCCACCCTTTTCAGGCCGGGGCCCCAGGTCCCGGGCGGTGCGGAGAGAAAACCGAAGGCCCCGAGTTATGCGGTCGAAGTAGTGTACATTCTGTGGTAAGGGCAAGGCCCGACTAGGCCGAGAGTACGACGGAGCTGATAGAAAGCGAGGACCCAAAGAAGCCAGAGACGTGGCGAGACTGAGACTGGCAGGCGAGCCGCAAGGCGGTGTGGCTGGGATGTGGTGTGGCCTGATTAAACATTGGGATCGGGTGTAAGGCTGGACGCAAAGGCCCACTTCACGCTAGTCCGGTACGGAGCGACGAGCATTTACATTCAAGCACTCCGCGTTTGCTGTACGGCGGAAATTGAAAAACAGATTCCAGGCATGCGTTCGCCATTTAAAGACTGCGTTTTACTCTATGGAGTTATTAGATTAAGTCAAATGTCAACAACCACTGGCCCCGACCTGGGGGCTGCCGAAGTCATAGAGATTGACTGTGTTTCTGCTCAGAAGAAGGGTTTTTGATAATTGATTCCACAATGTCCGTAAACGTGGTTGAAGTTGAACAGAGCCACGTCGTTGCAGTTATCGTTGTGCGGTGCCATTTTTAGATACTTTAGCCCTCTCGCCTTTTTTATTCCTTTTGATTTTTTTATTTTGAATTCATATTGTTTGGACGATTACTGGATTAATGCACAGTCAGCATAGACTTGTCCGTGAGGCGTGCAGACATGCCGGACGGGTATGTGGAGCACTGCTCCGCAACGGACAGGGAGACCCATGTAACATACGAGTGGCAATTTCTGAGCATCCCAGAGCAATCCGTCAGCCAACAACACTATGGGGGTGGTATACGATAGGGCTGCTCAGGCCTGGGGCTCAGGGTTCAAAGAGAGGCGGGCTGCTTGAAAGGGGGCAGGGTGAACACCGTCAAGGGTGTTGGCACACAATAGTTGATCGCTTGGCCCCCGCCACCCCCAGTAATACGTTTAGATGGCTCTACCTTCGAGCACGATGGAATCCAC
>NW_003307557.1:690981-691876 GCF_000143455.1 Volvox carteri f. nagariensis
GGCCCGCACCAGCCGATAGGTCTTAGTTCCCCGCTGACGGAAGCAGAGGGTAGGACATCCACCAGGACCCCAGGACCATGGCGGAGGTAGCGGGAACCCAGAGTACGGCCGGTCGGGCTGCGAAGGTTCGACGAAGTCACCCACCCCCAGCTTCCCGATATCGTGACCCCTCTGGGCAGTCTGCCACAGGAGAAGCACGCACAACAGGTCCCGCAGGAAGACCAGTCGGGGCAAAGCTTCATCAGTCACCACCACCTGCGACCACAAGTAACCCACGAGAGCACGGTACTTGTCATAAGACAAGGGTACTGCCGAAACCTCGGTGTAACCCCCGGCGACCTGGGACCGCTGATACGACGCGCGGAAATCCTCAACCCAGATGCAATCGCAAGGGTTGCCTTGGCCGGTGGAGACGTCGAATCGACCACCCCGGCCCACACGGCTGAAGAAACCACTCAGGCAGGACAGGTGGGACTTAACGGCGGCAGGCCCAACGGGGCCACCACTTCGGCCCTGATGCCGGGGCAGCCACCAAACCGTCATATAGACGAGCACGTCGTCTGGCGTACAATTCCACCAGTCCCGACCACGACCATGGCTGGAAAGCCAACTCAGGAACTCGGTGACGGCACCATCCTGGCGGGACACCGTAGAAGAGGCTAGGGCACCAAGGAGCATCTGGTTGGCCGCGGCCAGACCCCGCTGGTAAGACGCTTCTTGATCCGCGGCTGANATGAGGGGTGAAGGGCGGAGCCGAGCGATAACCTGGTCTAGGCGACCGCGAGCCACACCCAAGGNGGCAGGTGCCTGCAGTCCGAGAGAATCGCTTATGAGAGCGCTAGAGCAGGGTCAGCAGCCAAAGGACTTCTCTACCAACCTGGGCAGGAACGCCCAG
>NW_003307557.1:692114-692965 GCF_000143455.1 Volvox carteri f. nagariensis
TCAGTGCCAAGAAAGGCAAAGCCATCGACCTGGGCACGACAGCGGTACGGAAACGCATCAGAATGATCGCACATTCAGGACAACCGGGAATCAGTGGTTTACATCTAATTAATCTAAACCTAAGGAGAAGGAGATCAGCCGCGATGCAAGTAGGCAGATGAACAGGGCGTAAATCGCCCACGCGCATTGGAGACCACAGTAAGACGCAAGAGTAGCCAATAATTTTCCCTGTCATAAATGCAAGCATCTTACCGCCGCTCCGGACCCAAGGCTTAAAACTTGCGGACCAGCCGAAGACCCTCCCACCCACCCATTAAGCGCATTGGGATGTGGTGTGGCCTGATTAAACATTGGGATCGGGTGTAAGGCTGGACGCAAAGGCCCACTTCACGCTAGTCCGGTACGGAGCGACGAGCATTTACATTCAAGCACTCTCCATTTTATGTCTTTCAATGGCCAAAACTCCAGCACATCCCAATATCGCAATATGTAATTGAATTCTTAGATAACGGCGTATGATATCTCGAACTCCCAGGCCTTGAGTGTGTAACGGACCAAACATAACATCTCACCCGGCTGAACGCGCTATTGGTGACATACTGCTTTCTCTATTGCAATGTATCTCGCCTGTAGCCAACAAAGATCGTATGAGCGCAAACATCTTTGGCTGCCTCAATTGACCGAGCTCATAGTCACATCAACGCCTCTCGGGCTAAATTTCATCTCAAAAGGTGCCGTGTATCTCATGATTGAATTCTGAGATGAGAGCGTATGATAACTTGAACACCCAGCTTGTGTTACCATTTGCCCGCACGGGCATTCCGACTTGCCACCAGCAGGCCGACAAATTT
>NW_003307557.1:693015-693842 GCF_000143455.1 Volvox carteri f. nagariensis
GACTGAACTCCATCAGGGCGGGAACTCCCGCACCGGCCGACGCAGCGGCCTGCAGGGCACCACGGCGGAAACTGTGCACAGTTTCCCCGTCGTACAACTGAGCAGCCCGCAGGTGTAGCCATAACCGCGCGGCAAGAGTGGCGCTCTGCAGCGCTTCCGCCTTGAAAGCCCGCTGGTCAGCCGTCAGCGGGCGAAACAGCGTGTCTTGGACAGCGCTCCCAGGGGGGGCACCAGGCTGGGCACAAGACCACATGTAAAAAGCCAGAGTACGCGGAATGCAGAAAGGGGGGTCCTCACTGTTGGGCCGCAGCAGCACCGCGGGGCCACGCACCAGCCGATAGGTCTTAGTTCCCCGCTGACGGAAGCAGAGGGTAGGACATCCACCAGGACCCCAGGACCATGGCGGAGGTAGCGGGAACCCAGAGTACGGCCGGTCGGGCTGCGAAGGTTCGACGAAGTCACCCACCCCCAGCTTCCCGATATCGTGACCCCTCTGGGCAGTCTGCCACAGGAGAAGCACGCACAACAGGTCCCGCAGGAAGACCAGTCGGGGCAAAGCTTCATCAGTCACCACCACCTGCGACCACAAGTAACCCACGAGAGCACGGTACTTGTCATAAGACAAGGGTACTGCCGAAACCTCGGTGTAACCCCCGGCGACCTGNGACCGCTGATACGACGCGCGGAAATCCTCAACCCAGATGCAATCGCAAGGGTTGCCTTGGCCGGTGGAGACGTCGAATCGACCACCCCGGCCCACACGGCTGAAGAAACCACTCAGGCAGGACAGGTGGGACTTAACGGCGGCAGGCCCAACGGGGCCGCCA
>NW_003307557.1:693895-713612 GCF_000143455.1 Volvox carteri f. nagariensis
ACATTGCACACAGAACAGGGGGCAGCAAACGGATAACCCACAGAAGGCGCCAAAGGCGGAGACTCGAGAGATGGAGCCGACAATCCAACCAAGGAAAGCGGACCCCCATGAAGGCCGAGGCCGCCAGTGCGAAGAGGGACCTGCGGGGAGACGGGCCCGTCTATCGCAAGCGCAAGGACAACACAATAGCTCGGCGACACCTCACCACGCCACGTAAGCCCCATCCAGGAACAAAGGAAGGCTGCGCGGAGCTAGGCGCGTCAGTGCCAAGAAAGGCAAAGCCATCGACCTGGGCACGACAGCGGTACGGAAACGCATCAGAATGATCGCACATTCAGGACAACCGGGAATCAGTGGTTTACATCTAATTAATCTAAACCTAAGGAGAAGGAGATCAGCCGCGATGCAAGTAGGCAGATGAACAGGGCGTAAATCGCCCACGCGCATTGGAGACCGCAGTAAGACGCAAGAGTAGCCAATAATTTTCCCTGTCATAAATGCAAGCATCTTACCGCCGCTCCGGACCCAAGGCTTAAAACTTGCGGACCAGCCGAAGACCCTCCCACCCACCCATTAAGCGCATTGGGATGTGGTGTGGCCTGATTAAACATTGGGATCGGGTGTAAGGCTGGACGCAAATCTTATTGCAAATATATCAAACTTGCTTTTTCATATGGATTCTATTGAGGGAAACTAACGTAATAAATGCAGATACAAAGCTTATGCAAAGGCGAGCAATGAAATACAGCGGCTTACGATAACATCCTGTTGCAGTACACCTGGCACAGTTGGAACAATTGGACATCAACAAAGGGCTCTTCTGAAATAATTTAAAAAGGTCCGTCGAGCGGCTGACTCCTTTAGTAAGCTTATCAGCTGCAGCAACGCTGGGATTCGCACAAGGGCAAAAAATATCTGTCCAGGAGCATAACCTTATAGGTTGCATGTACAGTAATAGGGGAAGAACCCCGCTTGCGGGCGCCGCCATTAATTTGACAAGGGCGTTAAAGATGTGTACAGGGACATGCACGAAACACGGTATTGTGGGGCCCTTGCCAGCGGGGCTCATAAACAGGACGATTTGCGCTGTTTCCAACCTCGGTCTATCTGTCTATCTATCTAGCCATTGGCGCGCGACCCCTCGCAGCTGGCTGGTATCTCGCCAACGCCGGCCCGTCAGCCCGCCGTGCCAGCTATCGTTTCCTCCTTCGTGCCTCATTCTGTTTCCTGCAAGAGGAACTCGAAGCTGCGGCGGGCCCTTCCCAATGCACGTGAGGAATGCTGGTTCGTAGATGGTGGGTCCCACGCACCACATGGGGGTGCCCAGATGGGGGTTTAAAAACGCACAACCACCGTAAAAAAGATCATGAAGACTATCTATAGCTGTTTCCTCAAATCCTTGGACCTCATTCGTTCCATAGTGAACGAGTTTAATGGAGCACGTCGCACATCCAAGTTTCTATATCATCCCACCTCTGTCACGTGCCATGCCATGCAGCGGTCGGGCGGTTCGGGCTTTGCCACCCCAACCAATAACCAATAACTCACCACTACCACGATATCACCACCATAACATCTGTCTGATCTGTACGCAGCCAAAACATACAGGGCTTAACTCCTCCTCACATCGGACTAACCACGCGACCTCAACTCTTCAACGATCAGCGAATGGCCTTCGCACTGAGCGCCACATACCAACACCCAAACACCACCCCCAAACACCCAATTTGATAGGCCCCTGGCTCCCCTAGTCGGCTTCCCGCAGTTCGGCCCACCGCATCTCAGCCCTCGTACACACAATCGTGCAATTGGCAGAAAGGCATTGCCCCGTTTCGTCCCATCCCCGACCCCTCCCCAACACTGCTTGCGGACGGAACGGTGACACTTCCCTAGCCTTGCACCTCCGCATGTGGGCCCCCTGGTTGCGAGCTGACCCAGCAGCTCTCTCTCTCCCTCCCCCTCTGCTTCTCCTCGCTTCTTCTCCCTGTCCGAAGGCTCGCCCAACCCCCACGCAACATCCCCCTGCGTACCTAAATACATGGGAGGCCTCTCCCTTCCATATTCATAACATCGCATACCGCCTGGACCGGAGTTGATCAATCGGGATCCATACACGGCCCAACACGGCCCAGAACACTCCACCTTGTAACATTCTCCAAATACTTCGTCTCCAAGTTCCCCGGGGCCTGATTACTCCCCCAACCCGTCATGGCCTCATCTTAGCTGACTCATCGAGCAAGCTGACTCAAGTGTGGCAAAGCGAGAGCACTTTCGGAGATGTTCCCAACCCCAAGGCCCATCGGCCAGGTCATTCATAACGGCCCATCGGCCGTTAAGGACCCGACAGTGCGCATCTAGCTCCAAGTTTCAGGTCAGGTCAGGGTCGGGGCCTTCAAAAGCCGATACCTTGTAAGACCTGCACCCGCACCCTGCGCCCGCATCTGGCCCCAGCTGGTGTTGCAGCAAAGTGAGCGACGGGAAGACCAACGGGGTCGGGAACCAACGCAAAAGGGACCAAACCCAAAGCAACTGCCCCAGTTGCCAGAGTTTGTACTACTGTACTAGCAATCTGCAATGCTGAGAGAGCCATCAGCATACGAGGTGCTTTTGCCACGCAGACCTTTCTTTTAGCAGCTGAATCTCCACAAACCCACAGCACAACACAGCGTTTCGGCAATCTGTCTGGGCCACGTCCCGGACAATCTGGGCTACGTTCCTCTACGCCTCTGACAGCGCGCTGAGCCGCTTGTACGATTCCTGCAGGAACTGGAATGCCTGTGTGGCCAGATCGTCCCCCGGGTTCTTGTCGGGGTGTAACCGCATTATGAGCTCCCGGTAGGGCTTCACCAGGGCGGAGCGCTGCAGGGGCCCCGGTTCCACCCTGAACAGCGCCCGGTCGCCCTGGGCCTGGCTGACCAGCTTACTGCAGGCCACGGCGCGTCGGATCTCCCAGCCGTTGATCCGATCTCGCGCCAGCGCCAGCAGCTCAGCCTTCTCGGCGCAGAGCCGTATGAGCCCCTCCGCACCCGCCTCGTTAAGAAACTGCTTCAGAGCACGCACCGGCGTGTTGTCGTCCAGCGCCGGCAGAGGCGCCGAGGCGAAGGCCAGCACGGCCGGGTCGTCCCGGGCCTCAGCAGCTGCAGACGGCTGCTTATGCTGCTGCTGCGGAGGTGCGGCGGACGCTCCCCCCCCGCCATTGCCGGCAGCGCCGCGGGCGCCGGCTGCATTCCCGTTGCCGCTCGGCATGGACGACCCGTCTGCCCCGCCGTACGTCCCCCCGCCGCCGCTAGCCCCACCCCCGCTCTCGTGACCCGGACCTGCGGCGCCCCGGGCCGGGTGGCTCGCATGGCCGTTTGCGGTCGTTGGCCCAGCGCCACTGAACCACGCACTTTCGAATTCTGACTGGCCCACGCCGTGGCCCCCGAATTGCTGATAGCTCCAGTTACCCCACTGGCCAAAATGCTTGGCAAACTCTGCTTGCGCACGTGCCGCCGCCGCTGCCTGTTGCGCCGCTTGCTGCGCGGCCGCCGCTTGATGTGCGCGCTGCGCCGTCGCCTGTTGCTGCGCCCGTTGCGCCGCGGCAGCTTGCTGTGCGGCCTGCTGCGCGGCTACCTGCTGCCGATCTCGCGCCTTGTACAGGTTCAGCTGCTCCGTGAGCTGCTTCTCCCGCTGCAACGCCTCCTGATACTTTAGCCGTAGCTCCCGCATTTCCCGTTCCATCGGCTCCTGCCGCAACCGCAGCGCCTCTGCAGCCGCCGCCTCCTGCTGCGCCCGCGTCTGCTCATCCCTTAACCTGGCAGTAAGAACTGCCAGGTCACGGCGAAGGTTCCGAATAACCAAGTGTGCGTCCTCCATCTCAGGATTCGTCCGGGTGCTTCGACCGGGGTTGAACGTCGGCGGCGGGCCACCAGGGGCAGTAGCAGCTGTGGCGGCCGCAGTAGCTACAGCCGTGGAGACGGGAATTGGCCGGGTCAGTGGGGTGACACGTATCCCGCGAGCCATGAACACGCCGTCGGCTGCGACCGGACCGGGACCCGCCGCGGGTGCAACGCCGCTCCCGCCTCCGCAGGCCGCACCACCCACAGGCGCGGTAGCCGTGCCACCCACACCGCTCGCGCGAGGGCCGCCTCCGGCAGTTGCATGGCGCGCCGCGAAAACCGCCTCGGCAGCGTCAGCAGTAGCCGTGGCAGCAGCAGCCGCGGAGCTGGCGGGCGTGTCCCCAGCCGCGGCCGCAGCCGCGGGCCGGGTCTCCTGCACGGGCCGCTTCCCCGGCCGTCCGGCCGCCTCGCCAACAAAAGCATCTTCAAACTTTCGTTTTGGCCCCGGGACACTCGCAGGCTTGGTTGTCGCCGTGGGCTGCATCTGTGGCTTGTTGGCAGTCGTGCGTTGCTGCCCAACCGCAGGTGCAGGTGCAGGTGCGGCAGCGGCGGGCTGCTTTGGTCGCTGCGTGGGGTTAGCTGATTGGGCAACCTGAGTCAAGTTCGTCTGCTCTCGCTGATGCTGGGATGTGGCTGCCTGTCGCTTCTGTGACCGAAGGGGATAGCCGTCCGTGCGCGCGCCAGCCTGGCTTGGCTTCTCCGATTCGCGGTCCTGGGATTCTCCATTGAGTTCAGGTCCCTGTGCTGCCGCGGCCACCGTTCCTGATGCAGGTGGCCCCTTGGGCCCTGTGGCTCGCTTCTGTGCTGGCGGGGCCGGTCGTTCGAACATAATTTCCACCTCATCGGGGTCATCTCCGGAACCGGGTTTGGCCCCTGTTGGCTGTGGTATCTGCGCTGGTTTGGGGTGGGGCTGCGGCTGCGAAGGCTCAGTGGAAGGCTTCGAGGCGGGCGCATGAGAGGTTAGAGCAGGTTGTTGCTGCTGCCGTTGTTGTTGCGGCTGCCGTTGCTGTTGCCGTTGTTGTTGCGGTTGCTGTTGTTGTTGTTGTTGCGGCTGCTGCTGTCCTTGCTGATCCTGTTGTTGCTGCTGTTGCTGCTGCTGCTTTGCCAACGGCGCAACACCAGCAAGAAGCTCATCCTCCCATCCGACTTTGTGCTTACATGCCTCGCACTTGTAGTATATCCTGCAAAAAAACGTGTCGATGAGTTTGATGGGATGATGGGGCCTATGGAGGGTCCGATACCCCTGAGTCATGCCCGGGTCTGCTCTTTCGGCCTGCAGTGTTGGTGCTGACCCAAGACACTATCTGCCCCATCTCATTTGGGGGCTGCCGTAAGCCTCCCCCACAGCCTACGTCCCTCGGAACGTTGAAACCCCTGGGTCCCCAACCAATTTTAGCACGCATAGCCTTCGGTTGAAGGGTGAAATGAAACAATGGGCTCAGTTGTGAGAGGACACCACGACGCAAGCTAAAACCCAGCGACCTGCCATACGGTCCGAGGAAGCACATTCGAGCAAGTATACACGCTGATTATTCCATATACACTGCCTTTTGTGACACGCCCAGGCGAAGAGGAGGACTAGGCTAACCTTAAAAACCCTTTCCAACGATGAATAGTGTAGTGGCTCAGGACTGCCCTTACCTGTTTAAATTTTCCACCCCACGGTTGACAACCTTGCGCCTGCACGGCTGTTTGCATTCCGTGCATAGTATTTTCATTGCTGTTATGGGCTGAGGCTATTATACCTAGCACGGCGAGAGGTCAGAACTTGCATATTGGCCAGCCCGTATTCGTCGCTGATATTTTAAAACAACAACAACAATCATACTATCCATAGCATTTGAAGGAAGCGCGCGACCGTGTGCCGCAGCAAAGTGTAGCACCAAAAGGGGAATAAGGCGCGGAAGAGCCCTGCCGACGACTCAAATAGCTGAAGTAGTAATCTATATAACAAACAGAATTCTGGCCTTACAAACGGTGAGTATACGCAAAAGACAACATCGTGGGGCTGTACATGAGAAATTGAAACCAGTCTTTGTGCAGTGGCTATCGGAAATGCTAACGCATTGATTGAAATTCTTCGCAAGTACTTCTAGCTGGTGGATGAATATATAGGTAATAAGGAGCGCGGACATTTATCAATCGGTCTCTTGATGCATACGTTCCGAAGGTCCTGTATAGCTCTGCAGCTTGCGCGCTGCGTACAGCATTACACTTTTATCCCAAGAACTACGACTTTCGTGTCACATGGCCCAGACAGAATGAACTGTGGCCCAGCGCCGTCCAGGTAACAGATAGCAAATGCCAATTGCGTAGGGCATTGCCATGAGTGGTACTGTTTGAACCTGTACCGATTGGTGCCGCCATTCACCAGGGTTTCGCAGGAAAACCTGCCTGGGCCACTACCTGCTGGTCTCCTCCGCAGTTTCGCGTGCTCGGGGTGTCTCATACACAGCAGCGAAGGTGTGGCTGCAAACCGGGACACAGACTCCTTTCCCTGCTTTGGATCGCGCACCGCTTGTGTCGCGGGGCCCCCCTCTGTACGACTAACCCCGCCTCCTCGCGGTCCACCGCCACAGGCGATGATGATGGCATCTAGCACGCCCGGAGCTGCACGCCTTGAATATCGTTCGATGAAGGTTTCGTTGGCAAACGTTTCTGCTACGGAGGCCACCTCCGCAAGGTGCTGGCGACAAGGGAATAGGCTAGACGAGCTTGAGCGGCCTGGATATCGCCGATAGCCCTTGGATATCGTGGAAGCCCCCACACCGTTAACAACCCGGCAGGCGCTCGCGGACAGCACGCATTTTGCAAGTAGTTGTCAAGAGCTTTGGTGGAGAGTCAAGTTTGAAAACTTTTACGTCTTGTAACGAAGCGGTTCTCTAGGTCTGGTGATCCACCAGTTGGTGCCCACAACACGGTCTCCTGGATATGAGTTTACGACGCACAGCCAAAAAGGAAATGCTGTGCTATGCAGCCATCGTCACAACGATAGCAACTCTGCTGTAAGGGCTTCCAGCTCCGTCAGCCGCTGCAAAGGAATACCGCCCCTGGTACCACCTTCAAGCAATGGCCTGTCTGCCCCTGGCGCCACTGGCGGCGGTCCTCTCTGATGGCAACTGGCCCCACTACCTGTGGCCGTAGCTGCACCGCTAATCCTGGTAGCCGGCAGCGCGGATGGCAGCGCGCCAGCAACATTGCTTTCCCACGAACGGTCGCAGGCTGGCGCTATGGCCAGTCCAGGGCGCGATGCATTGCTCCTGAGAATGTTGCTAATCGAGTTTCCTGAACCCGCACTGCAGCCGAGCACTGTCCCCACAGCACTACGTGGTGCCAGGCGACGAGGCTGTTTCATCCCCCTGTCAACTGCGGAATCACCACAGTGCAGCGGCTCAGCGGCATCCACATGCCCACATTCCCCAAAGACCCCGACGGAAGGCGGGGCTGCCACACACGGTAAACCTCCTTGGTCCTCCTCTGCTGTGTCCTCCGGCCCGGCAGTGTCTGGCCGGTCGGGGACATCGGTGGGCCCCACCGGCCGCACGACTCCTAGCCCTTGTTGCTTGCGCAGTTCCGCCAGCAGCGTGTTGCGCTCACGGCGGAGACTTCGCAGTTGGGCTTCCTGCTCGTGAACCTGGGACTGGAGACGTCGGAGCCTGACAGAGCGGGCAAGGGGGCAGTGCGACGGCTTTGTAAATGCTGCATTTGCAGGACAGCTTCATGCAATATGCACTGTCGGGTCCATGGATGATCAGTTCGAGGCTACGGGGCCTTAGACAATTGACATGGGACAGGTGAAGGAAGGGATGGCAGGGGCGTGCTTCAAGACGTGCCCCAATTGGCAACATAGACAATGTCCTGGTGTACACCACGAAGATGTGCAAGGTAGGGACAAAGGGGGAATCTCCCATGGGAAGTACCGGTGTGAACTGGTGCTAAGCTACTCCAAGAGCATAGTCGGCCTTGGCTAGGCCATGCATGGTATGTCATCCGTAGTCCAGGCCCCCATGTCTCCGTATGTACAACCCCCTCCTCCCCTTTGGACTCCAACAGTTTGGTACTTTTGACTTTGGCAGTTGACTCATTGCTCTTTGCATACATCTCCCCGTTCCCTTCCCTACCCTTGCCGATTGCCCACAACTGTCACCCCCTGCACACCTTGTATCCTCCTGTTGCGCCCTGACCTCCCGCACTCTCGCCAGCTGCCGCTCCAGCTGCCCGCATTCCGCCGCGGCCTTGGCAGCCACTCGCTCCGCCTCCGCCGCGCGCCGCCGCTCTGCTGCCAGCGCCTCCTCGTGGTCGGCCCTCAGCTCCGCCAGCTGCCAAGCAGAACAGTTGGGGGCGAGCACATACATAGACAAGGGTTTGGCACCACTGGTAAGGCGCGACCATTGCCCGGGAGATCCTGGGGATCGATACCCGTTAGGCAAAAGTCCTTTCGATGGTGGAAGGCATTGCGCCCCTAGTTGATGGACGGTGGTGACCTGGGATAAAGTTAACCTGCGAGCCGACCAGGAACGGAGTTGGGCCGCTGTCGACCCGGCAGATTCCGTTGGATGCTGGTGGTGGGTGCGGAACCTGAGCGATCCACTGAGAAGTTGACTAGGGTGACTGGATGAGGGTGCCCCGAAATACCGGGGAAGGCAGGGTTTCGCAGGGTAGCTGCCACGGGCGAAGATACACCCCCCTGTTTCACACATCATAGACAGAGTAAGCAGCAGTAGTAAGCGAACAGGATTGTGGTGCCACCTCGAACTGGACCTCGTTCCCCTGAAATGTGGCCGTGCATGGCAAGATAAGCAAAGGGGGATGTAAAAACGGGCGATTTCCTTATTGAGGGAACCATGCGTCAGAAGGAACGGAGGTCATGCAATAAAGCACCCTAGCGCCGGCGCTGTGTTTCCAATACTCTCACCCTGGCGTGTGTCTCTCGCTCACGGCTGGCCAGCTGGCGTTGCAGGTCCGCCTCTGAGGCCTGGCGACTAGCCACCTCGTGCCGCAGCCGCTCCAGCTCCAGGCTGCTAGCCTGCAGGTCCTCCACGGCCCTCTGCCGCGCCCTCCGGAGCCACGCCACCTGGTGCATCAACAATATAATAACATCGGCCCGCCCGCTTTGGAATCAGAGCTAGGGTGAACTGTAATGATTGGTAGAAAGGCCAGCCCTGTCAATCCTTTCGCGCTAAATAACAACACCCATTTTGACATGAGCAACCATCCAACAAGGAACCAGTTTGTAGCCGGACCGAATGGCCAGAACCATATCCGCAACTTCACGGCCATTTAACCCCCCGTGAGCTCATGGTTCACATGGAGAGCGCAGCCCTTCCCCGTTGTGTTGACTTCCCTACCCCTGTTAAGTCGTGGAGAAGCTCAGCCCCTGCCCGCACCTGCTGCGTCAAGTCTTGCAGCCGCACCGAGATCTTGGACAGCCGCAGGCCCACGGCTGCCTCCGTGCGGCGACAAAGCTCCTCTGCGGCCTCCATCGCCCCCTGCACCAGCTGCCGGGCTTGGGCTACCTGCGCCGCCGCTGCCACCTCGGCGGCCTGCACCTGCCGTGTCGAAGACATCGTATTGTGGTGTGCATGCAAAGTTCAGCTGGCGCATGGTTCCGTCATCCCCTGGCAAAGCCGGGTACAATACAGCAGAGCAATGCTCTATTGCACCTGGTGCTGTATTCCTCATCCGACACACAACCCTCCTTTGCCACCAGCTACGTCCTGCCCTGGCCAAACATACACGACCGGGCATTCACCGTCCGGTGAAGTTCTATGGGCGCATCCCGGGCTGGTTAGCTGGCTGCCTAGTTGTGACCGCAACTCCCTCCGTTGTTGGAGGGAGGGTTTATGGGATTGTCCAACCCACCCGTATGGCATGGCTTCAAACCAGCCAACCTTCTACAGCCTCTTGCATCCGCCCTTGTCAATATATATCGTGTATATTGACGAGGGAACGTGGCACTTCCAAAACCCTGCCCGGCCCTGGTCCCATACCTTGCGCTCCGCCGACGCCTCCACTGCCTGCTGCGCCGCCTGCAGCCTGGCAGCCAGCAGCGCCTCCCGTTGCCGCACCTCACGCTCCTGCATGCGCTCCTGCGCCGCCCGGATCCGCTCCTCTGCGGAGCTGCTCACCTGGCGGCCATGAGCAGGGGCAGGCGAGAGAGGGTTAGGAGCCGCAGTGAAGCGAGACGGGAGAGGGCTGCGGGTGCGAGGAGGGGTAGCGGTCAGAAGGCGGAATGGTCGTGGAGCAGTTGGTGGAATGCTTGTGCGCAGGATGTCTCCTCTCACTTCGAACCGCATCAGCAGCTGACATAAGATAGCGGCAGAACACGCACCTCGTCGGATGGCTAAAAGAACGTCACCCATCCTCATGTCAGTGTGTTGGGCGGCGGGCTGGACCAGAGAGCTAGGTTTGTGTGCACGGCGCAGCTATGGAAGCACCGAGCTGAGGATATCAACTGCTCCCCATCAACGCTCTGGTTCACAGATGCACATTCATCCCAATCGGAAAACGATGCAAATCCCCGAAACCCCCTAAAGGTACAAGGGCGGCGTCCATGGATGTAGGAGAGGCCACAGGAGGTGCTATCGTTTAGCATGTGACAAGTCGTGCTGCGACCCGTCATAATGTCGATCTCAGCTCAGCCAACCTGCGCAAGCTGTTGCAGCAGCATCTGCCGGTCCCGGCCCAACTGGGTCAGCTCCTGACGCAACACCGCCACCAGCGGCGACGCATCGGTGACCGCTCCGCCATTCACCCTGGAACCATTGCAGGTCCTCGTGCCGCCTGCCGCGTGATTTCCCCCACCGCCGCCAGCTCCACTTCCAGCCACTGGCATCGAACTAGGGCCTCGGTCGGGCGTCCACGGCGTGTAGGCCATGGTGGATTGTACTGCGGGAAGGGAAGGGTTTGGGCCATCCATGCGATCAGGAGATGCGTGAGCTGCATTTGTACACGGCCGCGGCCTGGTCTGGCAGGCGTCCAGTTTCAATGATGAACTAAAGCCACTGCGAGAAGCCAAAAGCGTCTCCTCACAAACATTCTCACGGATGCCTGGCATGTGTGGTCAGCCGCGCAGGACATGGCCATCGCTGGTATCGGGTTGCATAATCCTGCTGCGTGTTAGGTGGCACAGAGGCCATAAGAGTCAGTGCACAGAGAGTTGTATTGCCTTGGCGCAGAGGATGACCATATTTCCTAGGAAAACGTATCCTCAACCAAGAAGAAAGCGCAACATCTAACCCTTCACTCGCATTCGAATTCATACACCCTCTTCCAAGCAGCAACTACAGGCATCCACCTGCAAAAGCCGCTGCTAACTTGGCTGCTGGCGAGGCAGCCAAGCGACCTTGCAACATCACATGTGGTCCGGTCGTGGCCGGCCCTGCCAACAGCCCGCAAGGCGCCGCCGCAGCACCAACGGGGGCCCCGGGCTGGCCACGCCGCACCGCAGCCAGGCTCAGCGCGAAGGACAGCCTCTTGCTGGCATGGCTGAGTCGCTCCGCATGGGCGCTCAGCTGCTCGGCCCGGTCCTCCAGCGCCGCCTCCCGCTGCTCCATGGTAGTCTTGAAGGCCACCAGCTGCCGCCGCACGGCCTGCGGAGTTTGGAGCGGCGTGTAGGGAGCAGGGTTTCGGAGGGAACGAGGGAAGGTGAGGTGGCAGAGCAGGAGGAGGACATGGAGACGCCAAGCCCGGTTCCGCCGAGCTGGGACAAGAGGGAGCTCGCTGGTCATTAGCCCGCTTTCGGTGTCGCGTGTGTATGAAGCGCCCTTGGAGCCAAGGTCCTGCCCGTGTATACAACACACACATCCACATATCCACGCAAGCACTTGTAGTCGTGCACTTATTTCGCGGCAAACAGCCGTCGAGGTACACTGGTGTGGCGATTGCACGACCCATCATCGCCAGGCTAGGCCTTGTTTTAAGTTTCTGTGTTAGTACAAGCCCAGTATGCTGCGACGTAGCACCCAGTTGAGCCCATGCGCCTTCCCTCCACAGTCACCCCCTCTCCATTGGCGAACAGCTGCCCCCGTCCATCCACGCCTTGCATTGGAGCACCTCCCTCCCCCCTCCCTCATTCCCTTCCCCCCTCCCTCCTTCCCTTCCCCCCTCCATCCCTTCCTCCCTCCTTCCCTTCCCCCCTCCATCCCTTCCCCCCTCCTTCCCTCCCTTCCTCCCGCCCTCTCACACTCCCTCACCTGAGCCGCCGCATCCCGAGCGGCCACTTGCTGCTCCAAGCCGGTGGCCCGCTGCCGCTCCTGCTGCAGCTCCGAGACCAACTGGGTGATCTTGGCCTGCAGCTGCGTGTTTTCGGAGCGCTGCTCCCGGGACCGCTGCTCCAGGAGCTGCACAACCGATTATGGCATTACGGCAAGGAGGCGCGGGTTAGCTCCAATGATTGGCCTTCACCACTGGGTGCTGATGGTGCCCACAGAGGTTAACAATAGGAGTCTAAATTCTAAAGAACATCTCCGCAAGGAAGCTCACCTCGAGCAATGTCCGGGCCTGTGTGAACTGTTCCCGCATCTCCCCCAGCTGCTGGCCCCACTCAGCTCGCTGCTCCTCACCCTCCGCAGCCTGCCGCCCCAACTGCTCCTGCAGGAGCTGCACCTGCTCCCGCCACGGCTGCAGCAGGTTCTCCCAGCCGGCCTCCGCAGCAGCTGCCTGACCGGTGTCGCCGTCAGCACCACCCCCGACTGCCTGACTGGCTGTAAGGCCACCTGCAGGGCGGCAGGTGGCGGAACCCGCCCTGAATGCTCACTTCCGAACTGGTCGTGTGCACATGCATATTACAATAATTAACGCAACCCCCAAGCGATATAACCTCCCATTACATGGAACCCTGTCATGAGATGCCGCTACTTGACTGCACAACTCCCCCGAGTGCGAGTTTGGCACAACTCCCCCGAGTGCGAGTTTGGCACAACCTTGGCACATTTGCGCTATCGAGAAGACTAAAAACCCCCATGGCGTGCCGAGCCAGACCCCGCAAAGATCCGCGCACCATGCGATCTTTATTACCCAAGCATGAAGCCAATGCCTCACAAGGTTTATTGACTTCGAGAGATATATCGCGTACCATGCTCCCTGCGGCCCTTCCCTGCGCCCCTTCATGTCCACAGTCATGCCGCCTCTATCAGACCCTGACCCCGCTGCCCATGCTTGGGTCACCCAGCCTCCAGGCTTCGGTACACCTACCCAGCCTCACCAGCTCCCGCTCCTGCATCCTCACGATCTGCTGCAACGCCTCCACACGCTGATACAGCGCCGACTCCACTCCAGAACCAGCACCACCACCATCAGCACCGCTGCGTATCTTATGCGGCGATGACGTCGCAGCGCCTGCCCACGGTTGGCCGAAACCCTCCGCAGCTGCGGCTCCATCTGACCCCGTGGCGGAGGACATCCCCGCCAGCGCAGAGGACTGGGCGGCTTGTCGGTGTTGTTGTTGTTGCTGCAGTTGTGCCAGCAGATTCTGCGTGGCCGTTAGCTCCTGTTGTATCTGTAGCCTGGCGGTCTGCTGCTCCATAACCTGCTGTGCTGCCCGGCTGGCGGCTTGGGCCGCCTCCGCAGCACGCGCCTCGGCGTCCGCCAGGCGGGAGCCCAGCAGCTCCGTCTGCCGCAGCAGTCCGTCTCGCTCCGCTAATAGGGTGGCGACCTGGCTGGCTAGACCGGCCACCTGCTGGACCGAGGAGGTGGACTGCTGCTGCAGCTGCGCATTGGCCTCCTGCGCGCATGGTAGGGGGAAGAAGAGTCAGGGTTCCGCACGCCCCATCCACGTCGTCCACTCGTATGTGTGTGTGTGTGCTCTGTGTTTGTGGGGGATCTCTGGCGGGTGAGCTCGTGCCATCACATGCTGGTGCGCTCTGTGTCTCCCCCGCCTCAAATAGACCCCGTCGCCAAGGCTATTTGCAAAGGTGCAAGTAAACGCAGAACGGCGATAAGCAGCTTGCAGCGCAGGCGCCTGCAATCTCACAGTCAGCCAGCGTCCGCACACATACGTGTTCCTACCGACACACCTCCGCAAACCCACGACATAACTACACACCTCCACCACAGCAACGCACCTCCGCCTGTCGCAGGGCCTCCGCCAGCGACGCCGGCCGCTGCACCAGCTGCTCCCGTTCAGCCAGCAGCCTCGAGTGTGCCTCCGACAGCGTGTCATGCGCCCGAGTGGCAGCCTCAAGCTGCAAACGCAGGACCATCACCTCAGCTTCCAGCCGGCCATCCCGCGGCGAAGCCCATCTCTCCGATGAACCATCCTGGTATGCTGGCTGCTGCTGCTGCTGCTGCGGCTGCTGTAGCGGCTGTGGGGGCGGCGTTGCTATGGTGAGAGGTTGTGGCGGCCATTGGTGCGGTCTATCAGACTGCAAAGCGAGCAGGCCAGCAGGATTGGTGGGTAATGTATGGGAAACGGCACCTGACCGGTTTTCACCGCTGCCGCCGCTGCCCCCGAGCACCGGAGCTCGCTGCAGGCCGTCCCCACGCCAACGCATGCTCAGGGCACCCTCCGCTGATATGCCTGCGGTTGTCACGCAGCCGAGCCGCTCTTCAAGCCCCTGCGGCTGCTGCTGATTTGGTTTTTGTTGCTGATGTTGGTTCAGCTCCCGCTGGAAACGCTCACCATCTGCTTGCGGGTGCGGGATAGTCGATGTATTGCTGCCGCTGACCTGTGCGCCTTCCGCTTCCAGCCGCAGTGGAATGCCGTTGAGGCGCTGCAACCCCGGCAGAGCTGCGGCCAGCAGTTGCTGACTGCCCTCCAGGTCACACACAGGGTTGCCCCTCAGATCTAGCTCCACCAGCTGGGGCAGGCGGGCAAGCAGGTGCACCTGTACACGCACACATACACACAAATGATGCATCCGTGACCGATGTGTAGTCCCATACATCCCGAGCGCAGTATCATGCACCAAGAGCGCCACGAAGGCGGCCCCAACTACGGATGCGAAGCAGCGGATTTACATGCGTCAATCGCGGAGGTGGACCTGCTACAGCCAGGAGTGAGACATGCATTTGCACAGGAACGAAACGCCCGTGATGATGGACCTTCCTTTTTTCCGTTTTAAACAGGGGGTTATATCTTCACACATGGCAGCTACCCTGCGAAACCCTGCCTTCCCCGGTATTTCGGGGCACCCTCATCCAGTCACCCTAGTCAACTTCTCAGTGGATCGCTCAGGTTCCGCACCCACCACCAGCATCCAACGGAATCTGCCGGGTCGACAGTGGCCCAGCTCCATTCCTGGTCGGCTCGCAGGTTAACTTTTTCCCAGGTCACCAACGTCCATCAGCTAGGGGCGCATTACCTTCACACATCGGAAGGATTTTCGACCCTGACAGGTCTCGATCCCGGAATCTCCCGGGGGCAATGGTCGCGCGTTACCAGTAGTGCCTACCTAAGTGGACCTTTTTCGCCACACACGGCCCATGGGACACACACACACACACACACACACACACACACGCTGCCCCATGTAAAAGCTTGAAGTGGGCGCCCAGACCGAGCGATGTTCTGCTCACCCAGGGTCCAATAGCCAGGGAGTTCCACGCCAGGTCCAGGACACGGAGGCTTGACAACATCGTTACGCTGTCGCCCAAGTGAGTTCTGCGTACAAGGCGTTTGATAGCTCCACGTGCCATACATTCCAAGTGTCCTGATGCTCAGCGCTTTCGACAGCAGCGAAATGAGTTGCATTCTTTCCGCCAAGGAGCCCCTTCTGCGCGTCCGTAACTCCCCCATCCTTTCGCAAATGCAAAGAGGCAGCTTTGCAAATGCAATGCCCTTACATCATGTTGCTCCTCGCACTCAGGGATGTCAGGAACTGAAGCCCCGCAAGCCCATCCAGCGTTTCCAGTCGGTTATTGTCAAGTGCAAGGTCGAGGAGCCGGCTGAGGGGACAAAGGTCTTGTATGGACACTATGTTGTTACTACGAAGGTCTAAGCTTAGCATTGATGGGTATTGCATAGCAAGTGCACCAGCCAGCGCATTGTCAATTGTTATTGACTCCATGGTATCGTTCCGACCTTGGGCGGTTATCGAGTAGAGGTAACTAGCAATCTCCCATGTTCAGCATGTTGCTTCGGCTAGTGATGCTAGCTGCTCAGCTGTTCGAATCCGTATTGTATAGCCCAGGTTCTGGAACTGCAAGACGGAATGAGGTGTAACCCCAAAACCATACGTAATGTACATGTTATATATCATTGTTAAAAGGGCCTTTCTGCCCTTCTCATTTTGCAACTTGAGCTTACGGCACGCCACGACCAAAGACGGACTTTTGCTGCAGCACAACGATTCAGTGTACACCATGTCCGTTGTAGCTCAACTGCGCTGTATGAGAGCAGTGGTTCAGCGGGCTGCCCCGGCCCTGTGTCAGTTTAGAGTATGTCCTGTGGGCCATCAGGCGTCAACCTTGCCGTCGCGAGCGCCCGACTTTTCACGCTCTATCCATGGGTGAGACTTGTGTTCAGTTCAGGTATTTGGCTAGGCAGACATATCGCATCCACATCGCAGGACATCCATACCAACCCCGATACCCGCGTCCGTCAAGCGTTGCTTCGCCTTAGATGCCGTACAATCATACCTTGTTGGGCTGAGCAGCTCTCAAGGTGAGGACGGCGTCTGAGGCACGCAGCAAGATCCTAGGAGGTAGGGAGGGCGCGGGGACCCGGAGCACTGTGTGCACATTAGCCCGCGTTTTCTTCGGGTCACGTGAAAAAACATCTTGCGCTGAAGGCGCATCATCTGACGGAGGGTTCGCCAACTATCCCTCGAGAGTATACCATTGGTAGAGGAGTTCCATGGAAGCCTTTTAATTAATCCCGTGGGAATCTTGCGTTGAGGCCGTTCCTTCGGCGTGCGAGTGCGGCTGCATGAACGTCTGCAGTGCGCGCTCCTTACAATTCACAAGGATCATACCATTCTCGAGGGTTACATCCTCACTAACCCGCTTGGTCGCTACTCACATGGCAACGCGTCATGGAGAAGATATACAAAATATGGTTATTTCCGTCAGCATAAAGTCAGCATCGCAATGACTACAGTACACAGCCATGGGCGCACTGTACACGTCCGCCATGAAAGCATCCGTCTCCCTACACCACCACGTGCTAATGCGTCATGCCCACATTTCCCGCCTGCCCTCAGGTCCGGATCTTTGAGGTCGCAAGTCGTGCCTCTCGCCGTACGTTTGCGGCGTTCCATGGCGTAATATCTCTTCTGAACCGGATGCGCTCTGGCGGCGCCTGCGTGTTCTCGGCTTTACTCCCATGCTGCCTGCGAGAGCCAGACAGGCGTGGGTCCGTGAATTTAGCCAACTAGTACAAGATGGCAGTACTCGCACGCGATGGCCGCCCCAGGGAACGTGGCACCGCGCATCCCTCAGCCCGAAGAAATGTAAGTCGTATGCACGACCGCACCTTCCCCTTGATCCCCTTCTTTATGGCCTCCTTGTCCACCGCTTCAAGCAAGCCCTGCGGACGAAACACAGTGCTTGGCTGTCCCAAACCAGGAGAAATGGGGGAGACGCGAAACAGATAGCCGTGCGGGCGGAGGATCGAAGTAACCAGAGGTTGAAGCAAAGGACCAAATGGCCACCACGAATATGACATGGGCATACCTCGTTGATCACTTCATCCACCACCAGCGCCAGCTTCGCGTACTTTTCTAACAGTAGTCCGGACGAAGGCGCCTTACCCAGCACGTCCTTCAGGACTTGAATGATAACTCGAAGCACCTCGACCACTGCTCAAGATAGGGAATGACGGAATCAGGCTGGCGCTTTTCTGTGGGCGGGTGTCACAGAAAGCGACCTACTCACAGCCCACTTCGTCGTACTCCCCGGAACCCAGTAGATAGAACACGGTATCCGCCACAGGAACGAAGGCGAACCTGGTCAACCTGTACACGGTGCACGCATCTGAACGCGTTGGTCACACGGTGTGACCAGGACAAGGCGATGATTGACGCACTTGTAAGGCGCGATGAAGTCCTGCTCCTGATCCGGTGGCATCCGGACATTACTAGACGCCGCGCTGAACGCTGCACGTATCTCCGCCTTTTCCAGCTCCGTAAAGCGATCGAAAAACCTCTCGTATATTACGTCGCCACCCCTGGTGGCAACCAAGAAGCCTGCGCCGGCGCCAGCAAGGATAAACGGATACAGTACGTATATGCAAACATAACCTTTGAAAGCTGCCAGACCCTAGCTCACAGTGTATGCGCCCGACGTCCATTACGCCGTCCTCTTCTCAACACGGCCAAGTAATACGAAGGAAAACTCCTTTCAGATTATAACCAGACTGGGAAGGCTGCATTTTCAGGTTGCATGACTTGGATCGAGGCACGCCACGGCCTTTATAAGTTAATCCTATCTTGACACACGTAGGTAGTATGCGTGATGCTATGCAAGAAGATAAAGCGACAAGTACGCACGTTTATGCTTAAAACAGTTTACAATTGTGTTGTCGTCACCGTGCGACCAATGCGCGTCTTCGCCAGATGCACCTTTGCCCGCGCAATGCATTACTACCGCATAACTGTACAAACAACTTACACTTTTGTCATAGAAAACATGCGCCCGCGGCCATTTCGGGGATCAGTTAACATAAGCTGCTAGGGTGGGTTTCAGGTCCCACCAACCCCGCCTAACGAGCAATAAACGTCACCGACCCCGTCCGGTTACATCAAGGATCACCCATTTCGCAGTGCATTTGTACACAAGTGCTCACAATACTAGACGCACACCTTTTCCATACGGAGCTGTGCACACCCGCAGGTAGACTTGCTAAGATTGCAACCAGCCAGACCCCTAGGCGCACAAGATCAGCCAAAACCCAGCGACAACGGCAGCGATACCCACGAACATCCACAGTTGCAGCAAGGGCAACTTTAACACCGCTAGGACACCAAACAAGACCCAGACCAGGATTGACATAATCCAGAATGACAGCTTAGAATGCTTCTCTATGCTTTTGTAATCCATCTTGGCTCCCGGACTTCAGACGACTCCTCAATTTCGTTGGGTGCGGCCTCAACCAGGCCGCTTGCTTGCACTTTTCAGACCGCTCGCCTCTTCCCAGTTAGTGTCCAGATTCCAATTAGTGTTATTAATCTTGCGCAAATGCTAAGTTTGCTCCGATATATTGCGGTTGTTGCTGGCTTGTGTAGGTTATATGATAAAAATCTAGCGTTGGCTCATATGGCGTTTTTGCAAGGATACCGCCTGCAGTGAGAAACCCTATGTGTGAAGCGAGAGGTCCCGCAACCAGCATCTTCAAGGATGAAGCAGGAAGCCTGTGAGCCAATGCATGTTGCTTAAACGTCATCGCGTGATCCGTACTCACTACTAACTTATTGTGGGGAAGGCCATTGCGTCTGCGACCACACTCCCGCGGTACCCAAACCCTTCAAAGACAATTCCGATCAGCCATTTGGCTGTTAGTGGGAGGGCGGGTGGGCCGCTCGCACGGCAATCGAGTAGAGAGTACGAAAATAACCTAATGCAGTCATCGACAGCAGAAAACGTAAGCCTCCAGCCTCATGCCGACTCTCTTACCTACCATTCATATTCTCTACCTCGTTCCCAAGACTCCGCCGCGTTGCCTCTAGTTCGGCTCGTGCCACAGGTAACTTCGCTCGTCGCTACTTTGCCATTCACCTTCGCCTCCACCCAGCCTCTGCTTCTCCACAGAAGCGGCGACCTCCTTCGCCGTTGTTACGCCTCGTCTATGCGAATCCTCCTCATCCGACTGTGTCTTCTGCCTACCCGGTGCGCGCCCCCTCTCTCTGCGCATCCTTTTCTCTGGCCCTCTCTTACGGTTGCCTACCTTACTGCAGGACTCG
>NW_003307557.1:720359-721259 GCF_000143455.1 Volvox carteri f. nagariensis
ATGAGCTTCTTTGCGGGCGTCGTCGCTGTCTGACGACTCTTCCTGTCCCTCCTCTGAGCCTTCCTCGTCCCTTTCCTGTACGCGGTTCCATTGCGTTGTGAAGGCATCCTCTGGATCGAGGCCAACAGCCTCAGGCAACCCAACCTGGGTATTCGCTAAGCGAGGGCAACCACCCTTAGTGCTGGCCTTCAGAAGCGGATCCATGCAGGCGGGTTCAAGGTAATCCAACCCTGCGCGGGAGCGTGCCCCCTGTGACGGGCCTGCCGGGTTACTTGCGACCAAACCTGCCGGCCCAAGGCAACTCAGCCGGGGTGCTTCGCCGCGCGAGAGCATACCCCCTGGGGCTGGCCTTCCGGATGCATGCGACCTAAACCTGCCGGCCCAAGGCAAATCAGCCTGGGTGCTTCGCTGCGCGACAGCATACCCGCTGGGGCTGGCCTTCCGGATGCATGCGACTAAACCTGCCGGCCCAAGGCAAATCAGCCTGGGTGCTTCGCTGCGCGACAGCATACCCGCTGGGGCTGGCCTTCCGGATGCATGCGACCTAAACCTGCCGGCCCAAGGCAAATCAGCCTGGGTGCTTCGCCGCGCGACAGCATACCCCCTGGGGCTGGCCTTCCGGATGCATGCGACCTAAACCTGCCGGCCCAAGGCAAATCAGCCTGGGTGCTTCGTTGCGCGACAGCATACCCCCTGGGGCTGGCCTTCCGGATGCATGCGACTAAACCTGCCGGCCCAAGGCAAATCAGCCTGGGTGCTTCGCCGCGCGAGAGCATACCCCCTGGGGCTGGCCTTCCGGATGCATGCGACCTANACCTGCCGGCCCAAGGCAAATCAGCCTGGGTGCTTCGCTGCGCGACAGCATACCCCCTGGGGCTGGCCTTCCGGATGCATGCGACC
>NW_003307557.1:721309-751484 GCF_000143455.1 Volvox carteri f. nagariensis
CGCCATCTCAAAGCAACTACCCCTCTGCCGCGGCGCCATCCACCGGAAACGGACCCAACCTCACGAGCACTAATACTCTGAGTCGGCCACTCGCGGTCTACAGATTCGTGTTCTTCATAAGCTAAGCCTGACCCGTAGCTTCTAATCCAGCCTGGTCAAACAACAGCGGCGGCGCATCCCTTTCCCGCTATTTTAAAACTGGGTCCGGTCTCTCCCATGCCTTTGATATAACAGAACTTGCGGCGGCTGGCTGTGCCTACAGTCTGACCGCGCGGAGCAATAGCTGGCGTCTGTTACTCACCGCATCGGCCCCCTCCGGGTAACTAGGTGCTCCGCCATTCTGGTGTCCTCCTTCGTCCCGCTGTTGGAGGATGTCCTCCAAGCCTTCTTGGCCTCCGCCGCGCGATTGCTCGCGCTCTGCCATCACTTCGCTGTTACTGGCGACCGATATGCCAGCAACGTCAAATCGCCTTATCTATTTTACTATTGAGCTGGGTCCCGAATACAAAGTAAATCACTATTTAAACAATTCAAAATCCCCAACAGACGACGTTCTGACTTGCGCTTGCTTGCACGGTTGACTGGCGAACTAGCGTTGTCTGGATTCAGCGCTTTGTTCCCAGCTAATCTTTGTAACGCACTACCGTATCAGTCACTGTCCTCTGGCCAATTCCGGTCTGCTCCTCCCGCGCCGCACTTGCCGTACTACACTACAGGACGAGCACTTAATCAACGGGGATTGGATTGTAGTACGGGGTCCCGTGCGCACGTCAGGCTGTTACCTTCTGGAACTCTTTTTACCTTACTGTGGACATACATCTGGTCTTCATAACTTTGAACAACTTTATTCATCCTGAGAAAGAAAGACAGCTATGCTTGTGTGGACTTCTATACGAAGCATCCGTGTATTACAATACTGCTAGGATGTACTTTTAATGTAACATATTGAGAGACTCCTAGAGGCGACGGACGTGCTACCGAAGTGTTCTCTATGTGAATGTCTGCAAACGGCGTCGACAGCTCGTCACAGCTGCAGCTGCAAGAGGAGAACTTCGTCCTCAGGACGCAAGTGAATAAACTTCAGGTGCTAAAGTCCATTGAGCTACGTGCTCAACAACAAGCAAAGCAACATGTAGACAAGCGGTAATCCTTGGCCCTAACATGCAGGTGGCCCTCAGGAATGCCCTCAATCAACAGAAGTAAGCTCCTGTTCTCCGGGACCTTCGCGTCTCCGATATCCCTACTCCCCAGATCGGAGTTCAGACGCGTTATACCGTGTCGCCCATACACCACCGGAATATGCGTGCAGGGACAGTGGCAGCGTTCAACAGGAGGGTGAATACGTATCAAAGCAACTGTTTGAGGTTGTAATGGTGAGCAACCCTACAGCAAATGCACAGCGCGTTCACCTTAAAGCAACACGTGCTAATCGCCCTCGGTGGCGAACCGATTGGGGGCCCCGGCATATGCGGGCGTCCAGGAAAGTTATGAGGAACTTTTCAATTGCTAACCGCTTTCAGGGTGAACTTGCGGAGCTACGCTCGCAAGTCGGCCAGCTTCGGGAAGATAACCGCAGGTAGGCGGTGGGCTGCGGATGCTGCGTGTTGCCATTTAAACCGTAAGACGCGTTTGTGAGAATCCTCACATACCCCTCCGATTTACACAACACTCAGTTTACAAGAGCAGCTTCAACACGTCCGAGAGGTGCAGGCGGCGTCGGGGTCATCTTCCGGTGCGCCCGACACGTGGGATGCTGTACCCGCCCTCCTATGTGGTAAGTAAGCAAGCTAGCAACCGGAGCCCAAGCAGCAGCCACTGGCATACATATAACAGCTGGGGTTTTAGGTGGCAACAGTTTAAAGCAATGTCGAAGCGACGACGCCTTGGGACGCATTGAAAGGCGGTATGACTGCAAGGGTTCGAACCCACTCGACACGCAATGATGGCCAGGCATTTCAGTAATCTGCTTCAGAGAAGGCTAGGGGCTAGGCAACCGCGCCGAGGAATTCGTTTTGCCCTTGCATACAGATGTGGAGCCTGCCGTCACTCGTAGCGACATGGCGTTCATAGAGCGGGAAATCAACTGCCTGAAGCAGAAAATTAGCGAAACGCGCCTTAAGCTTCAGGCTGCGGAGCCTGATACAACAGATGACGAGTATTACGCTGCAACCCTAGCCGACCGGAGGGTGTTTGAGCGCCAGCCGCTGCAGCGCAAGCAGGTGTCAGCGGGTCGGTACGATGCCGGGCCGGTAGCACGACACACGAACATCGTCGGCCCTTCCCTGTTTGACGAAATCCTGCCGCGCGCGCTGACGCCGGTCCCGAGCTCGGCAACAGGCTCCGCTGTGCCATCAGCAATGCGGCCCCGCGCCGCACGCGGTCAAGGAAACAAGAAGAGCGGTCAGAAAGTTTCAAAGGTAGCTAGGAATGTGAATCCATGACACTCCTGTGCAAGTGTCTCATAGAGCGCACATCTGACCATGTGTTGGCCTATGCGCAGGAGAATGTTGCCAACCAGTACGCTGGCGCCAACGTGCTTGGGCGCCCGAAAGTGCAACGCGGACGCGGTCTATCATATTGATGTGTGCAGCTAGATTGAAGCCGCGCGAGGTGTGTTGAGCGTCCTGGATGCGAAGTAGCTCAGGACTGTAAGTCGTCCGAACCCAAGAATGTGCCTTCAGAGCACACAGAGAACCGTCCTGTCCATCACGTGTATTGGGGCGTTAACGCAACACTCGGAAAAAGATCACCAAAGGTATACAGATTGCAGCTTAGGGGACTTGCACACACCGTCCTGCAGTTTGAGAAAGTCAGCACGGCTCTGCCCTCAGGGAGATTGCCATGACCCAGAAGCTTATTTCAAATTTGCCATGACTACCGTACATATGCCTATCGGTAACCTATCTGCGCATGCGCGAGCTGCTGATGGGCCTGCCGTTGAGCCATACAAAGCTGTGCACAGCATGGCCTATTGTAGCCACTCCTGACCTCGTTACTCCTTTCCCTTCCTCACATTCCTTGTAGGTCCAGTAGGATTACGCAGCTAGCCCAGCGCCTGCTCTCTACGCAGCCCCCGTCAGCCCCTTAGGCCCTTTGAGGTCCCGGCTGATGCCCAAGCGCTTAAGCAACTCGTCCGTCTCCCCCCGAAGGGCAGCGACCCTGTCCGCCGTCTCGGCGCGACTCAGTGCCAGCTCCTCCTGCATCTCCTTGGCCGCCTTCTCTGCCGCCGCCGCTATTTCCTCACGTGCTTCCGCTTGACGCTGGTCGCTTGCGCGGAGCGCCTCTTCGGCAGCATGCGTGATGGACGCCTGCATGAGCAGCGAGTACACTTCCGGCAGTGTTCGTTCCTGGGCTATGTCCACAGGGCTGACACCGTCCTTGTTGGGCTTGGTGGGGCTGGCTCCGCGCCGCAGGAGCAGCCGGACCGCCTCCTTTTGATTCTCGCGGACGGCAGCCGCCAATGCAGTCGTGCCGTCCTTAGCTTCGATGTCGATGGAAGCGCCTGAGTCCAGAAGCAGCGTAAGGGACTCGCAGTCGCCTGCAGCTGCGGCAGCCATCAGCGGTGTGCCTCGGGCACTGGGAGGGATGAGCAGAGGGTTCAGCTCCGGTGATGGGCCGTGTAAACGGAGAATCATACCACGGTGGGAAAGAAATGAAGTGGATAAGAGGGGTTTGGGGGGAGTTCGAGTTCGTGGTATTACCACCCAGTTGTGGTGTTTCTCACCTAGCGCTTTGCATCCTATCTAGGGTTGCGAGACACCGCCTAGCGACTGGAATGCAGTTGACTTAAACACTGGAATGCAGTTGACTGAAACACGGGAGCATGGGTGAGGGGCTGGATGGCTTTCGCCTTTCCTACACGATGTCGTTAAGCTCCAGCATCTACCGATACGGCCTCGTGGTCCCATAAGGTACAATCGACGTGGCGTGTAACCACATCTCATGCCATCTTCATCCACTTAACGCTCTCTTTAGGGATTTTGCTATCCCCGGCATAATCTTATTTTCACACTTTTTGGGCACACAATCGCTCCGCGTTAGGGAGCCCTGTAGGAGCCATACCTGCAGTGGTTCACGTCAGCGCCATGCTCCAGCAAAACCCGGCAACACTCCCCGTCCCCAGAAAGGATCGCCGCCCGCAGTGGATAGCTGCCATTAGTCAACTCCATATTAGGATCCGCTCCATTCTTCAGCAGATGCCTCAGGATGGTTGTAAACCCGTTCTCCGCGGCTGCGACTGCCGGGGTAAGGCCAGTCTCCGTTGCTGGAAGGTTAGGTTGCACGCCCAAACCCAGCACTGCTGTGACACTGGCTTCATCATTCGATAGGACAGCCTTCATCAAGTCATCCTCCGGTGAAGTTGGTTTGGGCGCACGACCAGACTTGGGTGGGGTCCTCATGGTAGGTCGAATTAAAAAGGGAGCGGTATGTTCTTTACTCTTATAGCAATAAAAATTTGTTCTAGGCAAGTGCTTCAAAAGTTGACGGGTCTGGTTATAAGACTTCTAGAAAGCTCAAGTGTGAGAACGAAAACCACAAGGTCGCCGAAGCCCTACTTTGATGTCTGAAGTTCTGTATACCTTTATCCCTACGTCTGCTTTTCCATACGCATGGGCTTCTGCGCTATTAGAAACAACGGTTGAGGACAAACGGAATGTACGGATAAGAATCGGTTGAACGGAAGGTCCAAAATGGGCAAAACTGCGTCATAAGTTATTTGTGTTTAACTGTCAAGTTGTATGTAAATCAGCGCATTAAAAAACGAAGCGTCTGTGTCATATCTGAAGCTGCCTACTTCACGGATTGCGCTGTCCAGTACGTTCCTTGCAGCCCTGCATATAGTTAGCAACTTTGCTCTGAGACCATGCATGCTGCGGCTGTTTTCGGCTATGCGGGATTGCGAAGCTTACGGTAGCCCCGGGCCTGCTGGCGCTGAAGGCAGTGTGCTTAGCACTTTTCGCCCCTCAAGATTCAATCCCCTTGAGCTGGCTCAGTAAGGGGCGGGGTGCAGAATGGGCTGAGACTCTTCCCCCGCTGCGGTGTGTCTAGCTTGAATTAGTTAATCCGGACCAGTCCCTTCTACACTGCTGTTCCCAGCGGCCCCAGGAAGAATGTAGTAGCCAAGGCAGCGTGGTAACGGGGCCGTTTCGGGTGTCGCGCCCATTGCCCGTTTGTGTGCTGCGGTGCGCTGCACTCTGCGCTCGGACGCAAAAGGCGTGTAATAACATTATTGGTCCTCATACAAACCCCTCACGCCACAGCGCCCTGGCAGCTGGATCCCGAACCCGCAGTGCAGCCATAGCAGTGATTATCACAGTGAATGCCCTTCCCAGTCAGCTCATCCAGGGACTGTATATCCCAGATGCTCAAGGGTCTGGAAGACACTCCCCGGGCCTCATCATGGGACGGTTGCTGCTGTTGCTTTTGCTGAATAGCCAGATCCAGTTGCTGGTTGAAATCGCAGTCATACAGAGTGCCATCCCACCGCACACTGATCGTGTCCCTACAAGTGGCCAGGAAGAAGGGGAAAGAGTCGACTGTCAGGAAACGGGAAGTATCTTTCTCATGCCATGTGATGTGAAGTCGGATCAACAGGGCACATTAATGGACTAGGCCGGAAAAATGAGATGCTATGCTCCAAGAGAGCCCCCACTCCCCTGATGTACGTACCTTGCCCAACATACACACCAGTATCACTACATACAGACATGCATACATGCATACACACCAGCACGTTATTGCAACGACAATGCTGTACGACACGACCAGTGTTTCCCACCAGCATGGGAAGCCCCATGTCGCAGTCAGCACCAGTGAATTTTCCTTCTCCCCTCCCTCGTAGCCGCCTCTTTTTTTCAACTGGGGCGGTTGCATCCTTCCCTTGGTCGCCTAGCCTCAATGCTCCACATTGTTCCGATACCACTTCCAAGCTTTAAATACATATTTTTATGGGATCCGGGCCATCCCATCCCACCATTTACACAGAGGTCGATGTGTGTGAACTTACCTCGTCCTCCTGATCCTTTCCCTCCTCCTCCCACCCACCTACATGCCTTTGCTTCGGCTCTGCCCCTGTCCCTTCCCTCCTCAGGAACCACTTGCCTGCACATGAGTGCCTCCCCCGCCGCGGGGTTGAAGTTGCTGAGCAGCAGTTGCATGTAGGCTTGCAGTTGCCCTCTCTGCACAAGCCAGTCAGCGAAGCGCTTGATGGGCATGTTGTTGATGGCCAGCAACCGGTTGAAGGAAATGCCGTACGTGGAGCCTAGCTCCGACTTGTAGGCGGCCTCCAACTTGGCTTGGCTGGGAGCCAGAAAGGCCCCCCCTGGCGTGGCGGTGATGGTGGCGTTAAGGAGTATGTGTGTATCCCTAGAGGTGGACGGTGTCAGGACGGTCCAACTACCACCCGGCACGTATCCCAATGGAGGAGAAGGGTGTGTCTCGTTCTCGGTGTCTCATATCTCACGTCCTCCAAAGTGTGTGCATGTGGCAGCATCTCACACCCCTAAAGCTCAACATTTGCCGAAGTGTTTTGGGGCACTCTAAACACCGAAAGGCCTCATGGTGTGGAGTTGTGGGTGAGGGACCCTCTAGCTGGCTTGGTGACCGACGTACTTCAAAACCCTAAGATAACGTCTGTAGCCAAAAATACAATATTCGGGAGATTGCGAAAGCACCTAAGGGTAGCCCCCATCATCAAAGCCGCCTTCTGACCCATCCTGGCCTTCCCCCCATCCGACCTTAACTATCTGGCTTACCTGGGTTGTACACGAGGTCCAGCTGCAGTCCACTTCCCTCCACTCCATAACCCGCCGCGTTGAGCAGCCTTAGGCCAGCGATGGAGCGCTCAAATACACCTCGTCCCCGCTGCTGGTCCACATTGCCCTCCGAGTAGCAGGGCAGGGAGGCGACCACACGGACCTGGGGATGGGATGGCGGGGTAAGGGGGACTTAAGAGAGTTGGAAGGAAGGAGTCGGAAGGAAGGGGCTGCTGTTGACATCAAGGAGGCTTTGGTGATGGTTTCCCTAAGTGGGAGGTAACACGGAAGGAAACGCGGCCGAAGTCGACACAGGTGGGGTGGGTGGGCGAATGAGAGTTTACACTCATCCCTCGATTCATAATATGGCTCTTGGACTGAAGGGACTTCCTCCTTCGTCCCCTTTACCCTTTGCTGGTTTCACCACCTTTTCTTTCTGGAAGACCGCCAGCGCCAGTTCTTTTATCCTAAATCCACATGCAACCCCTCTGCTGTTTTCCTGTTTGTCCGCCTGTCTCACCACCCCGGGGTCCCGCTGCCTCCCGGCTGGTCCCCCTCCTCGCCTTGTGTGCCGCCAAGAAGTCCGCGAGGTCCTCCTGGCCGGGCTCCAACAGCACCGTCAGGTTGCAGCGGTCGATGATCTCCACACCCAGAGGGGCGGCCTGACTGACCAGATACCTGGTGGACAGTGCAAGAAGGGAAATGGGAGGGGAAGGAGGAGGGAAGGAGAAGTCAAGGGACAGGGAGCAGGGCTGGGTAGCACAGGGTATGGTGAAGCCCGCGTGGTGAGGTCAGTTGAAAGGTCGCGGCGTCCATCCTTTCCCCCACTAGTGGCCGCTCCCTTAGCGCCCTCATCCCTTACACATCGCACATGGCCTCAATTCCCCCACTCCCCAGTTCACCCTCATCTCACCCTCAACTTCAACCTCCAGGGGTGCGTTCGGACATCGAGATGGCACACAGGTATACACAGATACGCGAAGGCCCAGGGCTCGGGCGAGGGCGCGGTCTAGGCCGGTCACCAAGTAGGGCAGCAGCAGCAGCACTGGGCGTAGGTTTACAGAGTACCTTTTCCCCCTCCCACCCAGTTCCTCAGTCCGCCGCCCCACCTGAAGTTCTCATTCAGCTCGGGCGCCCCTCCCGTGATATCCAGAGTGCCGATGGCCGCCAAGGAAGAGGAAGAGGAAGCGGAAGAGGACGGGGATGATTCCCTCCGGGGGGAGTTAGGGGCGGTATCTCGCAGCAGGGCCAGAACACGGTCCACCGTCTCCCTGCTGGCCTGCTCGGCTGTACGGCGCGGGGAGGACTCCACGTGGCAGTGGCTGCAAGCCTGGTTGCAGTACAGCCCGATGTTGAGTTGCAGGATGCGGGCTGGGGAGCGCTTCAAGGGGGTCACTCCCTGAGACTGTGTGAGGGAAAAAAGGGTGTACGGGTGAGGAAAGAGGAGATGGCTGGCTGTTGGGAGGTATTGAGGCCAGGGCGGTTCAAAGGGTGCGGGAAAGGTGGTTGATGGGGGTTGAGGTAAAGGAATGGGGGGATGTGGGCCATCTAGTTTACTAGGCCCTGTAAACAATACAGAGATTGCCTGCCAGTATGCAGGACACCAGGGCTGCAGTGGCCTTAGGGTGTTCTGTGTCTGTCGGTCTGTCGGTCTGTATGGCTCGGGGGAATGGCACCACAATGCCCATGCCCAACCTATCTGTGGGTTTCTGTGCTTGGCAGGGCCGATGTTGCTGGCCATCGCTCAGAAGGCCATAAGTGTTATTAACGCGCTGCTCTCTTCCGACACAACACGTAGTGCTGCAGCTCCCCCCCGTGCAAACCCCCTTTCACGTATAGAAGTGAAGTCAATAGATAGCCGCCTGAAGGTTGAAACAGCTGACCTGGCAAGTGGCGTAGAAGGACGGGGCCCCCAGGGCATCCAAGGAGCGCTGCCGCTTGAGCCGCTCCTCTCGAGTTAGAGCCTGCTGGCCCGCAGCAGCCAGAGCCGCCAGGTGCCGCTGGAGCTCCAAGTCCTGTTCCATATCGCGCAGCGTCGTAGGTACCAGCGAGGAGCGGCCCGATGTAGTCAAGGAGGTGCCATCGCCGGTGGGTGTGGTTCCAACGCCGGCCGCCGATGCTGCGGCCAAGAGACGCTGGGTGTTTGATGCTGGCGACCGCTCCAAGCATTTCCTCGTTCGATGAGGCGCACTGCAAGCGGCGATGTCATTCACTGTAAAACTTGAAGTTTGAGCATGAATGCAAGCGGAAATGTTGCAACTTTCATTATTAAAGCTTTATTCGTTAGACGGTAAGGCGCGCATAAGGCCTGACACGGACCTCCACGACGGCCTTGAAAGCGCAACATTCTTGGGGCATCCAGGAACTGTGCAGTGGCCTAAGCTTCGAACGCCTGTTGACATGATTATTGGCCAAAAAAATGCAAATTGCAGATTACTGACTGCTGTTTGCAGTTTGCATATTGAAACTCATAACTTGCCGTACGAGCTTGTACATGCGGCTCGCTTGGCGTGTCTAGCGGACACGCGCTAGTGGCATTCCGAGGAGTTAAAGCACATATGCTGTGAGAAAGTAATTCATGTAAAACAATTTTCCGACGCACATCATTTTATCTAACATTCGTGACTCCGACATCCTTGGTCACATATTATCCGGAAGGAGCCGGCAACAAAGGAAAAAATGCTTTCCTGGAATGATGATGCCGACGTCTTCACAACAAACCGTGAGTGGTGTTGTTTGGCCGACTGTTGTGGGACTTCCGGGACGCAATAAAACGCTGCGTCAGCAATCCGATAGCACGGAACGGATCATTGACAGGTGCGACTGGCAACACCCATTCTGCTTCAAGGTTCTCCTTAAACAAGGCGACCTCGTTGACGAGGTGAGGTGGTGCTTTCTCGATAGGACGTGAGCAGGGAAGCGATGTGAAGTCATTGGGCCAGCTGTTCAGCAATGGTCACGGGTACTATCCCCAATATGATGAGACCGCGTACCTGAAGTGTTAAGAATGGTGTGATTCTTCATAGCGTCCTTGTACTTCACGCAGTTGGCCTAACTGCCGCAGACCTGGAAACTCCTTTGAGGCGCAGCGCACGGGTTCTTCACGTAAGTCTCTGGAGGTGCCCTGCTCGCCTGGAAGCCGGAAGTCTGTCGAGGTGACTCTTTCACCAACTGGCAGCTTGAACAAAGCCAACAGTTTGTTGCGAGGCCCTGGCAATGCTGCTGACGGCACAATCGGTTCGGAGGGCTGGTAAGTTCAATATGAATGATTTTCTACATAAAAAAGTTGGCAGAAGAGATTTTTTCCTATTTTCTTGAAAAGTTTTGCGTGTGTTCCACAGGCCGCGGCATATTTCAAACCAAAACGGCCGGACTGTGATTCAGGGTGCGACAGTCCGATCGGGTCCCGACAGGAATGGCACTTCTGCTGAAAATCCCGACAGGCTTTGAAAAATGCTGTCGGGCGGACCCGACGAAAAAGGGGGAAAACGCCAAACGGCCATCGGGAATGTAGTGGTAGCATTCGTTCACTTCGTTGCCTCTTCTCCAGAACTGTCCAGTGAGTCTGGCAGTGAGGTTGCCGATGAGGGGGACGAAGAGGAGGACGAGGAGATGTTCCTCTCCAGTCCTACGGTGTCTAAGGGTCTCCTTGAGGAGCTCGGATTGTGATGCTCACAGGCAGACGTGCAGGCGTGCATGTGTTGCTGTGTGTGTGTGTGTTGTGTGTGTTTGTGTGTGTGTGTGTGTGTGTTCGTGCATATCAGAACTGTGAACTTCAAGCTGAGAATTGGAAACTGCGCTTTGAATCCGGGCTGAGCAGCTAGCCAGACCAAGAACCGGGACGAGAAACCCAAAACGCGTTCGTTACCGTACAACTAACATGAACAAGGCACCGGGGACGTGGACATATGGTTGGGGATAAGAGACGGCCAGCCTGCCTGCCAGAGCCCGCCTGCTACTTCGTGCGGCCCCTCCGGGCTACCGTGCTCTTCCGCATTGGTAACCCGCAGGCAGCCGACGGCCTCGCTTGGGTTACTTTGGCCCCACGCCTAACCCAGCGAAACATCCCCCGTGCCTCTAAACTAAAAGGCCGGCCTCTCACAAAACCAGGAACCCAAAGTTCGGAAGGGAGGGCGGGTGGGAAAGAAAAAGACGTCAAATTCACACCGCTGACCAAAGGACAATAACAGCGGCAGCTAGCAGCTGTTCTGGTACAGAGGGCTCGTATCAACTAGTAGCCGAGTCCGAGATCGCCCGGAAGATAATTCGACACGACTAAACACCGCCGATCAAATAGCAATTCAAAACAACAACCAACTAACTGCACCGTACGACGCCGCTCTGACGCCCCTCTTCAAACCACATTTTCGGCTATGCCTAAAATAAGATATATAAAATACGAATAAATGTAATTTCAAGCGGCACACAGCGAAATTTCGTTCTTGCGTCACCCGACAGGTTTTGGGATGGGCTATCGGGGCACCCGACAGAAATTGAAAGATATGCAAAAACGCTATCGGGTGGGGCCGACGGGCATGGGAAGGGGAAAACCGGCAACCCGACCATTTCAAGAAGGTCCTGTACCACCCTGATCTGATTTCAATTGATTTATTATCCGACTTATCCCGCCGGAAGAATAGCTATGTTGCCGGAATAAGCTCGCCCCGCGACCGTCAGTGAATGTCGTACGTGTGTGTGTGGTTGTTACAGTGGGCTCCAGACTCTCGAAGAGTAGAGCCATCGGGCCATCTGGCCGTGCACTGCAGTAGAGACTAATATACCAAAAGATTATCACCTCAGATAATTAACCTCTCATCGGTAACCGCTCTCGCGAGCACATCAATTTGCCAGATATAATTCTCTCGTACGTACTGTATTCCTGGCTGGCTTCACATCTTCTTGCGCCTTTTTCATCTCCTTAATGGCTTATTCGACCCTGCTGTGTGCTGGTGCTTCAGGTGGCATCATATGGACCACAGCCAGATGAACATGTCACCTACAGATGACTCCACATCCAAGAGTCAAACCAAGGCGACCGGCGGGTCTGCGCTGCCATACAGCTCCGTAACCCGGAAGCAATCTCTGTGGGCAGGTACGTCCATGCTGATGCTGATGCGCTGCCCAGCCAGACTGAAGACCGCAACCCGGTGTTTCGTGAGCACATCAAGGCATCTGGGGTGCATGCAGCAGCAACCAATCCCCGACCACTGAGCCAGTAAACGACATACAGGAGTATGTAATTGCCGAATCACACGCTTTTACAAACAGCATGCCGTGCATAAATGTAATAACCACGCCAAACAATGAGCTGTCTGCGTGAAATGGTAATCATGAATGGCTATTTATTTTTGCTGCGACTCCTGTTGTTGTTGTTGTCGTTGTTGTTGTTGTTCCTGCATACGTCGCAGATGAGGAGCCAGCGGCTGCTGCAGCCCCGCCGCTACCGGCGGCCGCTTCGGCCCTCAAGCCTGAAGAACCGACCTTCAAGCTGGCCGAGGCACCTGCACCGACACCGGCGGCCCCGGGAGCCAGCAGTGTACCAGCTGGCAGCAGCAACACTACGGACAACGTTGGAGGCCCCCTTCAGAGCGGGGCAGGCAGTGGCTGGTAGGCCAGGGTGGGGGGCAGCAGGGCAATAAGGCAGGGCCGTGCAGACACTGGAGGACACACAACTGCCTCCGGAACTCCACACTCTACAGGCATCGTAGGAAGAAATTTAGCCTAGTCGGCGTGTCCAGGTTCGGACGTTCATCTTTAGTTAAGGTTTTCCAACGGGTGGCCTCCTCCAAGTCGGCCACGTTTGCCAGCAAGCCCCCTCGTTAATCCTCTTGATGCTGTGACCTCAAATCTTTGTCGCATCCACCTCGCGTGCGTTTCCATGAGGGCTGTTACATGATGTATGATGTGCTCTTACCGTCAGTTTCAGTTATTGTTATGTTGTTATGTTTGTATTACCGTGCCACTACGTACACGTGCGTGTCTTTCCGACCCACCGAACCGCCACCGGACGGGGGCGTTTACAGCGCCGCCGTACCTCCCGCGGTCGCATACCTGCTGACCGGGCCGCTCCTTGCCTCTGCCTCTCCCTCCCTTTTTCCCTTCGTGGTTCGTCTTCCCCTTTTTCCTCCCCCTGCCCCCCCTTGTAGGTGGACTCGCATGGACAACTCCCCCCTCAACCAACCACCTGAAACCAAACCGTTGACGGACGGGGCGGCCGTGCGCAAGGGCGAGCGTGTTATGGGCGGAGGCTTCACGCCCCAGTTCCACATTGCTGGTAGCGGCGGGCGTTACGGCTCCATTTTTGCTGAGGAGTCTGTACAGCCGGCAGCAGATCAGCAATCAGGTAGGTCGCTGGTTCAATTGGTTTGTACCAGAGGAACGAAAAGGGGCTGGGGGAACAGTAGTCCGGGAGGGAAAGGTGGGAGGGACTGTGATGACAGTCCCTTGCTTGATCAGCGGTTGTTTCACGACGAGAAGCGTTTGGTGAAGTTTTGTCCGTTAACGATGTGCCTGCAATATACAACAAGTGAGATAGGTGAAGTCTATCCTGGTGCGGGGAGGGGTGCATGCGGCTGTCTCGCTTGGCGGACTGTGCCTAGATCTAGATAAGAGATCTCGGTGTATTGGGGTCGGGCGGTCCGCAGGTGGCCATGAGGAGGAGGAGGTAGCTACGGCCATGAAGGCCTGCATGCCTTGCCATGAGGTGAAGTATTGCTGCACGCAGTAGGCCCCGCCGCATCTGCGTTTTTTATCATCTTATGCCGCACCACCTGCTTGTTGCGACACAGCAACTCGAGGGAAGGACGACAGCCCCATCCCCGTTTTCCAACCCCCCACCCCCCGGGACCTGGAGCCAACTCTTCAAGTTCGCACTCTCAGCCTGCCGGACCCCAATAGCTATCTGCACTCCTTCAAACAGCCTTACTTGCACATTGCCTGATAGAAAGTAGATTGTGCACCTCCCTTCTTCCTGGCTTCCCCTCCGCGATCATCCACGAACGCGCAGGTGACCCTTCCCGGCCGTTGGCGCAGCAGGTAGCTGATTGGGGCCCCTTCTGCGGCCAGCAGCCGAGCAGTACGGCGGCGGCTGGTAGTGCATTCGGCGGTGGTGGAGGTGCTGAGGGGGAGGAGGAGGATTGCTGGACGAGCTTTGCATCGGCACCCAAGGCCTAAGGACAGCTGCACTGCAATGCACTGATGAGGCTTTCTGCTGAGGCTGTGTTGTTATGGAGGATGATGGTCTTGGCGGTGATGTTGGTTGTGGTGTTGTTACCGTACGGCATTGATGTTACATTGCCGTACGGTGATCCACGTGCTCGTCGAGTGGGGTCTCACGCTTCCAGGCATTAAGCCACTGGGTAGTTATTGGGAGCACAAATGTACGTATGTATGCATGTATGTGTGTTGTGCCGTCGATGTGTGATGCGAGTAACGAACGTAGGCTTTAATGGCAATGTTGCTTATGCTGTGCGCTGGCACTGCCGTACACCTAACACAACATTCAAAAGACACCCTGCGCGGTTTAAATTTTAGCTGCATGCATGTCATGCCTATCCGCATGCAAATCGTGATCATACATGAGGAGTGAGTTAGCAGTTCGGTGTGTGATCCGCCGTGCAGATGCCCTGGGCGGGCGGGTAGGATACTATTCTCGGGAGATCCTGCTGAAGCGCAGTGCCTGCGCTTGCTTGGTGATTCAACTAGCAGCAGCCTGCCGCCGCCGCCGTGCGCATTTTGGGAAACATTTCATCGCGTAGATTCAATGCGCCTCGCCGCACGTCGCAGCAGCGGCGACGTGGCCTGGTTATATGTAATTTTGGCGTATGTATGTCAATGTATGTTCGGTCATCTACGGCTGCTGGTTGTGTATGCGCTTTTTGGTAGTTTCCCTTAGCCTGGAAGCTACTTTCTGGCGACGGGTATTTTTATCTCCGTTTTTTCCAAAGAATAAAACGATGGTTGTTGCCGGCTGCAAGTGGTTTTGAATGATTCTGGGTCGTGCGTTGCATTTTGTATCCCTAATGACATCGCCAATGAGTATCATTGTCCCGATGTGGTGGAGCATGAACGGAGAAGTGCCGCCCTCGTTCTCACACCGCTGTCCTCCGGCGGAGATAGGCGAGCGAGGATTAAACTGATGTACAGGAGCAGCGGGCGAGCCGCACGAAAACCAGGATTTTTTTTTCGCAGCACTTTTTGCAATTTACTATGCGAAAAGCTGCGCTTGCGCTGATGAGACCTTTGCTGTTTTGGTCTGATAGCCCCTTATTTTCATTTTGGGGCGAAATCCAGGACGCATATGTTTGACTACTAAAGATAAATCGTGATCCTTATATCAGTTTGCTTTTGAGCTTGTCAAGAGCAAAGCTTACATATTTGTACCGCTGTTTTTACTACTGGTTTCTACTGTTACTGCTGCTGGTTTCAGTATCGGCTTTCGTTTGCGCAGTCATGCAGCAGCACATAAATACGGCTATGCGCGGCGCAACGGGAGCGTGGGTAACTGCGGGGTGAAGGTGCTTTAGCCTCAGCAGGGATTGCATTGGTGCGTGGTCGTGGGTGCGTACGGAAATAATAATGTTGTAGTTGGTGGCCGCCGCTGGTCTGTGGAGGTGGTAGACGTGTGGCTGTGGTCCACATATGTCCCGTTCTTGCCCTCCAGATTAATTACCTATACACAGGACGGCAGGCTGATGGGGCCTTCAGGCTCCTCAGTATTTTGTAAACTTTTGCTCAGCAGGGCCAGCAGAGCCGTCTGCAGCTGCTGTAGCCATTTTCGCGGGACGCAGCAGCAAAAAGGGAAAGGAAAATCTGAAAGGGACAGCGAGTGCTGAACATAAAGGTAAGAGTGGCGCTTCGGTGCAGCCGTCAGTGCGCACACCAGGAGGTCACCATCCTGCCTTGCCGACAGCGCCAGATTACCACGTGGCAGACACGGCTGATGCCCGGGGTGGCGAGCTAACGGGTCACGGGTCATGGGGGGCAATCTACTGAGCAAAGCTCCCCCTGCTCTCCTCGAGATGCGCGGAGGGCGGTTGTAATCCTTGCTGTATTTAATGTGAAACAATGGTTGGAATTGAATGTTTATGGCTAGGATGCAGGGAGGTTATAGTCGGTCGTGCAGTTTTGAGGCTGCACGAGTATAAAGCTCGCAGGGAGGACGTGTTGATGCGAAGGGGTGCCGTGTCGCCCCCAGTGATTTTTTTTTCATTTAGGGGGGGTCTCAATTTGTTCCGACCTAAGTAACAAAGTTGCTAGCGTCGCCGTAATGTATTCCTTAAGTGTGGGGCGACTGGGGGGGGCTACGCCCCCCCCAGGACCCCCCCCCGATAAGTTACAACTCCCCTCATAGACAAAGAGGCACGCACTGCGTTGGCGCGTTTTCGTTCATGTGCGCACTCTTCATGCACATGCATAGATAGTTCTGGCACTGTTTGTGGAGCCCGCTTGGCACTGCGAGCGCTCGGGTTGGGCGCCTCGCCGCATTCGTTGTTGTCGAGCTGATTGGGTGACAGCTTGCGCTTATGCTGATCACAACCGCCATGGAAGGCAGGGGTAATGGCGCCCGTGTCATCGGTCGCCGCTGGCAGCAACACCATTGCCGATGCATTACCGACAACAGCACCGCCGTCCCAAACGCCTTTATCAGGAAAAAATTCAGGCTTATCTTGCTGTTTTGGTGTTTGTTCGGCGTTCAAGTCGTTGCCTTTTGCGTGTTTGGCTATGTAAGGACCGGTCATACATTCTGCTATGCCGCGTTGACTCACGGGCTTGACCTTCTTACGGCCCCGCATATCTATTCTATGATCGATAATACTAAGTTCTGCACACTACGGAGCAATCTGGCAGCAATGGATGGATGGATGGATGGATGTTACAAGCTTCAGCGAGCTCGTACGGCCCAAACGAACCCGGAGGCTCATGAACCGCTTTGACAGCAAATGGACGTTTTTGGCTGGAGGAAGGAAAATGTACGGATCGGCCTCAATCCATTCCCTTTTTCCAAAGGCCAAAATGGCCTCTTTATTCCTTATAAGTAATATATTACTTAAAAAAAACACTGGGTGCAGTTCACGGCCAGCTGGCCCGCTGGCTCTACCCTTTTAAAAGGGTAGACTCACAAATTTGAGAGTCTGGAGCCCACTGTAACAATCACACACACACACACACACAGGCCAGCAGGGGCCCGGCCTTGTTGCCAGAACCACCGAGTGTGCCGATGGTTGTCGGACTTGCTTTACAACAAACCCAGTTTATGATATTAATGGACATAGCAGAAAATGAAGCCGCAGCCCCAATTATTAAAGGATGTAAATATCTAGACATTGGCGCAGATTTGCCTGTCTCTATCTTATCTATCTTGCTTATGCATACCTAAAGTGTTCGTAACAAACGCGAAGGTAGGGAGAGGTGTAGGAATTTTTGACAAGTCGGGTGTCGGCTTCCTTGAAGCCGGAATCCCTGCATCCGTACAGGCCGGTAGCTAGCGCGGCACGTGTGACAATTGATGGGTAGTGTCAACACGGTGAGAGATGTGCTTTGTTGCAGCAGTGCTGATGGTGTGGGAGCTAAGCTTGCACCGGCGGAATCGTCAGCACCGCCTGCGGGCTCCACGCGAATCGCTTCCATCCCGGGTGCATGCCGCATGGACAGTGCGGCAGACCGCAAATCGGAATGGCCGTGCGGGCAAATGGTAACGAAAGCTGGGTGAATTTCGGTGCTGTCTGTGATGTTTATCCCCGAAGCGCCAGCGGCCTCAGCAATCCGCCCCACAGCCGCGGGCTTCATCGCGGCACACCGCAAGTCTCCGGAGGCCCCGAGCATTGGCCAAAGTAAATATACAAATGAGCAGCTTGCGTATTTCATAGAGAAATGTAAGCAAATTTGTCGGCCTGCTGGTGGCAAGTCGGAATGCCCGTGCGGGCAAATATTTGCCCAGCTTGTGTTACCATTAATGGTAACACAAGCTGGGTGTTCAAGTTATCATACGCTGTCATCGCAGAATTCAATTATGAGATACGCGGTACCTTTTGAGATGAAATTTAGCCCGAGAGACGTTGATGTGACTTTGGGCTCGGTCAATTGAGGCAGCCAAAGTTGTTTGTGCTCATACGATTTTTGTTGGCTACAGGCGAGATAACTTGCGATAGAGAATGCTATATAGTACCAATAACGCGTTTCAGCCGGGCGAGATATTATGTTTGGTCCGTTACACACACACGCACACACGGACATGGGCAATCCTACAGGTTGGGGCCCCCCTGGGCGCTTCGCGCTGGGGCCCCGCCCAAAAATAGTAAATACAAGTTATGTGCCTGCCAACAACGATTTCACCGAATTTCGCCCGCCGCGCAACGTTAGCACCGACGGCACCCACGCACGCATTGTCAGCTGACATTCACATTGCCTTAACCTCCTCAAGCTTGTCGGGGTGTGACACGTGGGCATGAACCTTGTGACAATGGGCATTGTCACAAAGAAACTGGTTGCAATCAGAAATGCATTTTTGCTCATGCCAGGTTACCGACATCGGTTACCGATTACTGGGGACGGTTAACGGATAACGGTTTGCCCGGTTATCCTACCGACCGGTTACCCATCTCGTTAACTGGACCCGTTAGGTCGGAACCGGGCCGGAACCGGCCTGGAGTATGCCATTGGGCAGCAAACGCGCGCAGAATAACTCCTCAGCATGGGTGCGGCCCCAACAACTTTCGCACCATTCGCGCCCTCCCGTCGTTGATTACATTGGGACACAGCAGGCGATGCGCAAACCTGCGGGCAGCAAAAAAGGATAAGAATAGCATCGTGCACATATACACCACGTCACAAGCAATGCAGCCTCTGGCCAAGCCGTACACGCATCGCAGATGCATGGGTGGGGTTCTAGCTAATGCGAGCGACGCACGCTTGTGTGCTAATGATGAGGGCAGGTGGTAGCCGTGATGGCATCCGTACATAAATTAGGATCCGGTTCCTTCGGAGGCTGAATGAGATGCGGACATGCCCTAATGGGCTGGCAGCATTATTAATCCATATTGGATCATTATTATGGCGTACGCATAGCCATGCCCGCCGCTGTATATGTGCCGGAAGGGGGCCGGGTATCGCTGGCCCACCGTACCGCTAGGTTTTGGCACTACTGGTAACGCACGACCATTGCCCTCGGGAGATCCAGGGATCGAGATTCCGTAGGGGTCAATAATACCCTTTCGATGGTGGAAGGCATTGCGCCCTGCGACCCGGCAGATTCCGTTGGATGCTGGTGGTGGGTGCGGAACCTGAGCGATCCACTGAGAAATTGACTAGGGTGACTGGATGAGGGTGCCCCGAAATACCGGGGAAGGCAGGGTTTCGCAGGGTAGCTGCCACGGGCGAAGATATACCCCCCTGTTTCACACATCATACATGCATGTTTTACATACATACATGCATGTTATACATACATACATGCATGTTTTACATACATACATACATGTTTTACATACATACATACATGCATGTTTTACATACATACATGCATACACAACCAAAATGTCCGGGCATGAACTGGAACAACACCCAAACCTGTGGCGTGGAAATGTTAGGAGTCTTGACGCACACGCACACACACGGTTAATAAGGTTACATAAGGATACCTAGCTCCTAGTTGTTTATTATTACATACCATTGAAGGCCGTGTCGTCTCCACCGCCCTGCAAGGTAGTGCATTGGTGCGTGTTGCATTATTCACGTTGTGCGGAAACGGGAAACGGGGGAACCAATAATGATAACCTCGCGGGCACGGTGAATGTATGGCACGGTGACATGTGGTGGCTGGGTCATCATGCATCATCAGCAAGAAGCATTCACAAGTGATGCATATGCACGTGCAAACAGCTCGCTCATTCCACAGTGCGAAAATTTATGCATGCGCATCCAAATATATTGTGCTAACACGAGGGCTGGACTACAATAATCAATAAAAGCAGCAGCTCCCAATTTCGTTCAAGCCGGTCAATAATGCCTCACGCACTTGGCTGCCCTCCCAGCGTGCCTCGGCCCCACATATGAAGCTGTTACCGGGACAAGCCACCCAATCGGTCCATCTGCATGCAGACCAGATGCGGGGTGTGGGGCGAAGAGTACAAACATACTACTATGTAGTGCCCTGTAGGCACGACTGGTAAGGCACGGACCAATGCCCCCGGGAGAATCTCCCGGGGAGATCCCGGGATCGAGACATATCTGGATAGAAAATATTTCTTATGGTGAAAGGCATAGTGCTACTGGACGACGGACAGTTGTGACCTGATATAAAAAATAACCTGCGAGCCGACCAGGAATGGAGTTGAACTGCCGTCGTTCCGGCAGATTCCATTGGATGCTAAACAAAGTTCGATTTGTATCTGGTGCGGATTAGCAGGAGGTGACCGTTAACTATCAAGGTCATGCATGCCCTCCCCTGCTAGAGGGGGATTAATATTGTACTCTGTGCGTATCACGGGATCCGCATCTGCCGATCGGTATCTTTTTAAAGTCGTGATATGAAAAGTGGTATCGAGCAGGTATTCTGTTCGAATCTCAGTTGTAGCGGTTTCTGTCGAGCGGAAGGTGGCGGGGCCTGCAACCGCTGGTTATCCCGTGGGTGCATCCACTACACAGGGACCCTAGGGTCGACAAGAGGTCGAGGACGCCCCCACGACTTCCGTATATATAATACCGTTTGGCGGATGCAGCTCCCGTGATACAACCAACGGCGGCGCGATTATATCCTCCCCCTGCTGGACACGGACGTCCACGCACGGCTGCCCCCCCTTCTGGTGAGTGACACAGGATGATGATATTCTCGCTCTCGAGCATGCTATCATGTTCCGACCGTCAATACCGTGCAAGCTGCTGCGCGCGGCTGTGTTATGTTTGTGATGTTTTCATCTTCTAAGAAGAACCTTGTTTACCAGCAGCGTAAGTACATACTTACCCGCCCCACGGTGCTTCACCGGCCCAAAGATCCTGTCCGTTGGAGCACCTAAACTGGATTGAATTAGCGGCAGTATCTGCAAATATGCATGCACAAGCAAGCGTAGGTAGGCATGTGAGCGAAGTAGCGCGTGAGTGCTTTATCACGAGGGCACGTCATTATTATGATATATTATTCGGACGGCGACCGAGCAAGATGATCAAAGAATTTACTAACGTAGGTATGAGAGATGTAGGAGCTTTGGTGTCAGGTAGGCAGGCCTATATAGGCATATATGTTATATCACGACTTCAGAAAAGTACAGATCGGAAGATGCTGATCCCGTGATATGCCCAGGACGCAACAGTCTGCCGCGTCGGTAAAATTTGTTATGGTCAATAGGCAAGGCCAGCGTGTAATAACAGGTAGGATCAAGAAACAGATCGTATGTAAATTCATTGTTTAGAATGGTCGATAGGCCGTGCCAAGAGAGAAAACAGATGACTATAGACGATCAAAATAGATGTCAGACGCGGATTCGAGCATGTGGATTCCAAAATAAGGCTGCCAGTCATCGGTTGCTTGGCCTAACCATCAACAAGTTAGAGCTGCATGTTGTAGTAGCTGGTCGTTGAAAAGGCCTCCCGAGATGCTGGTCAAACGCTTCGCACGTATTTAATTTAAAGTTGTTCTGTGCACCGTACTGTGTACCGGCTACTTCATTCCTCCCCTTTTTGAAGGGATCCGTCTCGGGACCTTAAGGCCATATACACCAGCCTGTGCCTACCTTCGCCTACCCTTGGGCAGTGGGTCGAGCAGTCCACGTAACGTCATGTGCCGGCCACACATGCGCCTAGCCGTCTTTAGGTTTTGCAGGCACAGACTTTTCCCAGATAGCCACAGCTACATTTTGCCACGATCTTTTGTGCAATGACAGTCGTCTAACCCGATATTCACTTTTTGTGGTTCGTCGGGGTTTTAGTGTCCATGAGCCATCAGCTTGTTTCCCAGTCGGCTAAATAGGTATCATAACCTTGTCACTGTATTAATGCCGTACCTTAAGGTACAAGCTTGTGATATAAATGTCTAATTCGTTGCTCGCCATCACAGTAGTCAACAGCTTGCTTACTTCAGACATCAGCTCTATCGCCCCACGCAAGGGGTATATGTGCTCACCGTCGCCTCCGCCTTGCTGCCCCTCAAGCTTCAAACGCGCGGCCGTCAAGTACCCCGACGCGCACTCGCTAACCCCGCTCCAGCCGCCCCAGTTCCCGTCCTGGATAGAAAGCATGTTGCCCTCCTCACAGCGCAACCTACAAGGACACATGCAAGCATACATACACCCGGCGAAATAAGTAAGCAGCAGGTGCATGTATATTAAAACATGCATGTACGCATATACATGTGCGGTGTTGTAGTAGCTGGCCGCTGAAACAGGCCTCTCAAGATGCTGGCAGCGCGAGCGCCTTAGCGCGTATCAATAGACTACGTGTGTGACGTACAGTGACCTACTGTATGGCGTTGGTAAATTTATATTTATTGTCTATACGCTTGTGGAACGGACCTCCCTATCTTAGGGTCCCACTTATCCGCTTAGTAATCACTTAGTGGCATCTTTGCACCAACTACAGCGATACTTCTGATCTATATAGACAGGGTATCGTATCATAGATATACAGGGCCGAGAAATAAATCGTAAATATAGGTTCATAGTATGAACAGGTGTAAAACCCTATGTGTACCATTTCCATATTAAGTGTTCGTTGCACACTGAATCCTGCATGCATAATTCGGATCCCGCGTGCATGGCTTATCTCGCAAGCCGGAAAGACCGATACGGTTTTTAATAGCTGGACATTTGGGTGCTTAGAATCCTTGCTAGGAACGCTCTTTCCTTATAGGCCACGTGGTCCGCACCATTAGGGGCCATGTTATCCCTCCTGCTGGGTAGGAACTTACAAGGGGGTTACCAAAGGGCTACCGGGGGTTGAAGATGGGTAACCCATGGGTTACTGACCCAATCAGTGCCTTAGGGCGTTACGGCGGCCTTGACTGGCTAATTATATAAGCAAAGCAATTGGCAACTCACCTCAGGCCGTTGAGCGCTGTGTCATCACACCAGCCGCAGGAACCTTCAATCTGCAGCTGGTAGCCCCTCATGGTAGTGCCGCGCACATTGCCGTCCGATCCCCTAGTCGAACAGTACCTGAATCCCTGTATGCACACACGTGTCGTAAGAAGGGTTCAGCTCCCTTGGCATATCCCTGAGTACTCTCTTTGCCTGGTGTCACACGTGTACATGCATATGTGTGTGCATGTGTGTTACATGGTTGGGGGTGCGTGACCTATAGAACCCATACGAGCCGAAGGCCCAAGGGCAAATACCTTCACGCCTAAAAGATACGAGAAAAGGAAACATCGCGTTATGAGCCCAGACTAGCGCCCAAAGGGGAGAACCGAGTTGCGGTGAGCCCACATATGCTCCAACATCCTCGCCAGACGTGCTGGCTCCCATTTCATGGCCTCCAACATGCTCTGCTGATGATCGAATTCCTCTTCCGCGCCAACATCAGTATAGGCTGGGCATTCCAATAACACGTGTTTTTCATCCTCGACTTGATTATTGGTGCCGCAACAGCGGCAAACCGCTGCTCCCTGGGGACATGGTGCTTGCCCCTTCATGCTCTGTTTGCCCAAAGCCCAGCAACATAAACGAAACTGCATGAGCTTACGATGTGCTAAACGAGGAATGAAAACCTTGGCACGTGTTGGCCACATAACGGCTGCGGCTCCCAAAAAGGGCAGCCCCGTCCAGTGCTTATACCAAGCAGGATTTTGAACTACTGTTTCGATACCCTCGTAGTAGTTGGTCGATGCCGCTGGAAGTGCGCTTAAGCACATATAGGTTATGCAATGTGCTGAACTCACTGTACGCTAGATAGCTAGCTACTAGAGGGCAGGAAACGTATTGCACAGCCGCTTACCCTCCAATCGCCCCAGTGGCCGTCACTGACAGTGAGGACGGTTTGCAGGTTAGCCATGATCCCCGTCTGCTTCAGGAGTGCGTTGCGGTTAATCTCCAGGACCGTCACCTGCATACATAGAGGAATATGTATATAGATATATACATAGAATATAAGTCGAGGGCCGTGGACGGATGTGCAGCAGTGCAACGACGACAGTGCGTGCAGAGCTAGCTATCATGATGATTCTTAATGGCAAACTGCGTCAACTGCATTAGCGCCAAGCGCCATCAGCTCAATCGACTAGCCTCCCCATCCCACCCACCCCGCCCGCCCCCGTCCGACTATTTACTATCATAGATAGATAGGTATCACTGTGCTCGGTACACACACATATGCACGTACCTTGCTCTGTAAACTGTTGATCTGGTTCTGGGCATTGTCGATCCGACCCCCCAAGTTGGAATTGACGGAATTGATCCGAGAGGTTAGGTCGTTGTTTACGGAATTGATCCGAGAGATTAGGTCGTTGTTTACGGAAGTAATCCGTGAGCCCAGCTCGTTGTTTACGGAATTGATCCGAGAGGTTAGGTCGTTGTTTACGGAATTGATCCGTGAGTCCACCTTGGAAATGTTGGCATCACGTGCTGCCAGCTCATTCGCTAGCTGCGTAGGAGCGCGGCGAAACAATTGACATATAAGAAAGGGTGGTTGTGAGGCACGTGTTCCCAACGTTTTGGCAGGTATCCCGTGTCGCAAAAGCAGGTAAACGGGCCCAAAAGTCAGAGATGACATCGTAAGTAATGCGGTTAAGCGTTGACGTGGACACGCCCATGTTGGCCTGAAGACCTTCCCTAAACAACAAACGGCGCCCGAGATTGAGTGAGCTAATGGCCTCGAGGCACACAACCTCCCACACACAACCATAAATGGAGGCCGGTGGAATGCCCAACCACAAGTTAAAAAGGTCTGGAAGCTCTCGTTCATTCTGCAGAGCCTCATGAAGAGACAACGCGATAGTACAGTCCCAGAAATGATGAAGACGATCCCCACAAACCACACGCATATCACACGGACAAAAAGCAGCAGGGAACAGCAGCAGCAGGCAGAGTGCGCGTGTGCGTGCATACGAGCGTACGAGCACACGAGTGAGGGAACGCGCCTACCCTAACGCCCCGTACCACTGCTTGTTAAACAACTGTAAGTCGCCGTCGTCTACACAGAGTTTATATCATCTCTAAAGTCTACATTGTCGTTTTTATCGGCTACATCGACCAACGTACTGTCACGATATATTGGTGACACGCAATTGGTATATAGGTCACCAATGGTCCATGGAAAAAGCCCTTAAGCGTGGAAAATTGCCTGACACCAAATTTGTTCGTCACGAATTCGTCACGAACGCTCGATACGCCGTACACTCGGTTAAACAGTTGTAGCTACAGCTCTTAAGGAAATTCCACAAATCTGTCTATTTATTCCAAATTTTAATAATCGTAGGAACAAAGTTCTGAGCACTACCGGTGCGGGACATAGACGCGGCGGACGCGGGGGGACGGTCATCGGAGCGCCATCAAGGCACACAGACAAAAATTAAATCACATAAATTGCAATAACTTGTCCTCACCAAAATTGCATGACACAAATAAATTTCAGGTACCATTTTCAAACTCTTGCGAAAAAATGCGCCGCAAATATATTTGGGCAGTACGGTACCTGTATATCGTACGTCTAGCTACGTTACTTAAATATAATAAATATATATAGATCGTACATTGATAAGCTCCATAGGGACCGCCCCTATTCATTATACTAGGCAGGACCCGATTAATCATAGACGATATATAAAGATTACAGACGAAGGAGGACGACGGAATCATTACCAGCAGTCATTACCAGTCGTCACTGCCAGTCGTCACTACCAGTCGTCACTACGCGTACACACCTTATCTTGCAGGCTGGTAACAGCAGATGCCAGGGCGGAGCTTACACTTGAAATTCTTGAATCCAATAAGGAAATCTTGGAGTCTCGATTTGCCAGCTCGTTCGACACCTGCACAAGCAAGTGAACACAACACATACGGATGCACACGTGGGACTGGACTCCGTCAGTGAGCAGCAGGACGGAAGAGCTGGGTCTTGCACGTAAACCAGGAGATCATTTCCTGCATCACTGCCATACATCATGTATGGCGAGCCTATGACACTAAAGGAACGTTGTGCAATCCCGGGGTATCGATGGAAACATTAACGATCTTAGTATGGGTTCACCGAGCTACCGTTACCATGCTGGACCATGTAAGGCGCATGGTACAGCGCGTCATGCTCACGCTATCTGCTGTAAATACACATGCATAGCATAGCGATGACGACTCCCAGCAACACGTAGAAGCACGCACCCTCCTTGCCCGTTGAGCAGGGTGCGTGTGGTAAGCAGGGGGCCGCTGCCAATCACGTCACGCAGCAGACATACACCCACACGCACCTCATCTTCGTAGCTAGCGAGGGCAGCTGTCAGATTGTGAAGCTGCGATTCCAGGTCAGCAGCGTTGGCATCGCGAATGGCCAGTTCCCTGTTCAGCTGTGTGACAATGTTAGTGTTGAGCGTGTTCATCCGAGCTGTCATGTTCGCAAGATTCCTGACAATGGTCGAAAAGTTGGCACTTGACGATGCAGTTGTCTTATCCAGTTGGTTTTGGACCTTGATGATCCTATCTTCTAGGTAAAATTGAAACACGGTAGGAGGCGGAGCGGTGTAGAGCTGGGTTTTGAAGGTGCTGGCAACTGTTGTCAGGATGCTGATGTCGACGACATCACGACCCCCGGGCAGCAAGGTTCCAAGGGACTCCGGGAGGATCTCGCAGTGGACGGTGTAGTAGACCTGAAGCGAATATCAGTAACACGTGACAGAATCATCCTTATCATCCGTTTGATTGTCTGAAGTAAGGGGTATAGCTTCATTACCCGTGGCCACTAGCCTGTTAGCCCATTCCCCCCATTCCCCCCATTCCCCCCATTCCCCCCATTCCCCCCATTCCCCCCATTCCCCCCATTCCCCCCATTCCCCCCATTCCCCCCATTCCCCCCATTCCCCCCATTCCCCCCATTCCCCCCATTCCCCCCATTCCCCCCATTCCCCCCATTCCCCCCATTCCCCCCATTCCCCCCATTCCCCCCATTCCCCCCATTCCCCCCATTCCCCCCATTCCCCCCAACACATCCCCCCATGCACCCCCACGCACACAACTACATATATCCACACGCACACGCATACACACACGTACTCCACAAACATACACACATTACATGTACATACATACGACGCGACGGCACATCAAGGAAGCATGAAGGCACATGAACAGGGACAGGCATACACTGCAGTTACTATCCAATAGAGCAGGGCACTGCGTGTTTTATCTTATAAACCGAACTAATAACGAACAGCTGCCGCGAAGATTAGCTAAAAGCTCTTGCTTGTGATGGAGCGTTCCAGCATCCCTTGCTCGGTGTCCTTGCATTGTGTAACGACGCAAATGCCAATCTGAGCATCCCGGGTTACACCTTTGCTGTGTTACACATTGCACCAACCTTAAACCCCAGCCATGAATGCCCACGCACCTGAGGCCTGAACTCAATATCGAATGGGTTGCTGCTCTGAGCAGCGTTATTGCCTGAACCGCCAGGCATTGATGACATTGGTGGTACAGATGGCTGTGGGGGTGGCGGCTGGGGTGATGGTGGCGGTGATGGTGGTGACTTCCGTACATACAGCCTGCAATTCAGACACACATAGGTTCACATTCCACAGAGCCAAACAAAATTGGCGTATAGGCCTAGGTATGTATAGGCCAAACAACATTTGACGTGAAGGTATGGTCGTTCCTTTATGCAATAAGGGAGCAACAGCGAGCGTGTTGATAGAGCGCACAGCCACCCACTCCACGGAAAGGGACGTAGCCTCATGCACTACCCACTATCTATCCAACAGCAGAGTTGCAGCAGTCCAACCAATTTCGCGCACAAGAAATGAATACAATGCTGAAATATGGGTGAACGAGTGAGCTGCCTAGCTAACGGACAACTAGCAATAATGCCCTATCGCCTCAGACTCACTGCGTCAGGTGTCGACCGCCAGCATTGCCCTCGATTCTTTGAGTTTCTGCTGTGTGACGCACACCGTCCACGCCCTCGGCGCTGCTGTCCGCGCTTCCGACCTTTTCCCCTCTGCCCATGATGCCAGTGCTGACCTGCTGATGAGCTGCTGCACTGCGCCTCACGATCTGTCGCTGACTGGACACATGCAGGGTGCAGGTGGCGGCTTCCGCTGGGTACGCAATGACATTGGACAGGAAGGCCCTGTCACCCGCCTGGGTCGGGATGAACTGGAAACTCAGGTCCACGCTGTTCAAGCCAGTCCCAAAGGAGGTCGTCATCTGCAATCCCTTCTGAGACATCTCTAGGCAGCACATGAAGGCGCCGAAAGCCGACGGATTGATGTTCCGCTGCAGTATCTGCGATGTGTGTGTGTGAACATAGATAAACACACTGTTGCCGCTATCTTCCGTAATAGGGACGTAGAACCCCTGCTATTTTTAATCCCCCGCTAAACTGAGATTAAAGATGAATGGCTGGCGCGAAATTGGCGGATCGGGTTTCCATTTCAGGCATCGTGTCGTACACAGGCTTTCGTACATGCGCCAAGTCCTCTTTTTTTTAGGCGCAAACAATAAGAGACTTCTCAGTCAGTATCACCTTTGCAATAGCTCCTACTGTGCCGACTATGCCTTCCTTCCCCTTTCGCTTAAACGAAAACATCTGCTGCAGGTAGGACATGTGCGGCAAAGGTCCCTGCTGGGGTAAGAGACCAGACTAGCTAGGACAAGCAAGTAAGCTGTGTGCTCTATCGGTGGATGTACCCCGAGCACCAAGCACCAAGCAATTAACCCCCCTCCTGCTTACCTGGATGGTAGAGTTGGAGACCGCCGTACTGTTCTCGACACTACACGCCACAGCCTGGTAGCCACTGATTGCGGCCTTTGCCTGGCTAAACGCTAAGGCATCCGTGAAGATCGGGGCCGACTCCCTGGAGGCGACAGCAGCATTGCTCTCGTATCTATAAACAAATGACGCTGCCTGATTGAACGAGATGGCGAGGCTTGAGATCAAAGCTGCGGAAGTATCCAGCTGGTACTGCCTGTGCGGGTGGGTTATGGAGAAACAACGCAGCGGGTTGGGATGCATGGCGTTAGTTCCGTTGCATCATGCATGATTAGCAAGTATGGCAATAATGCCTGTGCATCGTACTTCCGTACCCTATTTGACGCCTGTGACATGTTCATCTTCCATGGCTTAGAACCAGGCAAGGAACCCATAAGGAAGGTAAGCCTCACCTTCCTGAGGGGCCATCACATCACGTACATTATTAGTCACTAGGTGCGTGCGTGCCCCCGGCTAGTGTAGGCGGTGCATGCCGTTCAGTGGGTGAAATCGCAATTGGAAAACTGATTCGTTAAGCAAAAACTGTTTTTGCATGGTGGTACGGCAAAAATGCGAGTCCCCATTTTGCGTGACGTCCTCTGGATACAGGGAGCAGCAGTTTTGCCGCTGTTGTGGCACCAATAGCCAAGTCGAGGATGAAAATCACGTGTTAGTGGAATGCCCAGCCTATAATGATGTTCGTGCGGAAGAGGGATTTGATCATCAACAGAGCATGTTGGAGGCCATGGAATGGGAGCCAGCACGTCTGGCGAGGATGTTGGAGCATATGTACATATGGGTTCACCGCAACTCAGTTATCCCCTTGGGGCGCTAGTCTGGGCTGATAGTGCGGTGTTTCCTGTTTGTTTCCTGTTCTCCGTGGCTTTTAGGCGTATAGATATTGCCCTTGGGCCTTCGGCTCTTATGGGTAGTTTTACAGTTATGGGTCACGCAACCCCAACCAACATACACGCACAGATACAAGCTGTTTCCGCACACTTATACAATCAACTGTAGAACGCACGCATGCGAGCAGAGCACATAAAACTATACGAGGAATGATATTATATTTTGGTACACCAAAGTTCTGGGTTACAGACGCGTCCTTTAGGAGGGGGGGATTGTATGGCATTGGTGCACGGGTTCCTCTGGCCACTAGGTTCTCGCAGTCTGGAGTAGTCTGTCTATTCACGTAGCCTTTAGATAGCAGGCGTCTCTATTACTTTTTCGGCTCGTTGCTTGGCCATTTCCAGCTACAGCGCGTTTCCTAGCAGGCTAGGGGATTTGGAGCCGTGTGACCGGTGTGTCTCTCCTTGCTTGCGGCTAGGCGAGGAAGCAGGAACCCGCGCGAGGCGGTAGCGACTCGCTAGGTGTGGCCATACGATATGTACGGCAGTGAGCGAGTACGGTATTTCTCCTCTTTTCGGTTTGCACTTCCCGGGTTCCAAATGGGGCCTCCTTTCCCTGCTTAGGTATGTGTGTGGTCCGTAATTTGTGTCGTCAGTAAAATTGGAAGTCACCTATAGGCCGGCCATCGCCTA
>NW_003307557.1:751534-753111 GCF_000143455.1 Volvox carteri f. nagariensis
TGTGGAGTATAGGTGATTTCGCGTATATGATCGTATACATCACACCTATAGGCGATCTGTTGTATACAGCATGGTCTATAGGCCTGTAGGCTATAGGTTACCATGTGTACGCATGCAAAACTGTGAGAGCCTAATAGTCCGTTGTTTAAAGGTATGCCTTTATGTAGGCCACTCGTGTATACAGTGTTCGGGGCAAAGCTGCACTAGCTGCTGCGTGCGAAACACCTTTGACCTCCCTTAAAATGCTGCAAACTATGAGGTCTGTGCATATGAACCGTTTTGTATTCACCCGTCATGCCGAGGCACATGCATCGATGGAGTCCATGCAACGCCGTCAGGCACCCCTCGTCATTAAGACCTGCTAGGAAGACCTCCTATTCGCGCCAGTTGCACCGCAAACGCCTACGAAATTCCACAAGTATTAAACTGTTAATAATTCTCGTATTCTTAGGTATCACGCGTGTGTATGCTTTGAAAATACAAAAGTTTTGCGACCGAAACTAGTTTCTGGCTTGCCGGGGTGGCAAGGTCTAAACCTCTTTTCCAAAAGCACTGAAATGAGTTCTGCAAGGTTATAATCTTTTCGGGTCTTTTGCTTGATAAATGCATTCCGATACGGCGGTGACAGGAGGTGGCATCTACGTCGACTTGAAGGCAACCCTAAGACCAATGGGATGAACTAACAGATTTAAATTATGTTTCTTGGCTGCGCTAAGTATTTTCCTAGGCGAGAAGTTCATGGTCTGCTGCCGACCCAACCTCCGGTACGACAATGCTAGACAAACGTAGCAGATGTTCATAAATGACTTTTATGTTTATGTCAATATTATTGCTATAGAGTCTCTGGACCGGACGGGTGTAAGATGTGCGTTGGTCGACGTGTTGGCCTTACGAAGAAGGAGAAAAACGCGAAGAGAACACGTGAATTCATATGCATAAGTCATGGACGGCGACGTTTTACGCTCTGAATGGTGATTCCTGCTTTTGTGTTCGGTTCTGGACCTCACATGTTGTCGTACCGGAAAATTTCCTTCCTGTACGGCGGTCACAGGAGGTATCTACGTCGACTTGTATGCAAAACAATTACACCTAGGGATCATATGGCGGTTGCATTGCATGTTTCTTGGCCGCAGCCAGCGGCAAAACTCAAATGGAGTTGGGCCATTTGCCCAGAGGCTGCCGCATGGACGACAAGCCAGGCTAACGGAGCTGATGTTCATGAGTGCCCTTTAGATTCTAAGTATAAAAGCTGGAACGACCCCAACTTTACATTCTGCGTTAAGTACTACCGGTTAGGCGCGACCAGTACTCACGTGAGATCTCGGGATCGAGCCACGGTAAAAAAGTGTGCAATTTCAAATCTGTAGACACTAAGGATACCTATGTAATAAAAGAGGTAGTGCGGATGTCGCGCGATCGATTAGAGCGATGACTTGGATATCTAAAGGGTGACTCGAAAGAAAAGCCTATTATGCGAGGCCTGTGTGTGTGTGGTTGTTACAGTGGGCTCCAGACTCCCGAAGAGTAGAGCCATCGGGCCAGCTGGCCGTGCACTGCAGTAGAGACTAATATACCAA
>NW_003307557.1:756566-871888 GCF_000143455.1 Volvox carteri f. nagariensis
CTGAGCCGCGAATTGCAATTCTCTAGTGAGAATTGTCAGGTCTCCATCTCCCATATGATGTGTCTCCTGTAAACAAATGACATCTAACCTATGTTGGGCCCATACTCTAGCCGCAGCATGGATACGAGTAAATGCCGAATGCGTGAATAAACCTGCTACATTATGGGACGCTATGCGAAGGGGTCTATTATTAGGCCTCCTGCATCTTGTCCGTCGCCCCATTTACCTAGGGGGTATTTCCGTATCCCCATTTCCGCGGACTACTACTATATTTCTCACTTCCTCCTCCTCGCCGACTTGCATGAGGTCACCCGGGTCGTCATGTGGAAGAACATGAAACCTGGGCGGGCTTATTACCGAGTCCCTCCTCTTGTGTTGGGGACTGACCCCTGGAGATGACGTGCGTGACGTTGGTTTGTCCGCATGCTTGCCCAGCACAGGTTGGTCGGTGGGCAGAATTGGGTTTCCACGATGCGTCCGTCTGTTTTGTAATTGCCATTGCTGTTCATCTGGCCTATTTCCGGCCACATCTTGAATCGGTTGGCCAAGTAAGGGGTGCGTGATGGAGTGAGTTTTGGGGATAGAAGCTGATGTCGGTAGTCCCGGTTGATTGGTGGTTGTGTATGAGAGCTGCTGCTGTTGTCGCTGCTGCTGCTGTACAGGTCCTATTATACGGAATCATAGGCAATGTCGTTTACAACATCAAGTGTATACATACCTGTATACCGCATAGCCTAAACTTCCCTTGCTACAGGTTATGATGTAAAAATGTACTTATAATACTATGCCATACATGATCGTATATTAGGCCATCACTTACACATGCGCCTCTTATGCCTAAGCCTTTAAGTCTCGTATAATACGTGTACACCTTACTGGCCTATATACCTTTCACCTATTTTCCCGAATATCTCGCCTATAAAATGCCCGAAAAAATACAGTAGGTGACTCACCGTGGGACCAGGATCAAACAAGTATGCTGTGCAGGTACACGTTACTATATTGAGCTACCGGTGCGCAGCATCGACCATGCAGCACAGTGTTACATTTGGCTTCAATACTCTCTGGCGCCATGCAGGTGAAGTCCAGGCCAAGTCCCGACGGTGCCATGCCAGCCCGCTTTTGCACTGCACAGCCAGCTGCATTGTACCCTTCCGAAGAATCTTAGGTTTTTTAAGCAGCCCCTCCATGTGTCCGGTCGTACTGTGCCGAATAAAACATCCGTACAGAAGCCCAAAAGCCAGGAGCGAATTTTACCGCACGGATGCGCGCGTGCGATTCGCAAAATGCGCCTGTACAAGTGTATATAAATTCCTGGCGGAAAGACCGAGGATCGCCAGCGCGTTGCGCAGGTGGGCATGTTGGCCATAGCCGCACGCGGCATGCAGGCTGGACTATTGCGTGGCTGCTTTGCAGTAACTGAAAGCACCAAAAGCCAACGTCGTAGCTTGCAACTCTGGGCTCGTGAAACTGCCGCGGAAGATGAAGCGCTGGCGAAGAGGCAGTTGTATGCAGCACCTTGTTCAGAGTAAAGTCAAATTACAAAGTTGCGCAAAGTATAACATACATAAACTTAATTAAACATAAGAACAGATAAGACGTTTAGAGCCTTGTCGGTGACATGGACGCCGCTGTTGGCTTGGAACAGCTATTTGCTGTGCATAGGGACGTGCCCGCGTTAGCCGTGTTGCAACAGCTCAGGATGGATTTCAGCCAGCAACAGCCTCAAGAGCTGCTGCACAACCACCGGGAATGTCTTCAGTTGGGCACGTGTAGTTTTGGTCGGCGGGGTCGAGCAACGTACGCAATGCGCACAGAAACAAAGGTGCAGCGTTCTGTAACATCGCCAACATATCCGGTACGCGGTGGCAGGCTTGCCGAGCACGAAATGAAGGGGGGGTCGCATCTCACCATTCAACTAAGCATGCATGTGCTCGGTTGAATGCTCGGTAGCGTGCGAGTTTACCCCTATCAGGATGTTTGTTTGCATATCCCTCCAAGCGAGAGGGCTTGGACCCTCCCTCCCTCCATGCCCGTGCAGCGTTCTTGTACAACGTGACGGCAGAAATACATGAGGGCGACATGCCGGACAAAGCGACGGCCACGCACGCCACAATCATGCAGCTGTGGATCGCGGCTGCCGGCAGCCTGCGGGCGGATACCGCCATTGCGCTGATCTATGATTACGGCATGGACGCGGGCACCGTCCTCAAGGCGGACCAAGACTTCGCGCTCTCGGTGCTGAGCGTCGGGCACCCTCCTGGCCACCACCACGCCAGCCAAGCGAGCCGCAACCAGCCCCGCCGAGCCACTTTCCAGTGCCCCCGCCCGCACGTGACTATATACCATCACATGCGCACCGACCGGCAGGGTGTACGTCGGCCAGTCCCGGGACCCTCAACGGCGCTTCCAAGCTCATGCCCGCAACCCACCCAGCCGGATGAAGGACGACGCCTGCTGCTACCAACCCTTCCGAGACCACTTCACCCTCACGCGCCTCATGTCCACCGCCAATCCTGCTCTGGCCCAAAAGATGGAGGCCCTCTACATCGCGCAGTTCAAGGCTCAGGGGCCGGGCGGCTACAATGTGCTGCACAGGCCGTCTTCCGCCAGCCCGGCCTTCTACGCTATGAGACACGTGCAGCGCCCACACGCCCACCGCCGTCACAGTCCAAGACGATGACGCCCCTGCCACGCTTGCCTAGCCCACACAGCAACTGGACACTTAACGCTTGACGGATAGGGTCCCACAATTTCGGCGCTAGGCTTCTGGACATTGGGCGGTGCTGTTGAATTTGGGCACGGTCGCACTTAGGGTGTCATTCACTGTGCATACATGTCCGACCTTAACTCGTGTGTGAACGGCTGCCCATACGGACAGCAGCGCTTGGGATGGTCTATTGTGTGAGCGTTCGGGGATAGGGGGGGGTCCGCTGCGATCCTTTCTATGTTGCCCCGTCGCGTCATCGGGGGCAAGTTGGTAGCAAGTTGGTAGCGTGCAAGTTCACCCATCATGTTGCCTGTTCTGGCATGGCCATCCACGCGAGACAGGGAACTTGAACCTAGGCATTCTTCTTCGTTCCTACATCATAGCATTGACCGACGCGACATCGCCTGTGCACGCGCTGTTCCTGTGGGGCTGTTCTTGTTCTTCTAATTGTGGTTCCTGTTGTTCTTGCATACATGACTGCATATACATTGCACCGTGCGCCAAACGCCCTGGAAACAACTTCGACTCATCTCACATTCCATTATGCAAACGCACTTTCCTCTCCAGCCTGGCCCCATTCTGTTCCTCGCAAAAGTACTTGGGCAACTTATATTCCAACACCATACGGACTTTAGAAACGTATAACGCGGGCAGCTGCTTCACAAGGACCCCCCTATTTTAATCTTTATCAGCAATCCCTAAGGAATCCCAACCTCTCATTACTTGCAAGTTGATTACCAGCCCACCGCGGTACGACACCTGATCGGCTTCCCGGAGATGCTTCGTCTGACCAATCTAAGTCGCCTGAGTCAAAGAGCACTCCAACGACTAATTCAAGAGCCAAGTCAGGTACTAAAAACGCGTATTACGCTGATAGTGCTTTGGCTCTGTCGACCTTCCGCGGTTATTCGCAATCAATTACGTCGAGCAGTGGTCGCTTAGGTTTTAATATATTATCATAACGATATAACCGAGGTGATTTTGGTTATGTTGCTAAGATTACCAGCGGTTTACCTTCCGTACCGCATCACTCTCCTACCGGTGTCGCATCGCGTCATTGTGCGCAGGAAACCGGGTTGGACGTCTCCATACACACGAGCTTCCTTGGCGGGCTATGTCTTAGCAGGGAACCCCTTAGGCGCAAAAAATCTAGGTTGTCGTGTTTATCTACATGCCCCACCAAGCAAGCGAGTGTGGCGTTAAGATCTGCTAAGTTGATCCTAGCTTTATGCATGCAAGGCATAAGAAAGCATGAAACCAGCTCGGGCCTTGTTTCCAGTGGGACCTGGTGGGGCCTACCGTTCGTCGCCGTCGCTCCCGAGTCCCGCAATAAACTTTTCATTCCGTCATTTATTTTAACGTTTCTATGCAAAAATAAAAAGTTTTGAAAGGAAATGGAGCGACCCGAGCGAGAATATGTAAACAGTAGGCTTTAACTCATCCGCGGTAACAATTGACTCATAATAGAATTTCACCTCAAAAACATAATGGACGTTTCCACACGTACCATAGGACGAAGGTCAAATAACTTCCCATTAGCTACTTCCATCCATTCCATCCACAAAGCCAAGCGCCCATGCCCACGCACGAAATGATCGGCGGGATCATGAGCTTCTGCCTACTAAGTTGCGCACAGAGCTACTAAGATTGACTGAGAATAAATATTGGACTTACTCGTACGTGTAGGCGGAGTAATCTTGGCATGCCGCCTGCTGACCCTCCGACGCAGCAATTTCCGAATCGCGGCGCAAGTACTGGTTGAACAGCGCATCATCAAGGACTCTACCACATGAGTTGAAATCTTGGGATAAAGTAGGGACTGGCGCTAACGTTGACACCAGCAGCACCAGTGCAAGGTGCGGGACCCAGCTCATCAGTGCCATGGTCGGTAAGCTTGCGCAGGCGTGCGTTACTTCCTGCCGGGGCGTCTGCTTCTCCGCACTGCAGGTGCAAGGTGCAAGCGAACGTGATGACGACAATCAAACACAATGTTGTGCGATAAAGCACAAAGCACTAACGCTGTTTGCTGCCGATGCAAGGGAGCCGAAGAAACGAATCGCCCAAATGAACCACCTGATATGTATGTATACCATGCGTCATACCTTTGTTCGTTAGTCGCCCAGCGCTCCAAAAGCTGTCAAAATAAGGAATCAAGTGTTCCTGATTTTATCGTGAGTAGGCCGCAGGTGGTTTTCCCTTATACTTATGGAGCACAGAATCATAGGGCCCCAATGTCGGCCTTCGAATCTACGGGCAGGCTGCGTGCATTCTCTCTCATACATGTTCACAGCAATAGGGTATTTTAACACACCTAGCCAAGTAATGAAGCAGATGTGGCTACAGTGTTTACCACTATCTTTCATACATTCATGTGCATGAGTTGTGCAGGTTTTTAACGTTTGCCGATTTCGACTCTGCAAGGTCGTTCGACGTTTCGCGTTGCAACCGCCGTAACTGTAAATGACAAGAAGAGGAATTGGACCCCTCGAACCCAACACCACGATAGCATTAATCTCTTGCATTATACACAAGTGCTGCCTCCAACCCCGAGGGCATTGTGACGCGCTAGCCGATGTCGCACGTGCACGCGAGGCGGCGGGGGGCGACGCGTGCTAGGGTCATTTTATGAGGCTTCTTTGTTTCAGACCCAACTCCGTGAGGATAACTGTTCTTAAACAGCTAATAAGCAAAGCTAATCAAACGGAAGATTTCGTAACTACTATGCCACGGGAGGCAGGCTTCGATTGTAATTGTGTCACGGGGCGGCATTGCGAATAGCTTCGGTTACTTCTGTCTATCTGGCGTATTATTTCCATGTCGCAACTGCGCCTTTAGTTCTAGGAACAAATTTACAATTACGGCCAAACAGCTCTTGACCTGAAGCCGGTTCGAAAGCTAAGCCGGTTCGTTTGCACAACTCAGAAACAAACTTTCGGCTATATCCCCTTGCCATACCATCGCGCCTTACTCCGTTTTCGTTTGTGCTTTTATGATTCGATGCTTTATCGGGGGGTTTTCCACTTGAAATAAATTCTCACGGATTAAGGCTTAATCTGTCGCATATTAATCTGTCGCATATGAAAACATCGCGCGGATTAGGCGGATTAAGATGGGCGGGATTAGTATAGATATCTGCGCCCGTATCCCCTCGCTTTGCGGATTAAATATAGATTAACATGTAATGAAATGCGCACATCCTTCCTATACTAAAAGCTCAAACTCGGTGGAAACATTTTGGTACTTGGAGGCCATCAAGTATCAAATTGACAATCTCGGATTAACACGTTTTACAAAGCCTCATTAAAAACCTGATTGATAGGTTAGAAGTTTATCCTTTATAAAGGCTGTAGGTGTTCCTAGTTTTGTGGAAGCTTTGCGCTTCTTGTTCGGCATTATGCACCACACCGTGGATGTCGTTCAAAGGTGCTGCAAGGCCTTCATGTTGATACTCGATAGTCTTTTAAATGTCTGGCAATACTCGTTTTTGCATTTTATGCACGGAATGGCAAATGTTGTACTTCAATCTGTTCCCTAATCCAGACGTATGAAACATTCCTCGTGGATTACCGGCGGATTGGCGTGGATTAAAAATACCTTAATTAATGAATTTTATGCCAAGTGGAAACACCCCCTTATAGCCAGTTCACATGCTACGTTACGTTGAAACTTTTTGGAAAAAGTGGTCGGTTCGGACGTGGTAACGGTACGTTACCGGTAAAGTGGACGAAAAGTCTAAAGTGACCAGGGGGGGGGGGTTCAATTTCGTCAAACGCTGACCCCTCGTACCGTTACTTGAAATGCGTCGCCAATTTCGCGAGTTATAACAAACGGCCAAGCCCAATCGCTTATAAAGACCACATACTTGACAAATTGTGCGCGCTTTGCACTCCGACTGAATTTCTAGTCACACCGCTGCCTTATATTATAAAAATGAACAAGGACAACGCCGCTCGTGTTGCTCGACCGCTCACGACCGCTTATAGCCAGTTCACATGCTACGTTACGTTGAAACTTTTTGGAAAAAGTGGTCGGTTCGGACGTGGTAACGGTACGTTACCGGTAAAGTGGACGAAAAGTCTAAAGTGACCAGGGGGGGGGGGTTCAATTTCGTCAAACGCTGACCCCTCGTACCGTTACTTGAAATGCGTCGCCAATTTCGCGAGTTATAACAAACGGCCAAGCCCAATCGCTTATAAAGACCACATACTTGACAAATTGTGCGCGCTTTGCACTCCGACTGAATTTCTAGTCACACCGCTGCCTTATATTATAAAAATGAACAAGGACAACGCCGCTCGTGTTGCTCGACCGCTCACGACCGCTTACATAGCCAATATGTAACCCATTGTAGTATCAGGGCTGAAGCCACCCGCGAAACGGCAAGTCGGCCGCACTTCCGGCGGCATGGGCCGCGCCGCGTCGGCCCACACGCTCAGTCTCTGCCACTGAGCATTGAACATATCTTCAAGATTATCAAAAATTTCATCCAGCGCGACCGCTAGGGCAAACGCCATCGCGGCTCGCGCGGGATGCAGTGCCATTGCAGTAGGCAGGGCTGCCAATCACCCTTCAAATATATATTGCAATTCTAAGGGGATCTTCTGAAGTTTTGGCCATTGAAAGACATAAAATGGAGATGGTTTTACACAGCTCGCGCCAACGAATACAACGTCGTCGTAATGTCCCGTGTGAACTGGGTGACTTTCTCAGGGCCACTTTTACCTAAAAGTTTTCGCAACGTAACGTAGCATGTGAATCCAGTATTACATAGCCAATATGTAACCCATTGTAGTATCAGGGCTGAAGCCACCCGCGAAACGGCAAGTCGGCCGCACTTCCGGCGGCATGGGCCGCGCCGCGTCGGCCCACACGCTCAGTCTCTGCCACTGAGCATTGAACATATCTTCAAGATTATCAAAAATTTCATCCAGCGCGACCGCTAGGGCAAACGCCATCGCGGCTCGCGCGGGATGCAGTGCCATTGCAGTAGGCAGGGCTGCCAATCACCCTTCAAATATATATTGCAATTCTAAGGGGATCTTCTGAAGTTTTGGCCATTGAAAGACATAAAATGGAGATGGTTTTACACAGCTCGCGCCAACGAATACAACGTCGTCGTAATGTCCCGTGTGAACTGGGTGACTTTCTCAGGGCCACTTTTACCTAAAAGTTTTCGCAACGTAACGTAGCATGTGAATCCAGTATTAAGGGGTTATTCGCACTCGGATGAAAAGTCACGGATTCAGGTATCTAAACTTCACACTAATCCACAGCTACCGGTACTTATATCCCGAGCGTGAAAGACAAAAACGAATAGTATTGAAGATATTTCTGACCATTTTAAGACAGTCGAGGACAGGCGGTCCTTCATATAAAATTTCAAGCTTCCAGGAAACTAAAAATTTTCTACGAGGTATATAACGGATAACCTTTGAAAGGTGTAAGCCTCATTGAAGCAGTATGTGATTTGTTCCGAACGGGTCGAGTGATCTGCACAACACTGTGGGCCCTGTAGCTTGCACCGTGTGTCCAGCTAGTCGGGCCAAGGCGCACTAACATCACTGGGCCTATGCCCTCTGTTACTGCAACGAAACACGGTAAAACCTGATGCAAGGACGCGCGACCATAATATACTGTTCGTACACATCCAAAATGCGAACGCCACGGCGGGCCGCGCAAAGGGCAGCCTTCAAAAGCCAGGAGCGCTGCGTTACCCGTATGTGTGTGAAATTCGCGCGCGTGCGGTGATTTGGCTAGATTGGCTGCTGTGAGGACCGGCCAGCGGGTTGCACACGCACCTGCGAAACGCCAGGGCGCGGAGGCGGGCGGGCGCGTCCGCATGCCCCTTGAACTGCATAAAAGCGCAACCATCGTGTGTTTCTGGTGAAGCAGCTGGGTGCGTTTATTGCAGCTTCGTAGGGTGCGGCCGTACAGTGGCGGTAGTGGCTTGCCGTGCATAACGTGAGGGAAAAAGAATGGTAGTGCACAGTCTGTAGCATAGGAGGCGCCGGCGTGTGTGCGTATGTGGAAGTGTTACGTGGGTGGTTGGAAGCCAGCAGTGTGGATATGGACAGCTTGTTCAGACGGCCAGACGCACATCACATCCGTTTACACATACGTCGAAGTAGGGAAAATGTATCGCGCCCCGGCACTGCACTTTAGGGCGCGGTTGTGTAGTGAGCGGCGTGGGGATGTAGGCAGGTCCCCTAGGCACAAAAGCAAACGGGTGGCTGTGGTGAATGCAAGTTGAGCTAAATGTTCGCAAGGCTGCCAGCAGCAAATGCGGCGAGAAGTCACACACAGGTCGTCTAAACTGGGGGTTCAGCCGTCGTTGACAAGCCATCGCCAAGCAACTTCGCAGATGCAAGTTCGGTTAGCCGTGGACACGCGCGTAGTGAAGCAGATGCGGCCATGGATTTACATGTGGCAGGTTCGCAGAAGCAGGAGTTTTGGGGGATTTTTGGCGCTCAGGCCTCATCTAGTAACAACGCGCAAGTCCTTATCAGTATTTCCCGATGGGCCTTCTGGTGGGGGTCCGAGGACTTTTGCCAGTTGGGGAGTCGAATGGCAAATTCCCCAATGGTTGCGGGTTCTGAGCCTTTCTTTTGGGTTTGCTTTTGACTGTATGTGGCTTGTCTGGTCTGGATGGGAGTCTTGTTTGCCCGCATCACATCAGGTGCAGTAATGCACGGCCAGCTGGCCAGCTGGCTCTACATTTTGTGAGTCTGGAGCCCACTGTAACAACCACACACACACACACACACTCGTAATGCCGTGTGAGTTACTTACTGTTTTGGCCAATGTTGTGCCTCTCCTATTTTGTTTACTCAGTTTTCCTTGCGCGATTGAAGCTGGGTGCATCACAAGCTTTAACGAGCTCGTACGGTTTAGGTGAACCCGGAGGCTCATGAACCGCCTCAGTCAGGCAAGAAGAAGGTAGAAAGAAAGACCAGTAGGCGCTTAAGCAGCGACTGCACCATCAAAGGTTGGTATGGTCTTGAAGCTGTTCATGAGCCTTCGGGTTCGTCAGAATCGTACGAGCTCGTACCATCCATCCGTCCATCCATCCATCCATCACTAGTCTAGTGCACCTCTACCAACTTTCTAAGTTAATCAGGGGCGACGTCTGATTGGAAGCATGCCGATATGCATGTGTACATGCGGACACGGACACATATGGGTATACGACACACATCCATAAAAACACTATCGCTCACTCGATGACACTCTGTTAAGGCATGGATAGCGACGAAGAGGACGTGGCATCCATTTGCATGTAAATTATTGGCGGTCGTACATAGGCCGCCGTCGGAAGCAAGGTCGTACAGCGCAGGGGTGAGAGGCATCTGCCAGCCGCCGCTGCTGCCCCACAATGCGCAGGCGATATTGAACAAAACGGCGGCGGGCGAGCTTGATGTGCATTGTAAGGGAACAAGCTAGCTCTAGTTGGGCAGATCCACTGCTGGTGCCATAGGCCGCTGCGTGCATCCAATTTCACGCAGGAAGCTAGGTAATATAAATATACGATGATGAGGCATGAAAACTGCCGGCCTTTACTCCGAAACATGCATAATCGGTATTTGTTAATTTGATGATAACATCTTACATTGAGAGGTATGGCAGCGTCCCCAAGCCGTGGGGACCTCTGCCGTTGGGGAGGGCCGTTTGTACCGGGGCTCTCTCCCCTTGGGGAGCCTGAGAATCTCCCCAAACGATTTTCCCTGGGGAGTATTTCGCCGTGGCTGAAGCGCCCTCACCGGACGCGCCCGACCAGTTAGGGAAGGTCCAGGAGTGACTCGCGCCGCCTAGCGCCATCGATTTCCCGCAATCCCGGCGACCTTCCCGACGGCCCAGCACCATACCAATTTGTACGGCATGTACACCCACAGTTCTAAAGCTCCGCAACAATCCTCAAGAGCCGGACAAAACTTGAATATATTTCAGCGTCCTAATGGAGGTGATTTTCCGTGTTTACTTCCAAAAGTCCTAAAGTCGTTCACATAGATTGGGGTCTGGCCTTCAGCAATGCTTAAGGCCTATCGCATAAACCAATACAATCCTTGGCGTTAGGCAATTTTCCTACAAACGCCGTTCCCGAAGCCACTTCTCCATGGCTCGGAAGGTGCGGCGAGGTTTCTCATTATTTAATTGTTTGCCGATACTCATAATTTGCCATAGCTCCTATGTAGAAGACGGCAAGCACAATGGTCGCGGCAGCCCTGCGCAAAGTCTGCGATGCACTGGAGCAGGTTTTCACCAAATTCTCTATGGACACGTTCAAGGGCCTACGTGTTAAGTGAGTATATTGATGGGTTGTTTTTGTGGAAAATTTCCGGTTACCGCCGTGTTGCCATACCATAACCCTGAGGCTCCATGCTCGACTTTAGGCAACTCCCGGCCGTTGTGCTTGTCGTTGCGTCCCCGACGTCCTCGGAGATCGAGTGCCACGATTGGGGCTGGATGAGCGATCGTCGGCTTATGCCACACGTCGAGCACTTGCTGAAGAACGCGTACGCTGTGAGGCAGCTGCAGGCACCTGCACCGCAGGTCCGAGTCAAAGCTCGGAAACAGCAATCAGACGACATCCAGCGTCCCGAGGCGGAATCTTACTTCGTAAGGAATCTAGGGCGATTGGCCTGGCAGGCAAGTTGGAGACGGCATGGTGCTGGGGGGCCTGGCAACACAAGCCTAGTTCTTACCGTTGTACTATCTCCTGCAGATGGTCCTAGAGCCCGCCCTGCAGAACACGTTCGGCACTGCGGCGCAGTACGTGCCGCATATGTGCAATAAGGGGGTCACCAAGGACCTGTCAGCCAGGCAGATTGGAAGCTGGGCGCCTTCAAGAGTCTGGAGGCCCCTGCACCTGCGGTGGCAGCTGTATGGCCACACGTGTTGCCCTGGGTTTCCCATGCATTCCCTTGGTGAACGCACAGACTGTGGATCTACGGAAGGAACTGTGCTTGCAGCTGATTGCATGGGCAGAGTCACGTGACGAGCGGTATGCCGCCAAGGTGGCAGAGTACGTAACGCTTTCCCATGCTTTGTTGCCCTGTTTGGTACTTCCACACTTTCATTTTGCCTTGCAGGCTGCGAGCCACGAGGGAGGAACTGACGCGGAGTTTTGAGGTGGATATGCGTGTAGTAGCTGCATGCTTTCGACATCACAAATCATGTTTTTGGATGTGAGTGCAGGAAGGGAAGCAGGAAGGGAAGCAGGCAGCCAAGCGGGCAGGGGCACGCAGCATGGCAGCTGATTTGCTGGATGGGGACCTCAGTGATGCAGAGGGCCTTGAGGAGGATGTGGTCGACGTGGGCGGCAGAAACGGGCAGACCTGCCACAGAGCAGGTAATGTCTGGTGGTGGCAAATTGGGCATTATTGCATTGCTGACCAATGGTACCCATGTACAGGGACATCGGCGGTCGACCAGCAGCAGCTGCAGTGTGCCTTTGAGCGTTTCAACACGCGGAAAAAGAAAGAAGGCATGTCCGAACTGAGGGCTGCGCTAGCGGAGATGGGTGTGAGGCTGAGCCGGAAGGAGTTGGGTGCAGCACTCAAGACTGCAGGGTTATCATGGGGCCAGCCGACACCGCAGCAGGTGGGCCAAACCGCATCATGACTGTCTTCTTAGCACATGAGGCATGCTGTGAGCCATGGAATGCTGACGAGATAGTTTGTAATGCAGATGACTGAGGCCTTTCAGCAGTTCGATCAGCTTCGTGAGATGTTCGGTGAGGAGGAAGCCATTGGCATGGTAACCGGCATGGCTGGCTTCAAGACAACAGTCGCGACACGCAAGAAGCTTGTTGATGCTGGGCTATTGGAGGCACGTAAGTTGGGTCTGGACATTCTTGTGACTAGGAGAAAACATGTTCTTATGAGCTCTCCCCTTGCAGGCAAGCGTGGTCGGCCTGGATGGGGGCTGAGGTCTGGTCATGCAGTCAGCACCGTCAGCACTGATGATGACGGGGCATCGTATTCGAGCACAGGAGAGGACGGGGCTGGAAGCACTTGCAGCAGTCAGAGTGGTGGCGCCGATGACCTGGACCCTGATGCACCCTGTGTGGTATGCGGGGAGACAGAAAAGGGTACCCGGGGTGACATGCTATTGTGTGATGGATGTGATGCTTGCTATCACATGACTTGCCTGACACCACCACTATCCAACATTCCTTCTGGGGACTGGTATTGCCCACACTGTGAGCCCGTTGTAGACATGGCTGGTGCCGCATTGGGCCCCAGCACCAACGGTGGTGGTTGGAATAGCAGCCTTGATACAGTGTTGGGGGCCGAGCCGGTGCAGCTGCAGCCTCCCATGCACGCTGTATTGAGCCCCCGCGGCAGCAGTGGGGATGATGGGGTATTCGGTCGCGAGACAACACGGTTGCTGCTGCCCACTCATGGTCTAATGGGCCCCACTATCGGTGGAGGTGGCAGAAGCGGTGGCGGCAGAAACAGTGGCGGCCAAGGTGGCGGCGGCCAAGGTGGCGGCGGCCAAAGTGGCGGCGGCCAAAGCAGCGGCAGCCAAAGTGGCGACGGGCAAAGTGGCGACGGGCAAAATGGTGGCAGCCAAAGTGGCGACGGGCAAAATGGTGGCAGCCAAAGTGGCGACGGGCAAAATGGTGGCGGCGGCCAAAGTGGCGGTGGCCAAAGTGGCAGCGGCCAAGCGGGCGGCAGCCAAAGTGGCGGCGGCCAAGCAGGCAGCGGCCAAAGTGGCGGCGGCCAGGCAGGCGGCAGCGGCGGTGATGGGACTTTGAGAAGTGAGATGACACGGCTTCTGCTGCCCACTCACACCGTGCTGGGCCCTGGTGGCAATGGAATGATGTGGTCGCTGCCGCATATCCATGCCGTGTTGGGTCTTGGTGCGAGTGGTGGAAGTCACCGCGGCAGAAGCAGTGGTGGTGTAAGTGGCTGCTGTGGAAGTGGTGGTGGTGGAAGTGGTGGCGACGGTAGCAGTGGTGGCAGAAGAAGTGGTGTTGGAAGAAGTGGAAGCGGTATCGGCAGTGGCAATGGGGCCTTAGGAGGCGAGCTACCGCAGCTGCAGCCGCACCTGCATGCTATGTTCAGCCCTAACAGCAGCAGTGGTGGGGGGATGGGAGGCGGTGGAGCAGGTGGAAGGGGCGGCATTGGTGGGACTTTATGGGGTGAGCAGGTGCAAGTGCCATGCATGCTTAGTGCATGCAACGGTGGTGATGGGGCCTCAGGAGCCCAGACGGCCCAGTTGCCGCCGTCTATGCATGCCATATTTGGCTCAAATACCCGAGGGGGAAGCAGCAGCAGTGGTGCCGGTAGAGGACGATTGGGCAATGGCGGGAAACGGGCCGCATCTGATCAGGGACGAGGGAGGGCGAATAAGGGTGGCAGGCTTGCAGCAATCCTGGAGTCACTAAAATGAACGGAAGATGCAGTGTTGGTTTCACTGCACTGCGGCAACGAGATTGGTATGACACAGGTTCCAACGTTGGGATACTGACACCATGTCCGTGGCGGCAGAACATTGAGCCCGTGCTGAAAAGTCATTGCAGGGGACGCGGCCACCCTAGGATATAACCGAATTGCATTGGTATTCTAATGTCATGAAGGTCGTTGTGTCAAATTTTCAGGGTGATTGGAGGGGGTCGACTTCGGAGGTACCGGGTTTCGCATGGCATTTGGATTCTCGAGTGTGGCCAGAAGGGGAGGTTCGAAGAGTTGAGGTTGTCCCTTCCAAGCCAAAATTTCTGTTTGTAACCTTTGTTGCTGATTGAAAAGGCCTGTATAAAATTTTCAGGACGCGGGCTGCTTGGCAGAAATCCATGTCGAGATATGTCGCCATGTCCGTATGCCATGGCCAAGGTCGACCGTTGACACTCAACTCTGACACTAGTCAAGTTAGACATTGAAAACGAAATGACGCCCATCACAGCTCATGGCATCAGTTCAGGGTGCGGCTTACCGGTATGTCGGCATTGGTATGGCTGCTTTACGTTCCGGAAGGCCATCTCCATGAATGCCAGCTTCCCTGCTCGAGAGCAAAGATGGGTAGGCCTGTATCAGAGTCCTTGTGATCCTAAATACTATTACACCTTGTAGGAAGCAAGCACTGTGACCCCATGGCTGCCTCGTTGAACCCTGACCCATTGCTGTTGTAACATCTGCAGCCTGCACCTGCCAGATTTATTGCTCAATGCCCAGCCTTCAGCACAAAGGCATGTATGTGTCCTGCCAGCATTAGAGACCTTGAAACGGTGAACGATGCTTCCCGAGATGCCAAGATACTGTAGGTTGCTAACATGTACATGTACAAAAGATATCCTAAGAGGACAACAAATAAGACCAGTAGGCCCATGTCCATAGTCCAGGGCAACGGAGGGGGTTACCCTGGGGCCCTGTTACCCCTCCTGCTGGGTAGGAACTTACAAGGGGGCTACGGGGGGTTGAAGGTGGGTAACTGATGGGTTACCGAGCCGATCAGTGCCATAGGGCTGTGTGGGACTGTGACAAGCCCGTGGGTGCATCTGCATCACGACCCAGGGGATGGTTGCGCGACCTCTGGCATGCCCATCTGCTAGCTGGGGACGGCGCTTCCACTGATGGAGTTTGTCTGGGACTAAGGCACTGACGTCGTTGCACGCACCCCACTGACCCACGGGTCGGTTACCCTTTTCCTAGCTGTTAAGAGGAGCGCTCAGGTGGCACACCATGCAGCATGCACCATATGCACCTTGCCGAGGAACATTACAATGTGCCGTGGATAAGAGCCATGGCCAAACAGAAGGCTGTTCAAGCAGCTGTCAGCAATCCAAGTGGTGGCAGCTCCAACCATGCAGCATATGTCTACCGAACAACAACACAACAACACGTGCATTGCCACCTTTCCCCAAATACAACCAGAGGATACCGAGCCGTCATTGCCTCACCAACCAATGTCCGTGACATTCCATTCCCCAAGCCGTGCATCCCATATACGGATAATAGCTGCTTACATCAACGAGGCACATCCTGGGTCGATTGCAGCAAGGTAAACCCCTCGAGCATGCGCTGCTGCCATGCAAGGTGCAAGAGCAGCAACTTTGCATGACTGCTCGTTGCAGCCACATTGTGAGTTGCCCCCTCCAGCAAAGCGACCCGGCGGACATAAAATGCTACAGCACACTCAACTTCATTCTGAATCAACGCCAACTCCTCCTTGCACCGTGTTTCCTCCTGCAGCACCCGGCGCAAGCTTGCCTCCAATCGTGGCACCCCATGATTTGACTGTGCAGCCCAGGGATAACGCTGTGCATTTAGCGCCTGGCCTAGCGCTCCCTTCATGGCCAATGCCTGCCCAAGCTCCGGTGTCACCGCTCCAGGTACAGCACTCCAGCTAGTAAGCTGCTCCCAAAGCTGCACAAACCGTTGCCTGGCGCACCTTTTCTCCTTAATGGCCAGCTGCTGCTGATGCCGCCGCCCGCTGAGTCGCCGTACCACGTGCTCCAGGGCATGCATGTCGGCTACGGCATCCTGATGGGTTGGGTCAGGGAAGGGGGTCAGGAAAGGGTGCAACATCGAGAGGGGGCCAAAGCCGCGGTGCAAAAGTGGGGCATGGTGGGAGAGAAGTTAAATCTTTTCCAAGCAAATACAAACTTGGCTTGCAGCCTATCACCCGGGGTTTGGGGACCTTGGGTGATGCTCGATCCCTGCACACAACACTCGGCTGGCAGACAAGGAACCAAGAGCCTACATGGCCCCGTTGCATGAAGACCCGACAACCTCGCAGACTCACCTCCACCTCCGCAAAAAGCTTCCGCAGCTCTCTCTTCGCCAGGCTCCCCAGTGCTGCACTCATAAGCTCGGACTCAGGTCCCCAGGCAGCGGGGTCATAGGCATGGGCCTTCTCAAGATCGGCAGCCTGGGTTTTTATTGTACGGATAAGGGCTGGGCGCTGCCTAACCGGCACAGAGTCAGCACCAGGGAAGAGCAACCCAAGCCGCACCGCATCAGAGCTGGCATCGAGGGTGTCCTCCCGCTGCAGCTTCTGAAGAGCGAGCCGGCAGCGAGCATACTCAGCCTCTGGGCTGGCAGGCACCACGTCAGCTGCTTCCAGCTGCCGAGGCTGCTGCTGGAGGGACTGCTGTACCTGCACATGTAAGGATACGTTGGCATTACGATTTCACTGCTAAAATACCGCTTGCTTACCACAGCTGCATCACCGCCCTTCTGCTCCAACGCGGCCCCAAGGACACGGATGCGGTGTCTGGCACTGTCCAGGGCAGCTTCAGCCCGAGTCCGCATTCGCCACAACCTTGCCGGTAAATCCCTTACGACATCCCTGCAGTACAGCCGCGCCACGCGCTCCAAGTGCGCTTCCCTAGTGACAGGGTTCATGTATTGTGTGATACGGCCATGCGGACCGGCCACACTGTTGAATATCTCTGCTGGCTCGCCCGTCCCCTGTCCCACACCGTGCACCCCAAGGTGCCCAAACGCTTTCTGGCATGCGTAACTGCAGGGCAAAGGCAAACACGTATTAGGAGACGCACAAGGCCCAAACGGTGCTAAACACGCACCTGTGAGCATATCGGTGCCAGGGAGGAATGAGTGGGCGCATGCCTCTGCCCAGCCGCTGCAGGTCCGGCGTCTGGCGTTCCAGCCACTTGGCGTATGACTTGCCCCATCTGTAAAAGTACAACGTGTGAGGTGTCCACACAACCACCACACATCGTGCCTCAGAGGAACTTACCTGCACGCGATATCGTACCACCAGTACTGTACAGCGGTGCCAGCTGCAAGGAAGGACAGCGCTGCAGCAGTGGAGTATGCGTGCCGCTCCCCACTGAAGAGGTTCATGAGCCGCAGGAGCATCCCATGCCGGCATAACGCGACACCGACAGCCGTGATGAGGTTCTGCAATTGCAAGCCCCGTAAATCATCGAGAAATTCAGGTGCCTGCCGTCCAGACACATCATACCTTCCTTGATTCCGCAGCCAGGACCTGCAAGGCAGAGGGTTGGACAGCGGCAGCACGGCACGGCACGGCAAAAAGGTGGATGCCGCGAATTGCGTGGCGTAGTAAGCACATGGTGATTGGGGGGAAAAGGCAAAGGCTGCTCACTAAAAACACGCATTGGCTCCCGACCCACACCCACCTTGTCAGCATCGAAGTTCGAGCAGTGCGTCACACCAATCTGCTGTGACGCATGACCGTCCAAAAGCACCTGCTGTATCGATGCGTTGGGCAAGAAGTAACGGCGCCGTCCTAGCTGTGTGTAGCCAGAAACGTAGCCCTTATGGGACAGCAGGTTTAGCTTAAAGCAGGCATCGAAATGTACCGAGTGCAAGCTCGTGGGGCCAGGCCCTGCGGCTTCGGGGCTGCAGGTGTCCCGAAGCAGCCAGTCAGTCGACGCGAGCACTGCCGCCCCTAGCACTTCAGCGCCCGTGGACACCGCTGCCGCCATGGTTTCTGGGGCTGCTGCGCCGGCTGACGGGACTGGGGGGACGGGATTGCCCTCAGTGGCGGCAGGGCTGCCTGCTGCCGCCACCTCTGTGCGCTCCAGTCCAGGATCCGGCCCCTCCACTGCTGCTGCTTCTCCCACGACCCCCGGCGATGCGGCACCTGTAACAGGGGCTGGGGCGGCTGCGGCCGCACCATTCACTGCACTGCTGCACCTGAGAGTGTCCCCACAACAAGGGCACCCATTCAGAGCTCCACGGGGCCAGGTGCTAAGTGTGCCCTCCGGGTAGTCATCCACGACGCCCTGGCAGTCCATGTACAGGAGGAGTGCTTGCCGAAGGCGTTTACGAAGTGTGGTTGCCGAAACAGAAACTGGACGGCGGATGCCATTTTGCTCCCAGGTGTCAAGGAGTGCAGAGCAGAACGCGTCCGCACTCAGGTGCCTGCTCCTGAATGACACAAGGTCGAACAGCTGCAGGAGCGACTGGTGCCACCAGAGAACATGCTGGCCGTCTCGCTGGAGGTGGAGGTCCCACCCAGCCTTAGCGTCGGGTAGGCAGTTGAACTCTGTGGGACGCATGTTATGAAACGCCCGACAGGGTGTGCACCAGCACACAGGGACATCTACGCATATGGGTTGCTCCCAAGTAATGATGGTCACAGGGCAGGTCCGTCCCCCTTCGGGGGAGCGCACGGCGCACCGGGGGCACGCCTCAGGTCTGCTTCCCGCCAGGCTGCGAAGTACGCCAGCGCTGCTGTTCAGAAAGCAAGTCCGGCTCTCCGCGGCTGCTGCAAAGTCACGCACGTACGCTTCCCGCACATCTTGTGCTAACGTGGACTCTGGTCCGGGCTCTGGTTCTGGTTCCTCCTCGGCTGCGCTGAAACCGTCAGCATCTTCCGATGCTTCCACGTCGCCAGCGTCTTCACGGTGAATCGGATCAAAATCTTCGAGCTCATAGGTCGCGTCGTTATCAATGTTCACCGGCGCCTCTTGCGCATTGGCACTTGGGACAGCTACGTTTGTCGAAAGGCTCGGGGGCTGGGCATTCCGAAGCTGCTTTGCTCTATCCCGTCGCCTTTTATTCCTCTTTGCATTGGCAATGCTCTTCTTAATGGGGTCCTCGACCTTAAGCTTCATCAGCGAGTGAAGTTGGTAAGGCAAAGCTATTGTTTGTATTCACCTAACCAACAGAGCCAATTTCGCTTACTAACTGTCTACCTCATGCAATGGGAAATTTCGTTTGAAGCATTGGTTTGCTGTAGGGATGGGTAGTACATGCCGTACAAATTGGTATGGTGCTGGGCCGTCGGGAAGGTCGCCGGGATTGCGGGAAATCGATGGCGCTAGGCGGCGCGAGTCACTCCTGGACCTTCCCTAACTGGTCGGGCGCGTCCGGTGAGGGCGCTTCAGCCACGGCGAAATACTCCCCAGGGAAAATCGTTTGGGGAGATTCTCAGGCTCCCCAAGGGGAGAGAGCCCCGGTACAAACGGCCCTCCCCAACGGCAGAGGTCCCCACAGCTTGGGGACGCTGCCATAGCTGGAGTTATCTTCATCTGCTAGCTGCATCGAACATCAAACGAAGCCCTGACTTTATTCAGCCACAGCACTATTGTGGAAGTATGAAAGACCCACTGTAGTAGGATCGCATGTCACATGTCATAATGTCAAAATAAATACAACATGCTGTCTACAGCAATTGGCGCCGTCTGTGCAGACAGTGATATCGGAGCATGTCCCAGCGCAATCACGGGATGATTACCGTAGCGGAACTAAAGATTTTACAAATTAAAGATTTTACCGCAAAATTATGGATTTTAATATATTTTACGGAACGAAGTATTTTACCGCATGCTGGTGGATTTTGCCAAGATTTTACGGTACTGTGGATGATTTCCTGGGATTTTACCGGCCTGCAAAGCTACCCCACCATGCAACACCACTGCCCGCCTCCCTCTCACGCATGAGGGGAAATGAGAATCATCACAACACGTCTCAAATTAAGAAACTCCAAATTGTAAACCCCCATCTGAAAGCCAAGCCACCGTGACAAGGCCTCCAAACATCCACCATTCTGTACCAGCCGCAGAATTCTTATGATTGATGAAGGACGCGAGAGCATTTCACGACGCTCCAAGAAAGGGCCATCGTAACCATCTAAATACAGCCACTTCACGCCCGGCGACACCAACCAGCTTGTAAGAACTTAGATATGTCATCTCTCGAATGCCTACTGCACTTCGCTGGCAAAAGCCGCCGGTATGGCCGGCAGCTTGTCAATGAAGCGGTGTTTGCTGAGCTTGCGCTTGCCCATGCTGCTGCCAGAAATAGGTTAATATATTATTATGTTACAATATTATGTGTAAAATAGAATAAGATCTAGTGCCAAAAGCTTGCTGTGCGCGAAGGGCCATATATATTTTACCGCATCGCTCCGAATTCCCTCCCGGGAACTAAAGATTTTACGGTAAGACTCTGAATTTTGCCAAAATATTTTACCGCATGCAAATAATTATTTATTTTGTAAAATCTTTAGTTCCGCTACGGTAATTCGGCTAACGGCTAAAACGGCTAAAACTGGTAAGTAGTAGCGGCCCCGAGGCGCAGGTAATGTAGAAGCTAGGAGATACCAGTGTGAAATAATCGCCTGTGGCATAACGTGGTTTAATAGCTATCGTGGGAATATTGAGGGAGATTTCCCACTGCTTGCTGCTTGCTGCAGGACGGAAAGCGAAGGGACAAAATGAAGGCCGCCCAGGTCCTTTACATTATTTGAAGGAATGATAATCATTATCATTATGATTTTATGTTGGTATCAGCCCTGTTTATCATCATCGGTAGCTGTGACTGGACCGTTACACTGAATTCAAGCCCGATAGTTAGTAGGTTGGGCAAGGGCGATGCAAAGAAAGCAAATCCACTCAAGGATCATTAACATTCACTGAAAGGCAGCTCTGATGTAACAATCACAGCAGGCCTACTTCACCTGCTTCTTGGTGTGAGGAAGGCGGAATCTAAATCCGCTGCAACCTCGGGCCCAAAACGATCATGAGCGTTGTTGCCTCGTCGCTGCCTCCCTTACCCACACTTGCCTACATAGGCAAACAGATCTTTCCAAAGCATTTTGGAGGGCTGCTGCTTGACAAGCTGTGGCTATGAGGTACGGCCTCAGAGGCAGGCCTTGGCGGAAGGCCCTGTATGCTGTCTTCCCCGTATGTACTTGGACCTTGAAGTCTGTCTGCCCTTGGCTTACTCTTTTACTCCTCAGGAATTTGAGGTACATACGGGCCGCACCGATGTACGTCTAGTATACCTCGGATTGGGGGAGGGTGTAAATGGCCCACCCGATGTGCGTGTATCTGGGAAATCAATGTCTGTCCCAGATGACATTAGAAGAGAGCCAACGTATTGGAGTGATGTGTGTCTACTGTTCGTGCATTGCAGCTCATTATAACATTAACACGCAGCGAAATGTTCTCTTCCGGTAGCTCAGTAGAGCATAAGTCGGTAATAAGGAAAAATCATATTGAGCAACTTGCTATCCTATCTCAACGTTTCTCAAGACAGGCCTAGTTTGCGTAGCAATCCTCCTGCGCGCTTAAGGAACGCACTGAATCGCCAGCACCGAATGTAGGTGGTCGAAGCTAGCTTGCAGCATCATCAGGCTGGTGTCTGGACTCTAAACACTGGTACATGTGCAGTCACAACAATGGGAGCTTGATGCAATGTAAGAATGCGTGCCGCCGTGCAGGGCAAAGCGAGTGATGATTGCAAGGTGACCTTTCATTGTTGTCGCAGGAGGATTTAACAAAGCAAGGACAGTGTTGATGAATGATGACATAGGATAATAAAAGTGCTAAATATAATTTATACTTACCATCATGTGCCATACTGAGCTTTTCACACTGCGATAGATTTCCAGGATGAATACAGTGGCTCTCTCTTTTCCGCAGCGGTGAGGTGGTAGCGTGAAGATTATGTTACAGAATCCCTAATACTTAAGATTATATAGGAGAAGGAGTGTTATGTGTCAGAGAACTGTGAGATCATGGAGTCGGTCGCAACGACGGGTAGCGCTAACGGTAGCGTTAGGATCCTAGTGCAAATACAGCTGCAGACTCAGTTTGACGAATATATTATGATCAAAGAATTAACTTGATAATAATTTTCTTAAATGTTCTTAAATCCTGTCATAGCAGAATTTCCGGGCCTGCGGGCACACGCTTTCTCAATGTCATTTTCTCAGGTGGATATATACTTGCTCCTTTTTTAGATTGTCAAGATTCAAATGAAGCAAAGCTTAATCAAATGGCATCTCAGCGGTATCTTGTAAGCATCTTAGTCCAAATGTACGGAAGCGTTAGGACGTATTGCCACAGCACCCTAACTCCAGCAAATATGCAAATGACGATGGCATCTTTTGCGATGGGCTATGCATGTTCTACCGAACTTACGTGCAAGGAAACCCAACTGTTCATGCGTCATATTCGCTTTGGTTCGGACATTGGCTGTCCAAAATTCGTTCGGGCTTTAAGCCATACAAAAATAACAACTATATCTCTCACGCACTACACGTCACGTTGCTACATGCGGTAGCCATACCGGATATACACGGAAATATACGCTTATGGCATGGTACCATCTGACTGGCTGTTGAGATCGTAAATGGTGCTAGGTGGCCCAGAACGCGCCTTGGAGTCAAGAGGTAACGGTCTTGTCAGTCGACACACCGTTGGCTCGACCGATGCTGCCAGACGATGAGACATCGCCGCCGCGCATCGTCAGTCAGCGCGAGGGGCCTAGCGACGACGGTCAAGGAGCTAATGGTCGGCGTCCATCGGCGCCGCTCCGCTGCAAGGCGAGTCGCTTAGCTTTCGCGACGGGACGGCACGGGGGCCCGTCTTAGGATGGTGAAGGGACCGCCTTTACCTCGTGCTGGGTGTTACAGTAGGGAGAACACCGGGAGGAGGCATTCGTGTGGCCGTACCTGCGCGGGCTATTTTTCGAATGCCGTTGCAGGTCAGGCCTTCGCCGCGCAACCCAAGCGTATGTGTTCCTTTCGCGGCCATGGCAGGTTGAAAACTGCAATGCAAACCTGGATAGTGCACCCAAGACGCATCAGCGATTCCGGCTCTGCAATAAGCACATCAAAGCTCCCGTTATATTGGTCGACGGCATCGCGCAACGCTTCTGCCAACAATGCTCCAGGTTCCATCCACTTGCAGATTTTGACGGATTAAACAGGTATGTCTCAGTAATAGTAACTGATTTGGCGAAAGGATGGTGCAAAGGACTAGCTTATTTCCAACGGTAGCTTCGCTTGTCAAAGTCATCGGAAGCCTTGAACATCATATCGTAGAAATCTTACCCGTTCTAACATTCGTTTTTAATTATTACTGGTTACCCGCCTGTCCCTGAGTCCCCGTATTCGTATTGGGAAGCCAACTAGGTGTAACGCAGCCGCGACGCCGCGACTCGAACCTCGGCAACCAGCATCTGCCCAATCCCAGCATGCAAACTGAAAATACAATTCAAATTTACGAAAGAAAAAAGAAAACAAGATTGCACGTTGTCGGCCTATTTGTATGGCTCTGCAGGACTTGCCGAATGATGTTGGCCAAGAACCGCGCCCGCCAACGCAGCCACGCCCAACGACAAGCTTCCCTTCCAGGACTGCTTCCTTTCCAGCTTGCCACCAGCATCGCCCTTCAACCCCCTTGGGAACAGCAACAACGCAACGCCTTCGGCCTCGGAGGTAGCGGGCGAGGTGGTGGCCTTGGTGGCATCGGGATAAGACCCGTGCTGTCCGGCGGCCGAGGCGGCCTCTTTCCATCGGGCGGCGGCGGATCACACCCCAGCGGTGACATTGGCCTGGCGATGTTCGGCAGTACGGTGCATGGGACAGCGTATGGACATCTTGGCCAGCTGGGGGGCCTGCCAGAGCAAGGGTTGCATGGGGCCGAACGTTGGCTATCTTCGGCTTCCCGTCAACAGGTAGCCGCCGCGGGAGGCGACGACTCCGCGGCGGCGGCTTCGCAACACCTTTCCGGGCTTAATCCGCCGCCGCCGCCGCCGCTGCCAGGTAGCCGTCAGACACCTTTTACAGCTGTCTTACAAAGCGACACCCATGTGAGCTACTCAGCTGTACGACGGGGTATGAGCGGCGGCGACGCCGGCAGCGGTGACGTTGACGGCAGAGACAACGTCAGCGGCGGTCAATTCAATCGGCGGAGCTACAACAGCAGACGCCGCTGTGGCGTTGACGGCGGCGTTGGCAGCGGCAGCGTCGACAGCGACGTTAGCCAAGACAGTTCAAGCGGAAGTAGCGACGACCTGTTGAAGGCAGATATGCCTGCTGACGTCACCGTCAAGGAGCTGCAGCCTAGCGGAGCTGCTACAGCCGAAATGGCTGCTGAGCCTATCGGTCCATCTGCTACTGCTCAGGTCGAGGGTGGCTCAGGCTCAGGCCTAGGCATGGGGCTTGGATTGGATCCTAGCCCAGGAACGTACCTTAAAGTCGGTCCTGGGGAACGGCACAACGAGCACGTCGCAGGCGGCATTCAGCCGCAGCTACAGCCTCCTCTTCTGAGCCCATTCGTCGTACCATCCTCTGCGCAGTGCGCTACAGCCGCTGCACCTGCAGCCCTGGACGCCGCTGGCAGACCTGCGGCGGCGGGTGCGGCCGCTGCTGCCGTCCCGGCGGCTATGAACGTGAATCTTGCGACTGGTTTCGTAGGGGCCCCGACATCGACTCCACCGGCAAGGGGCGGCGGCAACAGCTCGGGAGGTAGTGAGGTGGTTCTCCGGATGGGTAGTTCCGATGAGCGCCTCACACTGCTTCTGCCGCCGCTGACCCATGGGTCCGCATTGTGGCCAGGGGACCAGCAGCCTGCAGGCCGCAGCGGAGGCGGCGGAGGTGGCAACAGTACGGGAATACTGCCTGCACTGGCGGCGCCAGCGGCGGGCACGTTTCTGATGGGCACCGGCCTGGGAGAACCGGCGGTCGTGGATGCGGCGATGGGTGGTTCTACACATCGCCCACGCAGCCATAGCGGCGCTGGGGCCGCTGCGCAACCCGGCGAGGCCTTGCGGCCTGTCGGCAGCGGTTCGGGCGCGATGGGATCGGGGACCGGGGCTGTCCACGTGGATAGCGGCGGCGGAGGCGGCGGTGGCGGAGCAATGTGCGGAGGGGACAGCAGCGATAGTGGCGGGGCCGGCGGCGGCGGCGGCGGTGTCCCGAAGCGGCGGCGGCAGAGGGATGCCGTCAGCAATGAAACCGGATCTGGATTGCCCCCCTTCGCTCTCGACCTCGACTTGGGCCTACTACAACCGCCGCCACTCGCGCTGCAACAGCTGCAGTACCAGCAAGTACGGCAGCAGCTGCTGCTGCAGCAGTTGGACCTACAGCGCCAGTGGGAACGAGTACGACAGCAGCAACAACAGTTGCAGCAACAGCAGCAGCTGCTCTTGCAGCAGCAGCAGCAGCAGCAGCAGCAAGGAGGCTCCATCACACCACCACCCACATCGACACCATCCCTACCGGCTTTCCTTCCCGTCGGCCCAGTGGCATCATCAACAGCTGCCGGACAGGCGTCCGTACTGAGGTACCGATATTCCGCCCCCATGTCCAAAATAGGACATGGGATTGTCCGCTTTGGCAGCTTAACAGCGCGACCGGACTCCGCCGCCGCTACTGCTGCGGCAGCAGCCGATGTTAGTAAGGCCGGCGGCGGCGGCGGCATGGACAGCGTCGGAGCCGGCCGTGCGCCCGCGCTTATGGCACGTACCTTTTCAGATACCGTTAATGGGCTTGGTTCCGCTGCTGCTTCTTTAGCTTCTGTTGGCAGCGGCGGTGGCGGCCGCGGCCGCGGCGGCTCCGCTGCAGCAGATGCTGGCCTTCCCCCCTGCCCCACGGCTGGGGCTATCGCGGACGCCGTTGTGTTAGGGGGTATCGACGGAGGAGGTGGCGTCGTCATAGCTGCGGCAGGGCCTGCGGTCGGCCCAGGTGCATCCGCGGCTGCGCTGCAGCCGCCCGTGCTACAGCCACCGCTGCGGCCGGAACGCCTGCTCGTCCCCCCGCCACCGGACATATTTGAGCAGCTTGATGCTGGCGTTGACGTGGAGACGCTGCTGCTCGCGGCGGCGGATGACAGCGCCGGCATTTCCGACGGCGGTGTCCTGCCCACTGCCATCGGCATCGGCTTGGGCCTTGGCTTCTCGGATGGTCTCGGAAGCAGCGGCGTCGTCCCCGGTGGCGCCGGCAGTGAGCTGACGGGGCCGCATGAACTGGCCGCCTTGGCTGCCGAGTGGTCGCAGGAGCTCTCCGATTATCCCGCTGACACGGCGCCCCTGGCGGCGGCGGCGGCGCCGCCGCCGCCACCGTCGCTGCCAGCGTCACAGCCTGGTCCCCTGCCTTTCCAGGGAGGGGCATCGTCAATGCCGCTGCCGCCAACTTCGGTAGCGGCGGCCGCAGCGGCCTCGGGTGTACCGCACCTACTTGTGCCGCCGCCGCCGGCGCAGCGGCTGTCCTTCCCTGGCGCAGCCGCAATCCGTGAGTCTGTCCCGCCGGCTTTCAACCGTTTTTCTGATGAATCGCGCCTATTCGTAGTGGGCTCTACAGTCGCTGTGCCGCCAGGCCTGTTTGCCACTGGGTCAGCTGGCGGCTCGGCGCTGGCGGCGGCAGCGCCGCCGCCGCCGGTTGGGGAGGCGATGTCGCCGCCATCGTCGGGGGCGTTGGAGGTACGACACACGGCCGTGTCGTCTAACGCTGCAGGTGCAGGAGCCGGAGAAGATGGAGGTAGAGCAAGACAGGAAGGAGGAGAAGGGGGAAGAAGCGGCAGGCAGCACACTAATGCAGCCGGCTCAGCTGTCGCGATGAGATCCTCGCAGACCGTAGCACCAGGCAGCAGAGGTGCAGCCGTCCTACAGCCCATGGGTATCACACCACAGCAACAGCAGCAGCACCAGGAACAACAGCAGCAGCAACAACAACAACAGCAACTGCGGCAGCAGCTGTTGCAGCTTGTAGACACGGACTTAGATGCCGCAAGCTGCTACAACCTTCCGGCATTTTTTCCGGTTTCCGGAGCAACCACGGTTTTACAACAGCCATCTGTTTGGTCCGTCAGCAGCAACAGCAGCAGTAGCAGTGGCATGTCGCCGTTCTCACTTCAGAAACAGCAACTGGAGCAACTACAACAGCAGATACAGCACTTACAGCAGCTACAGCACCAGCTGCAGCAGCAACTGCAGCAACACCTGCGGCAGCAGCAAGAGCAGCTAGGGGGCCGGGGATCACGGCAAGAAGACACAGCGTCTCCCCACGGCTCGTCGCTACAGCTACAGCTGCAGCTACAACAACATATCCAGCAACAGCAACAGTTACAACAACAGCTACAGCAACAACAGCAGCTACAGCTGCAGTTGCAACAGCAGTTGCAGCTTCAGCAGCACCAGCTACAGCTGCAGTTGCAGCTACAGCAGTACAAAGCGTACGGGTACCCCAGGACATCAGCTGCTAACCCGCCCAGCGCGGCCCGCTCCGGATCAGTTTCCTTTGTGCGCGCCAGCGCCCCCGCTCCGGAGGTAGAGCCCCTCGCTGGGGGTCAGGCTGCTACTGCCACAGGCTCGCGCCGTCAGCCATCGTCTCCTCAACTTCAATCTCTTGCCGCCGCCGCAGCAGCAGCATCAGGAGCGCCTAAGTTTCTGCTCCCCATCAATCCGCTTTCCTTCATATCGCTGTCGCCGCCGCCGCCGCCGCAGCAGCAGCACGGTGCGGCCGCCGCCACGGCTGCAGATTACCGTATCGCCGGCGGAAGCGGTGGTGGCGGACGCGGCGGCAGCGATTGTTTCGGGCAGCCGTCGGGTCGTGGAAGAGGCTCGACTGGGTCACTTCCGTGGCTACAAATGCTGCCAACATCGATGTTAATTCATCCGTACATGTACGGCACCGATGCAGCGGCGGTCGTTTCGCCAATGCACGGCAGCAGTGGCGTTACGACTGCGTCGACGCCGACGGAGACGTCCGGTGGCGGCGGCGGCGGCGAGCCCCGTACTCTTAGCAGTACTGCTCAGGCTATAAGCCGTGTGGTTTCATCAGACAGCAGCAGCCGTGGCAGCGGATGGGCGGTGCGCGGCGGCGGCAGCGGCCTTGTCAGCGGGCAGCAGCAACAGCAACTGTACGACGCCACCGACGCTGCTGCATGGGCGCTGCAGCAGCAGCTGATGCTGCGCGCCTCGGAGTCGCCGCCGCCGTTGCTACCAGCAGCGGCGGCGGCGGCCACCGACATCCAGCCTCCTGTCGTACAAATGCTTCCGACGCTGCTATCTGGGCCTCTGGCTAGCAGCCCGGCGTCGGGACTGCTGCAAGGCTCGGCCATGCCGGCGGCAGTGTCGGCTGCCGCTTGTAGCCACTACCCCGGCGGCGCAGTAGTGCCTCTAGATGGCATGAACGTAGGCCTTCTGGGGCGGGGAGGAACGGCGGGCCTGGAGGCTTTGGAGTTATCGGGGGCTTGGACGACGTCCGTACAGCAAGGCGATTCCCTTCAGGCCGCCGCAGCCGCCGAGCCACACCTCACTGTCAACATAGGCAACAACATCCCAGGGCCCGCAGCTAGGCTCCCACTGGGCTCGGGCGGCTTCAGGACGAGCGGGCCGTGTGGAAAGAGGGCCCACTCGGCCAGCGGTGGCGGGGGTAGCGGCGATACGGACGTCGAAGTGGGGGCGCTGCAGGCCAAGAACCCGAGCAGGACGCGGGTGGCCGTCGGAACTGATAGCCCCCCAAAGGGACAGTAGGGATTAGGAGCTTAGGAGTCGCAGCTGCAGCAGCAGCAGCAGCTGCAGTATCAGCCTAGCAGCAGCTGCTGCAACTGCAGCTGTGTGCAACTCCAGCTGTGTGCAACTCGACCTAATTAAAAAAAACGGGAAAAAGAGGGAAAAGCCGTTGTTGGTTGGGTGAAACGCGGCCCATGTTCTCGATGCACAGATCCATCTGTGGGTATCTGGCTGCGTAGGTGCTGGATTACGATTTAAATTTTGGACTGGATTTGACTCTGGATCTGGAACCTGGCTTCAAATGGATCCGGTACGGGGCTTCGGATAGCACATTATGCGTTGCAAAGCGATGTGATGTGACACAGGCGGCGAACAACCTGCGGTACACAAAATGAGTAGCATAACAGGCGCCCAGGGCGCAGCTACAATTCGTTCATCTTTTTTCCTGTGTTGTGTTGTGCACGTGCACGCATACGTCGTCATACGGCGACGTGCATGTGCTCTGAATGCAGTGGTGGTTTATTCACGGATACGGCAACGAAAAGCAAACCGCACGAATGCTGGCGTTCTCCGTACGGCACTTTTCCCTATGCATATGTGCACGTAATTGTCCGCGTTTGCGTTTACACCTTGCTTTTCTTTGCGCTTATGTTTGCTTGTGTTTGCATGTATGTGTGTGTATATGTGCGTATAAATGTCACGAACCCGATTCGCGTGAATAGGTGTTGTGCTGGTCTGCAAGTCTCCAGTGGAATTATAGTTTTACTTTGAAGCCCGTTTAGGCAATTTTAAGGCCCGTAAGAAGAGCTGCTGCTGCTGTTGCTGCTGCTGCGGGACATGTGGATGCGTGAGTGGGTTATTTTTTAAGGGATTTAAGGGTTTTGTGTACATGTCACTGAAGTCACAGCTACTGGGCGATATCAGCACTTTCCTTTGCGCACAAGCTCCGTTGCTAACAACATGACAGTATGACGATGTTATGACGATATAACAATATGAATCCCTCACGTCTGTGCGAACCCGGCTTCCGTGGTTCTATATTTCTGCGGCACTGTTTATGCATGTAGCTGCATTTTGCACAATTCGCGTATGTTCCTTATCTGTTTAATTTAAAAAAGATGATGAAAATCGGCATCGTCAAACCAACATGTCGACGGTGGTGTGTCTAGGGGGTGGGGTAGGCTGGGGGAAGGGGAAGGGGGCCTCGCCATCATTCATCCCCGGCGGGTCCCCAGCCTCCCGGGCTGAAGGACCGCGGAGGAAGGGCAGACCGCGGATAACGAAAACCCTAAGTACTTTATATTTGACGTTTTGTCCTGCGAATTCAGATATGTTTGGATGGAGCAGATGTTTGGATGGCGCAGAGCCGCGGCCTCTCAATTTGCTGCAGAGGGAGCAAAGTTCATAAAGGGGTTACTATGAGGTTCGGTCATGTCGGGGGTTTGGTCGCTGACGACGCAGTTCCCATGCGGGACCAGAGCCGCAGCGCATAAGCGCGCAAAAAACTGTTACACTGGTACGACAAGTACGGCAGTGCTTGCCGCACTTGGAAAAGAAGACATGGATCTAAAACCTTTTTAACGTTCTGGTTTTCCCCTCAAGCTAAGGACACAGTAGGAGTAGGAAGAGGGTTTTGTTTTGTGTATGCATGCTGTGTGTAGACGAATGAATGATGCGATGGACTGATGTAGTTTCGGAGGATGGGGGTTTCGGAGATGATTTGCGCGTGCCGCGTGTGGCCTTTCGTTGCCTCTGCGCTATCGAATTTATTTACATCGTACGGCAGACAAGTATGTACTGCTGGAATGTTAAAGTTGGTATGCTGCTGCACTCGTCTCCGTTAATTCTGTTACCAGCAGTCTGTTACTCCATCTCCCGTTGCTGCCTGGATCCATGCATCGCGGCAGGTGGGCGGCACAATACGTGTTTTGCCGTGGGTGGGTGGCCGTAGAATGCTGGGCCGTAGAAAACTTTGTTCTGCTAGGGACCGGGTACCAGATTGGTCTTTTCTATTGAGTCCTGTTGGTGCTGTTTTCCGGCTGGTGGGTGGCTCCGAAGCTTTTGAAGCTCCGAAGCTTTCAAAGCTGCTAGGCTGACATCCCTCTGCATGCGACCAACTGGACCCCACACCCCATTGGAGTGGATGGGACGCCGCGGGACAGCTTAGGACCTTGCCGAACCGGACCGTGCTGGGCGGTGAGGCCGGAAGGCAGGACATGTGTTGATGCTAGGATATCGTAAAGACGCCGGCGCTGGGACGTTAAACTCGCTGCCGTGTCTGCAGCTGTTGTGCCCGAAGCCATCTGCTCGGTGTGAAGCGCTCCGTACAGAAGTCCTGGGCCGTCCCGAAAGCCCCTTTAAAGCCGCAGAATTTACTGACTCTTAATCGAATCTCAGAACCGGTCATATCTGGTAAACATGACCAGTGTTTCATCTGCGCTCTCTTATTTACCTCCAGACTTCGTGCACGGTCGTGTGTGCTCCTTTGCTCCACGAAGCTGGGCCGCCGAATATGATCCTGAATGCCTGACGGCACGGGTGATGGAAAGTAGCGTTTTCTAGACCCTGCTAGACGCTGTAATAAGCGGTGGCGGGATGGTGGGCCTTGCACCAGACGCCGCATACGGCAATTTTAACAAGCGACGGGGTGTGGCCCAGTCCTAAGGCTCACACCTCGCGTCGCGTAGGTCTGTGTGTGTGTGTGTGTGTGGCACTGTGCAGTGGGGCAGAACCGGGACACGTTGGCTGGCAACTGCCTTCCTTGGTAATTGTGGTGATGGTGGTAGCTTGCTGGCAGGCTTGGGTAGGTGTGTGAAGGAGGCGGACACGCTGATCAATTAGGCGCCTCAGGGCTTTCAGGCGCGCGTTGGAAATGGATGAGGAGCATTTTGCAAACGTCGAAAATGTTTTGCAACGCGCGGAGATGTCCGGAACTATGGAATGTTTAAGAAGATGAACTTTCACCTTGGCCGATGTCGCTTAGTGGTGTGTTGCGGGTGTTTGTTGGGGGGGAGGTCCCAATGTTCAAGCTGAGGAGGAACCTAGATTGCACACAAAGGCGCGAACCCTACATGTGTTCAAGATGACTGAACCAGACGGCCATATATGTGCGTGTAAGGAGAATGGGTGTCTGGTCTAGAAGGTTTAATCTTGCCCTGGATGATGAGCAATGCTCCTCGAGCAGCAGCCGCTGGTGCCCCATATATATGTCCAAAATAGGTAGTGGACCTCCTTTAAATACTTTTGTGCGGGTCCAGCAATGTCAACCAGAAGCTCTTGGGACGATGCAATGCCATGCGCGGCGCACAATCCGCAACCCCCCAACCATATCTGTTATACTATGTGGGCCATTGGACTCCACCAGGCTGTTCCCGACTGCTGCGTTAAAGCGACTGCTGCGTTAAAGTGACTGGTGCAGTTAGGAGAACTGACAACTGCACCAACCCGTCGGTGGCATCCGATTCCAAGTAATAATACGCGGGTAAGTTTAGGACAAATTCCTTCTCGCCCTACTTTAAACAGCATGCATGCCATCTGCGGTTTTTTTTAAGCTCGACGATCCCCCGCGACGTGAACACACACTAAAGAACACACACAGCCCACCTGATGTCACAGAACCACAACACACACGTACACACGCGAGTACCTCTCACGCGCTCACGATCCTGGAAGCACTGCATCGTACACTGTATCTTCGAGAAACCTCATATCCGTGTGCACTACAGGTTTCAATCCCGCTCCGCGCGCCGTCCATGCCATGGTTTCGTGACCGACTGCGCGTGCTCATTTCGTTGAGGAACATGCGCGTTTGATGCCATGATGCGCTTTAGCATAAAAAATACACCTTTTTGCCACTACGCCCGCGTCTGACCCGTATGTTTCCGTACATGCCCGTACACCACACCATTAGATTGCCTCCCTCACGAGCTGTCCGCGGTTGCGTGTTGCGCTGCCTTGGACCATTTTTCCTTTCTTCCTTTTTTTCGCAGTCCGCGGCAGACCAGTTTATTCTTTTCCCCTTGAAATCCTTAGAGCCGCTAATTTCTTATCCCCCCGTGTTTGTCCAAATTACTGCGAGCGGCACCCACAAGAGACGACGCGCATGGAGCCACATAGCATAGCCCGCTGGCAGTAAGAGCCCGCCCAGGGCTGCTTCGCCACCACCACCACCACCACCACCACCACCACCACCACCCTCCGGACCACCCGGACCACGGTGTCTCGCTCGGGTCACATCAACAAAAAAACATCTTTCCCACCCACCCCCTACCCCCACCCCACCCGTCCACATGCTGAAGCGCATTTCCCTCCTTCGCCCATTCCTCATTCCACAGCAATCCACCTACATGCACATGTCTACACGCATAGTCAAATACACACCTGCGGCATAGCTAGATAGATATATATACAGAGGGAGCTATAAGACCACCACGTCAGGACACAAAAATACGTTCGCAGTGGTCCTGGCGAAGAAGCCACAACACGACATGTACGACGAGATCACTAACCCTAACATCACATACCTTCCTTCGCATACGAGGAAAAAGCGCCTCTTTCCTGCCTTTCCTACTAACACATCACCACTACAACATCACCACCACAGCACCAGTTAATTGGATTGAAGGAAAACAGCCATCACATATTTATAGCCTTGAAAGCTATTTACCAGGAAGCGGCAGCGCAAAAGTGGTCTTCAGCTGGATGGCGGGCCTTGTCCGGCCTGAGGCACCGCTTGGTCCAGGGAGGGACGTGGCTGGTGGCGGCAGCACCGCAGCAGTTGCCGTAAGCGGCGCCGCCGCCGCCGTACTGCCGCTAGGCGCCGCCGCGACAGCGGCAGCAGCAGCGGCAGCGGCGGCTGCATCCCGCAGCGCGCCCTGCAGCCGCAGCTTGGCAGCCACGGGCTGCGCTGCAAGGTGCGTCTTGAAGGCGGCGCCAGCAGCCGCGGTGGGCAAGCTGGTGATGAGCTTGACGGCCATGTCCCTCAGCGCGGGACTTGCTGCCGCGGGCCCCGCGGAGGGCGCCGCCAGCTCCACCAAGAGAGGCACCAGAACCTGAGGGAGGAGCGAGAGTGAAAGCATTTTACGTGTGCATGATTGTGCGTCTGTGTGTGTGTGTCTCTGTGTTTGCGAAGTTAGAGAGGTTTGTGTATGCAACCGAGTCCGCGTGTCAGTAGGTAAGTTCCCCGGTGTGCGTGTGTGTGCGTGCGTGTGTGTGTGCCTGAGTGCGAGTATGTGACGAGGTTGGTGTGGCAGCTGCTGAGCAATGACAAATTTACTGAGGTCCCGAGAGGTGGGGCGGAAGGACGCCACAAGAAGTGGGGGAACGATGCTACTTGGCTGCTTGGGTGGCGTGGTGGTGTGCGGCACCTGAAGTTCCCAAATTCCCAAATCCATGTCTGAAGGAAGGAAGGAAGGACGGAACAGTGCGCATATGAGTCTGTGTGCATGTGCGTGTGCTTAGTAACTGACTTGGCAAACTAACCCGCATGCAGTCAAACCTATAATCCATCAACGCCATGACCATGCAACTTTATCTTCAAATCTTTTTTCCGCTCAAACCAAATTAAATTCTTGGGGCCCCGCAGGGCCCATGGGCGTGAGCCTGTTGTTGCAGCTTCGCTGGTTGATTTCGCATTGGCCGTACCACATGTGCAGATACGTGCACGTGTTTTCCGCTTCGCAACGCCCCCCGGGCGACACACGCTGCGAGGGTTTTGAAAGTTCCTGATATGGGCATACAGCCACACATACAGGCACACATACAGGCACACATACAGCCACACATACAGGCACACATACAGCCACACATACAGGCACACACACCTGCAGCACCCCCTCTTGCGCCGCGCCGCCGTGTGGACCCGCCAACGTGGCCGCCAGAACCAGCAGCTTTAGAGACTCGGCCACGAAAGATTGGTCAGCGCCTGTGGGTGGAAGGAATTGACCGGCCGTTGCGGCCATGCGGCAGGGGGATGGAAGGAATGTCATTACCTTGTGGCTGTGCCAAGTTAGGTCATGGAACACGTGCACGTATAGTACGGACGTAGACGGAGGGTGTGTTGAGGTCTGGAGGCTTGTTCCCGCCCCGGGGTGTTGCGCCAATGGTGGCCGCCTCGTAGCCAATACTAGAGAGCAGGTTTGCTGACATACATACAAACAGACAAATGCACCCCCGCGTACCTGAAGTTGGCTGCTTGGGGCGTGCCAGCAGTGCTGCCACACGCCCTAACGCGGGCGGCACCAGGGAGCATACCAGCGTGCGAACCCATCGGCCGCGTGGGGAGCTAGGGTCTCCAGATGCTGCCTCCTGTACGGCGGCCCGTACAGCCTCCAGCACCGCCAGCGCTGCTGCCGATGGCACATCTGCCTGGAACGCGGCTGTCAGCACCGCCAACACATAGTCCCGAGCTTCGATGGAGTCCATGGGCCGCGGACTTGCCGTCGGTGAGGGGGCTGGTGATGCTGCCAGGCTGCCGGCGACGGTAGCAGCGGCGCCACCAGCCTGCGGTGCAACGCCTCCCGCCGACACCCTGGTCGCTGTTGTCGGTGTTGTTGTTGTCGTCGGTGTTGTTGTTGTTGCTAAACGACTGATGGAGCCCACAGCGGCCCCCGGAGTGGATAGTCCGTTGTTGCGGGCGGATGCAGGCGGCAGTTGATGCTGCTGCTGCTGTTGCTGTTGTTGCTGCTGCTGCTGCTTGGAAGGTGAGAGAAGGGTGGGCGTGGTGCCCGGCACATTGCAATCCACTGCTACCACTGCCGATGCTACCGCACCCGTCAGCAGGATAGGCACCAATGCCGCAAGGCGTCCCTGCAGTAACTGCGCCGTCACAGCGGTAGCACCCGCAGGGACGGCGACAGCAGGGTCATTTCCATCCTCCTCGCCGCCGCCGCCGCCGCCGCAATCTGCAGGCTGCCGCCGCCGCTGCCGTAGCACCTTCTGCAGGCCCCTGTAATGCAGCTCCACCATATCAGCCACCGCCACAATGGCAGCCGCTGCCATGACAGGAGGCGAGGGAGAGTCCCCGCTCTGGCCGGCGTCCGCGGCTGACTGAGGCGCCTCCTCTGACAGAGCTTGAGCCGGAAGCTCGGTAGTGCGAGCTTGCAGCACTGCCAGGGTCGTGTCAAGGTAGCTCTGAGCCGCCACCACGAGCGGAGGAGGAGTCCCGGGAGAGGAGGTGAGGATAAGTCGCAGCGGCAGCTCCAGCAGCGGTCCGACATGGGGTCCCAGCGAGCTCCAGGACGCCCTGAGCACACAGGTGAGAGAGACCACGGGAGTCCAGACGCGGGAATTTAGGGTTTTATTGAAGAGGGCCTCTAGAATTCTTATTCTTATTCTGTGAAGCTACTTGGCCCGAAATAATCAACAGGGGAAGACAAAACACGACCACGAACGAGAGAAGCTGATGCCGGGGGATGCTCGGAGGGAAAATGAAGATGGCATGACACATGCATGGGATGATGTGACAGCAGATTCTTGGAAGCGAGGAGGGCCTTTTGCCGTGCAACAACACCGGAGCACCATATGGACCGGCCAAATCCTGTAATAAAGCAAAATACTGTGTGAGGAATGGAGAGACGAGTCTGATAATATGTACCTTGATGAAACATAAGACGTCCTCCGTAATACTTCCTAAGACGTAGGGCACACATGGGTCTTAAAAAGCGAAGTTTCGCGCGCAATTTCGTGCCCATGCATACGTGTGATACGTGTGTTCATGTACGGCTGTTCGCAGGGTTTGTCCTTTACCCGAGCCTTGACCCAGGAGCCACACAAGGCTGCGCCCGTGGTGCGCGCGCGCTGTGGGCACAGCCTTGTGGACACATATGCACCTTCTGCCACTAGTTTTCCCGCCCAACGCAGCGCGCTTTTCACCTTCGGATCAGTTGCTGAGCCGCCGCCAGCAGCTGCACTGCACACTGGATGAGCCCAGTCGACGCCTCCATCCCCAAGGTGGATGGCAGCGGCACACAGCCCGGAACTCCGTCCAGCCCGCCCAACCCGTCAAGCGCCGCTATGTCGTTGCCGGGACCCTTCATGCCGCAACGACTCTCATCACCGTCGTTGTTGACCTCTCGTCCTCGTGCCGTCGCAGGCGCAACCGAACAACGAACAACGAATGGCGGCCTCAGGCAGCCCCCGATGGCGGCGACACCTCCGCTTCCGCCCCGGCTGCTACTGCTAGGTGATGCTGTGCCATCCAGCTGTGCCGTGCTGCCGTACGAGTACGGCACGCAGACCGACGCAAGCAGCAAAATCGTCTCCACACACGCAGCGGTCAGGGTCACGTGTGCAGATGATGCGGCCTCTGAGGCATCATCGTCATACTCACCATCGCCGCGCAAGTGCCGCTGCCAACCGTTCGCGGTACCGTTCGCGCCCTGTCGGTGCGCTGTCGCACGTCCGTCCCCAGCGCCGTGCTCCTGACCGTCGCCGCTGCCTGAGCCCCGCCGGCCCGGCCGCGACACCCCCGCCTCCTCCGCATCGCCAGCGTCATCTCCGGCATCAACGGCGCCACAGTAACCGTCGCCGCCGACACCACCGTTGTCAGAGTCCTCCATCCTGAATCCCAATCCCTGCTCCGGAGCGGCGATACAGACCTCTCGAACAACCGAGCAACACGGCAGCACCAGGCCAGGCAGCAGCCCGGCCAAGCTAGCCGGTAACAGCCCGCCGAGCAGGGCCCAGTGGAAGGGCAGCAGCGCGTGAAAGGCCGCGGCGCCCAGGCACTGTAAAAAGTCACGCAGTACAGCTGGCGGCACGAGCGGCTCCGTCACTGCTGTCACCGCAGGTGCTGCCGGTGCGACGGCGTCGGCGCCAGCGCCAGCGCTGCCGGGTTCGTTGGCCGCCGCCGCAGCAGCAGCAGTGGGAGCGGCAACGAACATTATGGTAAGGTGTTCGGGGGACAGGAAGCGCTGCAGGGCGCGGAGCACGCCTGTAAGACGTACGGCCGCGTCCTGGAGCTGCGCCAAGTCCGTCGGTCGCGCTGTCGACGACGGCGCCGTTGCCGCCGCCACCGCGACTCCCGCCGGAGATCCGTTGGCAACGGAAGAAGCGATGGAGCCCTGGCTCGGCGAAGGCGACGACGTGGCGGCGGCGGCGGCGGCCGCGGAGGCGGTAGCGCCACGTATGGCTTCATGTACACAATGCGCCAAACGCGCGGCAGCATCTGACAAGAGCATCAGCCCCACCTCCAGCAGCAGCCTGAACTGCGCCCGAGACGAAGAATTCGCCGCCAGCTCCGCCGCCGCCGGAAGCCGTCCCGCTAACGCTGCCAGCGCAGCTGGACACGCGGCCGCATACACCGGGCGGAGCACTGCCGCCAGCGCTGGCGTCATCCCAAACCCAGGCTCGCCCATATAACCGGCGTTGGCGCTACCGCCAGCAGCAGCATCGCCGATCACAGCCCCTCTCGGCGTTCGTTCTTCGTCTTCCCCTTCGCCACCCCCTTCCGCTGCCGATGGCAGCGGTGACGGCGACGTGCTGCCCTCCAGCAGCGGGCTCTGATACGCCGCCAACACCACTTCCGGCTGCGAGCTAAGCACCGCATGGTCCTGCAGCAGCAGCCCCCACAGAGCCTGCAGTCGGGCCGCGTGCGGCTCCTGGGCCTTGGTCACAATGCCCGCGCATAGCGTGTCGCCACGTGCAGCCGCGGCCGCTGCGATGGCGGAGCACTGCGCCTGGGCGCGCAGCAGCTCCACCCGCGCGCGTGCTCCCACCCACTCCGCATACTCCGCGTAGCGTAACGTGTGCCAGGCGGACAGGGGCGCCGAGAGCAGCTCCATCAACCGTCGCATCACCACCGCGTCACCTGGGTAGGGAGCATGGACAGCGATGGATGGGGACAGCGGCAGGGCAGGGCGGGGCCTGGGAAATACGTCGCGTCTGGGTAGCTAGGTAGGTATGTAGGTAGGTAAGTAGGCTTGGTGAAGGTGAAGCACCGCTGCGGATGCGGACGGCGCTTACGCGCGTACAAGTGGCCGAGAGCAGCTGCCTCTCGGCCTCTGTTACGTTTTGTTGACCAGAGAGCAACAACTCCATCCACAGCACACCGAGGAACAGAGGGAGTTTTAGGATTAGGGGTTTTACCCTAAAACCCTAAAGCCCTAACCACATACAAATCCACAAGTATGATGTAAGATGGATTTCATACGTCACAACCCACAAGGAGCAACACAATCCGGAGAGTCCGCTGCCTTAAGATGTAACACATGATGAACAATGTGCCCTTCGCAAGGCAGCGCCGCTGACATCCGCCGTTGGCACGGCCAGCTTGGAGGCCCGCAATGAGGAGCGGCAGAAGCCCTCGTGGAATATAATCTCGAATGGTTCATAATCCTTCCCGCGAAAGCGCACGTCCCCCAGCCCGCCCGCCAAAACACTCCTCTCCCCTTCACCCAAACACGCACACTCTCACATCACGCACCCGCTGCCAGCCCGCTCTCCAAGAAGCACGTGGCCAAGACGCCACCTGCAATTTGCAGCAAGGGATGCTGCACCATGTCGCTTGAACCGCTCCCGCCAACGCCGCCAATGGCGGTGCTGATAGGAGCGCCGGGCGTTGCGGCGGTGCCGGTGGCGGCCGCAAGGCCCGGCAGGCCCGGCAGGCCCCCGGTCACCGCCTGGCGGGCGCCGAGGGAGCTCCGCAGCGCCGAAACCACTTGCGCTTGGTACTGTTCCATTAGCCGTGCACCTGTATCACAGGCAGGCAGGGATTCACGCAAACAGAGCTAGGTAGGAACATAGCCAGCTAGACATACATGCATACATCCATACGTGCATACGCACATATATGCATACGCACATACATGCATACATGATTCTGTACCACTAAGACGCTCCCTTCTGAACAGTCGCGGATTAATTACAGGGAGCAACAAGCACGGACTATACGCAGTGAACAGGGCGACGATTTGGCTCTTGCAACAGACTCAATTTTTGTGCAGAATTTTCCTACTAAAACTCAACTCGTGTGTATAAACATATAAAGGAACCCCCGTTTGTATACATGTCTGTCTGTATGTATAAATATGTAATATGCATATATATGTGTGCAAGTCTATATGTATACGTATATGTAAACAAATATATGCATGATATCCAAATAAAGACAAGGTTTAATACAAAGCTTTAAATCCAAATGTTCATCACGTTCTCACCCACCTTGCAGCAGCGGATCCGGCACGTCTCCAAAGAGCTGCACCAGCAGTGTCAACATTCGGACGCCGTGAGGCCTCAAGGACTCCAACGGGCAGGTGGCCAGCTTGAAGCCCGTATCCACAAGAACCTGGCCGGGAGGGAGGAAGGGAGTTACGGGAGGAGAGAGGACGGACGCGGGGGCATTAGAAACCTGGCCCGTTTTAGGCCCGTTGTTAGGGATGAGCGAAGAGGTAATAAGAGGTAATAAAAGGGAAGGTGGTTTTGTTGTAGGGTGGCAACGGCGGCGACGGCGGAAAGCATTGGGCACGCGGCAACAGCACAGATGCCGGCGTAATACAGACATATATATGTACCTGGAGCTTTGCAATGAGCAGGTCGCTGCCGCGGCCACCATGGCCGCCCGCCGTGCCGCCGGAGGAGGTGGTCCGATCGGACGCCTGGCACTCCAGTACGGCAGGGTCACGATGCCGCTCGTCAGACGCCACGCACACGCGGATGGCCCTAATTAAGCACTCGGCTGCGGGGACAGATACGCATGCAGCGTGCAGCAGCGCGGGGGGTGGGAAGAGGGAGTAGCAATAGAAGAGGGTTGGAATGGAAGGTTGGAACTGAAAAAGAAACATTAGTTTATTATTTTTCCTTAAAAATTATTGCATAAGATGCCGGCGTAACTAGAAAGATTGAATTGAATTGAAAAAAGCCTAACTTCGTCCGGATGAGAAGGAGGTTTTCATGGGCTGCAGTTGATGGTGAGAGGATCACATAAATTGTAGGGAAGGTGGAGGAGATTACGGGGAGAGTTCGCGCACCTGCGAAGTGCCGGGTCCGAAGGTGCGGGGCCACAAGCACCTCACGAACAGAACGCGGGGTCTTGCTGCTGACGGATCGGGGCCCCGCCTTTGCCCCTGACGCTCCGGCTGCCCCCGAAGATGCGGTGAACCCGGCGGCGGCGACGGCGGTGCCGCCGCCGCCGCCGCCGCCGTACTTCTCATCTTCATCATCGTCGCCGCGCGGCACATCCGCCGCGCCGCCATCGCCGCCACTACTTGCGGCAGTGGCCGACGACGGACCGGCAGCGAAGACGACGTCGCTGAGAAGCTCCAGCCAAAAGGACGGCACCGAAACCACGCTGGCGTTCAATATGGTTGTTATGGTTGCACGCAGTTGACCTGCGTGGCAGATTTTTGAGAAATGGCGGGTCAGAAAAGTCCAAGGGAAAAAGACGGATCGGAAGAAGTGAACACATTACGTACATCGCCTTAACAACGAAGGTACATGAAATGTTGTCTTTCAACACAACGAAATTCGCTCCCGCCTGGCCGTTCTTGGACGATCTAGGCATGATGCTGCTTCAAGACACACCGCGCCACAAAGGAATCCACGACGTGCTGTTCCCTTCCATGTCCATGCTGCATCATACCCATCATGTCCATGTTGTGGAGTTTTCGTTATGAAATTTTATACAAGCGCAATCAAATCTCGCCCACACGGCCCCCCTTCACACCTTCGCACCTGCAATTCGAGCATCGCTTTCCCTGTCCAGCGCCGCAAACAGCAGCGGAGCCGCCTCCGACGGCCGCAGCGCCTCCGCGGATCGCTCCGCCAGGTGCCGCAACGTCAAGGCTGCTGCTGCACGGAGGTCAGGCTGGCTGGAGAGGAGGTGCGACTGCGAATGACAGAAAGCGGTTGCGGCAGCAGCAGCAGCGCCTTCTTGTAAGGAGCTAAAAAAATCAAGGGTTTGTTACCATTCATGGAAAAGAAAGGGAACGCACGTCTGCAGCAAGCAAGCAGAGACAGGGTGTGGTGTGGTGTGGTGCTGCATGAGCATAAAAGATGTGGTGCTTAGTAGCAGGTGTTGTGCACAACTGCCATCTCAGGGTCGAACACCTTTTGAGCTCCGAGGCTGCATCACAAAGCATGGTTCCAAATCTGCCCCACCACACCACAACGGAGGGGTCCCCCAGGACACGTCATCAGGACATGACATGGACACGCAACGCTAATGCCCTCCGCTCAGTGTCCTTCCCTTTCGCCCACTCTCCGACCCGCACGCCCATCATTGCGGCCGCAACGTACCAGCAGCAATGGCACGTGCTTGGCCGGTGGCACAGCATGCGGCGCGAACAGGATAATCTGCTGCACGAACAGCACCAGCCCCAGGCCGCCGTCGGCGCCGCCCCCACCGCCGCCGCCGCCACGGTGCAAGGACGCTGCCCCATCGGAGGCAGCGCTAGCACCGTCCGTGACGCCGACCGTGTGGCCGCCTCCACCACCGCTCGCTGCCACTAGCGACTTGGCCCGCACATACGCCAAACTCCCCAGGCTGAACTCGGGACCCAGCACGGCGACGGATGCGTTGGCCAAGCGGGCGCAGGCAGCACGCAGGGCAGCCGACTCGAAGGAGCTCACCTACGCGCACAATGCCAGCGAAAAGGACATATATTCGACTGTAGAACAATTTGACCGTTTACAAGGGCGCTTATCTTAACTCCTACTGTAGCGTTAAATCCCCCCCCTTCCTCCTTTCCGCCACTTGGGCCCTTAGTACTCTGATCCCGTCCGCGATATTGGGACATCTTTACACCCGCTCCAAGACGGGGACAAGATAGCCCGACTCCGCTGCAGCGTGTTGTGATGCTCCAACCCGCCCCGGCAGAAACCCCCCGCCCTAGTCTGCCTACCAATAGCTCCTGTCCCAGCTGCAGACTGGTCTTGACACGTGGCACAAACGCGCCGCCGGCACTGCAGGCCACCAGCCACAGCCCGTGCAACACCCACGCAGCCGCTGACGTGCAGCCTGGTCGGGCAGCCGCCGCTACCAGCGCCTCCGCGCTGCTGGCCACCGCGGCCTGCATCGCCAAGCCGCCGCGCGCACGGTGTGCTGCGCCCAGCGCCAGCGCCAGCACCGCACGCTGTTGCGAATCGCGGCCCTCCGCAGCACTGGCCGCAACCTCGGACGCGAGCGCGCGTACGACGCGCAAGGCCCAAGTTTCGGAGCCGGTCGCCGCAGAGGCGGCGTACGTCTCCGCGGCGGCGCGAGATAGCGCCGCGGCCGCAGGTGAGGCGGCCTCCTCATCCGGCATGAGTACCTGAGCCAGCTGCAGCAGCTTTTCGGGAACCTGAACCGGGATCAGCAAATGAACGGACACACGGGAAACGACGTCAGGTATTGCGAATCGGGCGGGGCTGGGGAAGGGGTGGCAGGTTGTGGCGCCAAAGAGCCATGCCCAGGTCATATGCATGGGCATATCCATGAGCTGCGCCGTCTGACTGACACGGCAGCAGCAGCAGCAGTAGCAGCAGCAGCAGTAGCAGCAGCAGTAGCAACAGACCTTGTCAGTCGTATCCAACGGCGCCTTGGGCCGCCGCGCTGCCACCCCGGCCGCAGTGTGTCCGTAGCCTGCCAGCACCGCCACCGCCGCCGCCACCGCCAGAGGGAGGCGGCGGCAGGCCGCCACGTCACGGCTCTGGCGGGCAAACGTCTTGGAGGCCTGCAATGCGTTCTGGATGACCTGCGGATAATCACCAAGTCCGCAAGGGCAATCAGTTGCAACCCCTCGAATGCGGGTCGGCAAAAAAAGCATTGCTTGCTTGCTACTACGCTTTGATGGAAAGAAGCATCGTGCTAAACGATCCAACTAGCTTGTAATTATGTTATTGACATCCTGCGAAATCATATATATTACTATTTTATAAGTAACTGGCCTGCAGAAATCCAATATGCGGAATCACATATTGAGTCCGTGTAACAACATCGCCACAAGCGCCAAACCGTTGTATCGTGCGTCCGGCGCAATGGACGTCGTCACGCCCTCGCCATGACGCAGCACCACACACACACCTACCTCGAGGACCTGCAGTTGCTGCATAAGCGGCGAAGCTGCCATCTGACGGCCCAGCAACACCATCTGCACAGTAAGCAGCGCCGCCTCCAGCCCAACCGACTGCGGGTAGGTCGCATGCGCGAGGCCCCCCGGTGGCGGCAACGCCGCCACCCCACCCACGCCCTCCGCGCTGCCGCTGCCGCCGCCGCCGCCAACGGCAGCAGCAACGCCGAGGGAGGCCCCTGCCACAGCTACAGCCGCTACCCCCGGGGCCCCAGCTGTACCATAGCTGGAAGACCCCTCACTACCGTCGGCGCCTGAGAGCAGCGCAGCGTAATCCTCCGACGAAAGCCAGGGTGGCAGCTGGGGCGCGCCGCGGCCGCCTACAAAAGGGTTCGATAAACTGGAAGAGTCATCTTAAGCCCGGAGACGTCTTGAAGAAGAAGAAGAATGAAGACTGTAAAGATGCGACATCGTTGTGCCACAAGCGATATTTGCATTGTTGTGGAAACTGCCTTCTGCGCCTGGTCCTCTCGAAAGGTGATGCCAACATGGTACACGTACCTATCGAGACCAGCCCCGTTGAAACCAGGCTTGCGCTTTACCAAATAGGAAACGCTGCACTCCGAGGCCGACGGAGAAGGCCCCGGTAGTTTTTCTTATATTAATGTTCTCTTTGCCCTAGAAGGCGCGTTTGCGCCAACGCTCAGAGACCGGGCGCTCCCTAAAGAGACCAATTCGACAGTTTTGATAGACAGACTTCAAAAAGGTGACCAGGAACCTATTACGACGACCACATAACCCACCAGTGAAGCACCGCAGCGCGTCCTCGAGCGGATCCGTGGCGGGTGGCCACGGGCCCAAGGGCGCATCGTCCGCGCAGAGGAGCCCTCGCAGCCCCGCCAGCGTGAGGGCGTCAGCAGCACCTTATAAAAAACACGGCAGAGCGCGGCAGATGAAATGGAGCCAGAGCAAAGGAGGCCGGGTAATGCAGCGTCATCCGGTAACCCGGAGCTAAGGGGCAACACTTGGGGGCTGACGCGTGGCGTGTAGCTTCTATTAACGAAACAGCCCCCTGTGTGGAACGAAACAAACGGCGATGTACACCTTCCCTTGCGCGGCACATACCGTGTGTACATGTTTGCACTCATGTGGGCTCATGTACATACGCCGCGCGAGGAGGGTCCAAAGCAACCGGTACATATACCGGTACATAAGCAGGTTTTGGCCGGGAAAAAATTATTGGGAATAATTCTTGTTGAAAACAGATTAATAGTTGATTTTTCTTCTCACCTGGGGTTAAGCCCTGCCGGAACGGCCGCAAGCATGCCTTGGTCAACAGGGCCGTGTGGGACGAGGAGCTCGAGATGCGGCCGCCAGGAGCCCGGAGGTGAAGCTCCAGAAGGGATAGGATGAACGTGGCAGAGGCGCCTGCGGATGTGCGCCATTCGTACGTACGTACGTATGTCGCCGGAGGACCGCGACGCCGCATATACGGCAGGCCCAGAAGCCGAGGGCGATGATATTGAACATTAATAAAAAGGCTTTTTTCTGCTTTTTTTACATCAGATATGAAAATGCAAGTTCGTTTAAAAAACGGCTGCAAGATGCCTGCAGCCGTCGTGTTCAGTCCCATATCCGCAGCATCAAGGGCAACGAGCAAGGGCTAAGGCCGCCATCACATGCATCCATTCTAGCATGCATTCTATGCTACTGCAAAGCCCTACCCCGGCGAACCTACTCACCCGCCAGTAGCCCACCAGGGCCGCCCTTCGCTTTCGCAGGATCAAGCAGGTAAGATTGTGTGTCCAGCATTTCCAGCAGCGGCTCAATCAGAGGCCCCAGATGGGCCGACAGCTCCCCCCAATCGTGGTGCTCCACACCTACTGATCCACCGGCCGCCGCCATCGCCGCTGCCGCTCCCGTCCCTACGGACGCCGTCCATACAGTTGCGGACCTCACCCGCGGGGTCGCCACTAAAGCATCTCCCACCGCTACGGCGGCGTGCAGAGGCGGCCTTCCTGCGGCAGTGAAGGACGCCGCGGCGCCGGGCAAAAAGGGCTGCAGCCGGCCGCGACCGGGCGTCGCTGACGCGCCGCCTCCGGCGGCAGCTCCGAAACCAGAGCTGCCACCGCCGCCATGGCCCCCGTGTGCGGCGGCCAAGTAGGCAGACAGAGCTTGTAGCGCCACGGCGCGCCACCACAGGTGCACCGCGAGGTCCAATTCCGCTCCCGGGCGCGGGGGAAGGCTGCAGGATCGAAAACCCCCAGGTCGTCACCGCGTTGTATGAGAAGAGAAATGGAACCAGCATTAACGACAGCTAGGAGATCCGAAAGCTATTATCCGTGTGTGGACCCCATGGCACGGGTGCCGGGTTTCGCCCTCGCTGCTAGCTAAGCATCTAGACCGACGGCAGCAAGTCGACCATACGGAACCACCTGACCGTAGCAGGCCGTGAGCGCTGAAAGCAACTCAGCCACACGTTCGGCCAACTTACGAGCGAGTTCCCATCCATGCATACCACAAGCGAGCTCACGGAGCCGAAATTTTCTCAAAAAAATCCTCATCTGCCAGTCCTGGTAATGTTGATTCCTGGTTGAGACCGCTGCTGCAGTTGCGCAGCCGCCCCGCGGCCGCAAAAAAATTATCCAATTTAAATCTTGCTAAGTTACCCCGTACAGCCTACACACCCTCAAGTGGGGTGCTCCCGCCCACCTGCGCTCGTCGAGGTCCCTCCGTGCCGCCTCCCCGAGCGCCACCTGCCACAGCGCCGCCATCTTTGCTGGCCCGCGGACTGATTGCGGCACGCCCAGAGCGCACAGCGTTCCTAACAGCAGGAACCCCACCTCCTTACAGATTGCCCTGCACAGCACAGCACAGCACAGCATAGCATAAGCACAACACAAGACCCGACGCAGCGCACAAAAGCTCAAGACCCGACGCAGCGCACAAAAGCACAACACCCCATGAATGTAATGGGGCCAGACGGCGGAGCTGCAGAAGAAAGGAGCTGCTGAGAGCCGTGGATGCGATGGCCGCCAACAGGGAGCAAAGCATCGGTTAGCTTTGGTTAGTTCAATCCAAAGCTAGGAGGAGAAAGCATTATCATTTAACAACGTACATGCCGCGGTCCCAGCATTTCCTGTGATCGACAGTGTTCCCTCCACAAAGCAGGAAAAAATCTGCCTGCTGCTGCTGCGGCTGCATTCTGTATCTGACATGCAGCGCAGCAGCAGCCATTCAAAAGCGGACGCGAGGAATGGAGTGGCGCCGAAGGCCTCCATAGACCCCATCGGAAATGACCTAGACCACCACCCGACACAGGTTGATACACGATGAGGCCCTGTTGGACGCGGTTCAAGTAACACTTATTCCGAAGAGACAAGATTGTCCTGAGCGAAAAGGTAGTCAAGGAAAGGAACAGCAGGTCAGCACGTCGTACCTGCTAAACGGCTGCTCAGGGCCTTGCTCTGTGACCAACTCTTCTGCCAGCGACAACGCCCGCCATTGTAAACGGGCCGGGCAGCCCAACGGTGCGCGTGCCATGGCCAGCAGCAACCGTGACGCCGACAGTGCCGCGCCGTGACACGTGTCCAAGACCGCCCGCTGCTGCGCCTGAGCTGCCGGCCGGCCGCCGGCGCCGGCGCCGTCATTCGGCGTCAGCGGCCGCGCCAGCGACGCCGGAGCCAGAACAGTAGCGGCGGCAGCGCAGTCAGCTACAGAGGCCGAGATCCTCGCTAGTGATGGAGTGGGCGGCGACATGCCTCTCCCGGATTGAACACCCGAGCTCTGGTCAGGACCGTTTCCAGTGGCCATGGCCGCTCCAGCCGCTGCCGCTGCTGCTGCCGTCAGCGCTTTCGGCGACGGGGGTGCTGAGGTTGCAGCTGCTGAGGACCGTGGCGCAGCCATCTGCGCGACGCAAGACGCCACCGTGTCTAGGCAGCTCGACAACATGCGTGCGGCGGCGGCCGGGTGCGCAGCGGCCAGGGCCGCCAGGGCGACGGATGCCTGCTGGCGGGTGGCGGCGCTGTTCGAAGCAACATACGGCTGCAACAGGACCCCAAGAGAGTTTGCGGTTTCGTCCGTAACCTCCCCAACAGCCTCCAGCAAGGAAGCCAGCGCTGCGGGACCGATGGAAAAGGAAAGGTAAATGGAATGAGACAATTTTTTCCAACGGAGCCATGATCGCAGTTGAAAAGCGGCCGTAAGGGGAGAACTGAAAGGGTGCGTGAGAATTACAGCAGGAAAACCAGAGGTGGTTTAAAAACCGGACTCCAGACTCCCAACACGGGCATGTGGCGGCATTGGGATCACACTTCTACACGGGCCGCTTACCCTCCAGTGCGACCACAGCCGCCGGGGTGGACAGCCGCTTGTCCAGAGTGTGAGCCAGCCGCTCCAACAACTTGCGCTGCGTGACCTCCGTCAAGGAAGACATGATGCCGCGACGCAGCACGTACAGCGCACATGCCTGCAGCGGGGGCAGTTCGCTGCCTGTGAGGCAGGGATCGAGAACAAAAACCAATGGGGCGAACACAATTTGTTGAACTACGAAAGTCCAGGCCTTCCAAAAGCACGCGGCCTCGGAATTACACCTACGGGCCGCGGGTTCTGCTTGTTGCACTAGCAAAATCACGTAGTCTGCCCTGAGCGGGGCTCGAACCCTGATCCTCAACCCTAAACATGCTACTGAAAAACCAGATTGGTCCGAAGGGACCCGTAAGCATGAGAAGGGAGGAGGGTGCCGGAACAAAGCAAGCGAAGAACGCAGGGGTGCATGTCCGCAAGGGTGCATGTCCAGACTGAAGAGGGCGCTTTCGTGGTGCCGGATTGGTCAGCGGTGCTCAGCTCGGTATGCAGCAGGTAATGGGTGTCGCCGCCGGGCGAGGGCCGCCTTCATAAAATAATAAGTTGAGGTCTCGAGCAGATGGCCCCGACACACGGCCACTCCGTACAGGCCGCGTCTTACGGCCTGATGGCTGCTGGACGACTGGTTAGAGGCTGTGCCGTCTGAAGGCTTAGGGTTGTGGCTGCCGTCTGACTGTTTTACTGTATGACTGGCTAATCCCTCACTCAATACCGCGAGGCTCGCCTTCAACTCTTCATGTGTGGCAAACCGTCGGTCCGCGGCCAAGCCCCGCCACTTCCCCCTCCCCTCCGACAATCCCATCCGTATCTGCCTGTCTTTGACACACAGGGCCCCCATCCTATTTCCCTTCAGACAGCACGGCTACGTTCGTGCTATTCTGTCCTTTTCTCATGCAGCTCCAGGCAGCGCTCGTACCTGCCAGCCCCGAACCCAGCTCGCCGTTCGGGTCAGCCGTCGCATACACGCGCGCCTCCGCCACCATCCGCGCAGCCTCGTTCACAGCATTAATGAGCTGCCAGGGGATAGAGGGGAGTTCCAAAAGGGAAGGGAGAGCAAGAGTGGAGGTACATCAACAGGCGCTCTTGCTCGCCAAGCTGCACAAGCGCAGGACGACGATACTGGATTCGCTGCCTGAAAGAGGAAAACAATTCTGCAGATCGAGGTTTGCTATAAAAGCATGCATCGCATAGCAAAATATCTCTACCTACGGCGGCCCTACCTGCGCTGTTCAGTCCCTTACAGGCAACGAATGACCGTGCGCCGCCATGCACTGTCCAATCCTTGGGCGCTAACTAACCAACTAACTAACCCGGAGCAAACGCTGACTCTAAATTTGTCAGTAGAAGCCAGCAGCTCCAGAATAGTCACAATCCTTTTTTCGTTATCATAGAACAGGCACCCTTCCTTGACACCTGTCCATAAGCTAAACCATTTCCCCGACCGCTTGCTGAATGACTTTAACGCCCCTCCTCTCTTCAGCGAGTCCTCGTGCTATCCCGCGCGACGGATTGGCCTGCCCGGCCGCCCACCCACCCACCAGCCATGCGATCTCCAAGAGCTCCGTTGTCTGCTCGCCGCCATGATGGTGCTGGTGCTTCACAGCGGCGATGTAAGCCATCCACGATCTGCTGATGCCCAGGCACGCCTACAGGGTACAGGAGCGTTGCGTGGCGAAAGCAAAAGCCCACACGCACGCTGGAGTAGGTACTTCTCCCGTTTCCCCCCTCCCCCAGAAGATCTACACCCCGCTCAGCACCTTTCCACATGATGGAAATGCAGCAAGGCTGTGACGGGAAAACCAATCGGGTATCCGGAACGTCGTTGGCCGCTTCTACATCCCTTCCTATGGCTCCGGTGTTCAGGCCCCACAGCTCCCCCCCACTCCAACTTTCAGCTTCCAATTCACTGATGGGGATCTCATTGAATTGAATTGGACATGAAGCGAGGGCCCTCCTGTCCCCCTGCATTAAGTCCAACAAGCCCCCACGCACCTCCCGCTTCGAGTGCACAGCCGCGTCCAGCAGGGGCGCAACGAGGCAGGCCCGCACGCAGCCCGACACTACCCGCTCCGCCGCGGCCTTCTTGGCGGGGCGCTTCTCCCCCACCACGGCCTCGGACTTGGCTGCGGGCCGGGACGCAGCCGCCAGCTCACCGAGCGCGGAGAATGCAGAGTTGCGCACGGCCTGCCGGCAACCGCATGGCCACACCGCAGCGCGGGGAAAATGGAGTGGTGACGTTGCTCCTTGAAATCCGCTTGCAATCCGCCTCTAAACATCCAACAAGTAGCATGCTTATGCACCCGTGGCCAGGAAGTTAATTGCGATGCGAGGCCAGAGCAGCAAGGTGCTGCGGGATGACATTGTACTCTTTTTTCACAAACCCCACACGTCACTACCCTCTACAGCTCTTCCAATAGACAATGCCGATGTTTCGCCTCTTTCCCGTCGCTTTCCATGTTATCTCTCTCTCTCTCTGTGTCTGTCTATCTGTCTGTCTCTCCCTCTTTGCCGGTCTCCCTCTCTTCTTCATGCCTGGTCTATGTACCTGACGATACAGATAGCTGTAGCAGATCGTCGCATGGGTCCTTCTTTGCCCACAGCCCCATGGGTCCGTCACTCACCATACGACCCTGAACCACCTGTGCCTCACCTGTACGGGATCCTCCGTCGACACCAAGCACAACCGCAGCGCCTCGTCAGCACCGTATGCGCCATCCCGCCACAGCGGCCCGCCGCCGGCAGCGCAAAGCGCACTCAACAGCTTCAGGCAGCCCTCCCGGACCCCCTCGCATGTCCTGTCCTATCATGGAGACAGGGAACAGAGAACCACCGGAGAAACAGGATCTCAATCCTCAGAAGCGGCAGCTGACGACATCCACGGCAAAGACGACACGGCTAGACACCCACGAAACCGAGCGCCGCTTCATGCATATTTACTGGGAAACGCCATGTCTGTCACAGGGCCCCGTCTTGGTTTAGTTAACAAGGTAAAAGGCGAGCCACCTCACCGGTAAACGGGATCCAAATCCACCCAAATAAAGTTTTCCCACCATGTAACACCCAAACCGTGTAACACAAACACATATTATTGACGACTGGCGGGTGGGTGTACCTCCTCGTACCTTCGCGAAGCGCTGGACGATCAGCCACGCGTCCGCTTGCACCGCTGGTCCAGAGCGATCCGTGGGGCTCATGCCGCGCACCACCGCCGCCGCTAACCGCAGCGCAGCGCAGCGGACAGCATCTTGGTTGCCACCCTTGCCCACAGTGCGCAGCGCTATGCCCAATGACTCGGGCGCTGAGTTCCCAAGCATCCTTACACCACAAGGACAACAGCGGCGGCACGTCAGCAGGCATCCATCCACGACCGAAAAAAGAGGGTTGAGCCCACGGATGCCTAGCTTCCCACTCATAGCCACCGAGCGCCATAGCACAGCTTTTGTAAAGGTTTTTCCAGGTTCCCGTTTTCTGTACTTCCGCAGCTAAATGCTTGAGCCTCTACCTTCGCCTGCGCGCTCAATCAATTTGCCCCATGCGTGACTGTAAAAGTCTCTGAACCCGACCCAAGCAGTAGCGGAATCCCTACCCCCCCCTGTCCTCCTCTTGACCCACTCCTTGTGGCACCCAAGGGGCGTGAGAACCCGAACCCATATACCCTTGCCCAATGTGGGCCATCGGTCATGCAACGCAAGCACAACCCAGTTCGTTCTTACCCCCTGAATGACTGACGTACCTGCCGTGTTGGAGATGCAAGTGCGCCAGCAAGTCAACCAGGCCGATACGAATAGTCTGCGATGCAAATTCGATGCAAATGTCAGACAACGACTACCCTCGGGTCCGGCCATATCGGAGTCCAAGCTATGCCTAGTTTCGTCAACGGAGTGAAAGTGGGGTTTTTAAAGAGCGTTTTCATGGCTCACATGCACCACCTTACAAGCATAACATTTGACGGGAACTGAAACAAGACATCCACGAAACACAGCTGTCGTCGTTTGTAAGTATGGACATTCAGCAACTGGTTGGCATGGATGAGTAGCCGCAAGGGCGAACGCTGTCCCACGCAGAACCACAAACCACAGAGGCATAGGCAAACGCGACGATTTTTTGATGTGGGTCATTGGCTAAGGAACCAATGACGGCTGTCACTTGTGAGCCAAATCGGACGGAAAGGATCAAGCAGTCGTCATGCCAAACCAGAGGCAACTCACCTCTGCTGTGGACCTGCTCATGCCTTCCTTGCTGGCAAGGTACGATTGGAGCGCATTCACGCGCGTGTAAATGGAAATGGGATCGCCGTGCACGTACAGGAAAGAGAAGCAGCTGTAGATGAGGCGACGCACCTGCGTGAAGAAGAAAGTCAATGTAAGCGCCAGGGTGTGTCTGGCGAATCGACGCGTGCATGCAATGTGGTGTTGCTGTAAACACGAAGGCCGGTTGCCACCAAGTTGCAAGTGCAGCACCAGGTTAGGGCCGATGGGCGTACGCAAGGCAAGGAGTAGCAGCGTAAATGCATGGGCCCTCCCTTTCCCGCATGAGGAAGATCACGCTGTGTTATCCGGCGTGCGCCGTACGGAAGCGGCCCGAAAGAACAGGATGTTATAAAACACGTATATGTGCGCATTCATTGGTGTCTACGAGTAACCGCAGTCTGTAACTCGACGTTGGTAAGAGCAAGGGAAACGGTCGCCGCGCAGGAGCAGTCGCGGACACGAGTATCTCCAGCAGTTTCGCTCCTTACTTAGCAGCATATTACCCCTGGAAAACCCTCCCCGAAACCCTTTCCAACCCCTTTCCCTCCCGAAGCTCACAGCAGCACCGACTCCGTGCGCAAGCACTTCATAAAGCATCGTCTCGCATTGCCGCTGGTGTTGTTTGAGCACGACTTTATCGGTGCGTGGTATTGTCGCCACCAGCTTCTGCAACAGCTCCAAAAGCTGAACACCATCAGGCTTCCCGCGCTTGCTATTTCCGACGAGTAACTCAAGCTCCGCCATAAAAATTGGAAAAGGTAAACATTCTTCCTCATCTAAATGAGCACCTGGAGCCATCCGCGACTCCTTTTCAGGGGATGACATTTCCTAGGCTACAAGAATTACATAAATTTAATATGACATATTCGGAAAGTGTTTACATGGAACACAGCTGGTGAAGAATTTTCCTAGGCCCATGATAAAAACCAGCAGCCACCTGTTCATTATCAAGGATGCCGTACGGCATTCAGGGAGTTGAAATATCTTTGCGGTAGCATGCCAATTATGCTGTATCTGCATAAGGGAACTTGAGTTGAATTGGATTGTAGTAGAGCTTGTGGACTCCGCGTTGTCTGGTGGGGTTGCGGCTTGGGTTGGCTTGCAGTGGGTTGTCAGTCGCTTTCTGGATCTTTTGCTCCCAATTGGTCAAGGAATTAGAATTCATCGCAGATCAGGCGACTGGGGTGAACTTTATTGCTAGGGACGTCCAGAGCTTCTCCGCCACCACTCATGGCCACTACACACTTGCTCCGTCCTTGCGCACTCCAGCGGGCAACAGCGCCCTTCCAGCGGACGACACAAAGTTCGACTGCTGTAAGCCAAGCTGGCCCGGGTCCAGGTTCGAGCTCTTCGCCTGCAGTCGTGCCACCTGCGTCTTGCATTTCGCCAGCCAAGGGACCGAGACTACCGACGCCGTCCCTGGATCGACGAGATATCCTTTTGCTTTCCAGCTCTTTGGTCGTTTCTCATCTCGCTCAGCTCATTGGGTCCAGTCCTGCGCACGCGGCTGGGCCGGGCCTCAACCGCTATATACGCCGCAAAACCCTTGATCCGTGAGTTTGGCCTGGAATTGAATAGGAAGTACCTTCGATGCTCATTGTAAGGCTGCCTCTCTTACAATTTCGCTGCCCCTGGGTACTTTTGGTAGGCTGGAGACTTATGTTCCTCTTGTCTTGGAGGCGCGCGGTGTGCTTTCACAAGCCAAGTCCCTCGCGGCGAAGGATGTCGGCGCAGCACGCGAACTTCTCCGCCAAGGTCCTTTCAGGTAAGTTGCTCCCTCCAGTTTATTTTGTCAAATATAAATTTCCCTGAGGGCCTGAGGCGCAGTCGGATGAATTCTTTTGTTTTTCTGCAGTTGCAAGGTACCGTGCCCATTGTTGTAGGTCAAATCATCTGACCCAAATCGCCTGTGTGTCCGTGCACTTTCCAGCGGCCTGCGGGACAACATTCGTGCCATCGGGGAGTATGCGGCGCGGGACGGGCGCACAACCGAGGTCGGCCCTCTCGTGACCGGTTTTTTCAAGGCCCTCGAGTCGTACGACCAACTGCTGTACAACGCCCTGCGCGACAAGGCAACGCCGAAGCCGGACGAGGTCGAGGCCCGCATTCAGGACCTGTATACGGCATTTGACCGATTATTAGCAACGGTCCCTTCGGACATCTTGGACCAAGCCAACCGTGTGCTCGAGGTTGCGGCCGCGAAGGCAGCAACAGGCGCGGTCGACGCAAGTTTCAGCAGTGCTGGCCCTGTTCCAAATGGTGGAGCTGGCGCGCCTGTTGTTGATGACGAGGCGGCCGAGCTGGTGATGCTATTGCGCTGATGTTGCGGTATGGGACTTGCAATATGAGCTGGAGCTACTGCGAATTTCAGTGATGGGGGTGTAGACAGATGGGGACACTTTGGTGCGTGCCATTGTTGTCATCAATTACACAGCTCTGGCGAGAGGAGCGCTGCAGTCGCAGACATGGGGCTTAGAAGGGACTTACGTGAGCTATGAAGATTTCTGAGGATTGATTGGCAGTGGCGTACGCTTTCGATTTTGGGGGTCGCGCTGGGGCCGATGTGGCTCCGTCGAGAGGCTGGAAATATAAAGTATATTAAGTATTCGTGTGAAAAGCATGCTGTTTACGCATATGACGGGCATTGCACTCACGGAATGCCCGCCAGCAGCGTCTGATATACTGCAGGCTATAGCAGACGATACGATAGTGCGCCTGTAGCGCAACCGCAACGTTTAGACATACGCACTTGATGACTGGCTTTTTGGCCCACGTGCCTCGCACGGGTCTTGGCTTGGTTGTTTTGGGTGCTCGGGTCCGTGTTTTCGGGCATATATTATTTTACTGGCATGGAGTGTGGTATTTAGGGACGGAGGAGAGACTGTGAGCAGAGGGTTCGGATCGTTTCGCAGGTACGGAGCTCAACCACGGGCATTCTTTCCGGCCATGAGGCTGGCTGAAACACTTTTGCTAGCTGACGTTGCAAGCTTCAGTTTGCACTGAAGCTTCATGGAATTTACTTCGGACGCTGCACTGCACTGAATATGGGCTCTCGACAAATACAGTGACGATGTGGATGTTATTGAGGCGGCCTTCTTTGGACTTGCCACGATGCCCATCCGTTTGAGCCTGGGCCCGCAATGCTTTGGCTTTGCCAATTGGTCTCCTATTAATTGTTTTCATTGAAAGCTAGTGTTAATATAATGCTCCAACCTCCCTTGGAGTGGTTTCGACGCGCATCTGGCAGGAGGGGGTTTCATAGGAGGACCAGCGTTCAGGCCTTCCCCTGAGTACATTACCACATGGAGGCTCCATACATAAGGCAGAGTAGCCTAAGCCTGAGACCCTTCACAACCATGCCCCACACTAACTGTTGAAACTGCCTAATACCTGGCTCTTTCCATGTTCCCTGGCGCACCATGACCACCCACGCAATGCGCCCCGGTGTCCATCCACGGGGAGCAATGCCATGTCCTCACATAGCCCTTACATGTCGGACCTTAAATATCTCCCAACGTGAATTTTCTTAGCTATTCTTAGCCTAAACAAAGTATTCGTCTATCAGCGAGCACATACGAAACCCGGAGGTCCTTTCTCTTGCAACCACCAATTAGGCTCGGTCCCGCAAGGAATGTTAAGTAGGAAAACGCGGAAAATCGAAGCCGCTAAAAGCAGCTGCTGGTAAAGGCAAATTGCCACGTGCATCTGAGAGTTCTCCCTCCCAGGCTCACGGCCTTCAACACTCTGCCGAAATAAGCAGTAGACTACCCTGCTTAGCTCGAGAGCACACACCCCGAGCAGAACCTCACCAGGTTCAAGCTGGGCAGATCGCGCCTGTGATTCCCTGTAACGAAAACGGTGCCCAGGCTAGCGAACGGAAGGGAGAAAGGATACCATTGTTAAGGTGCACATTCCCTGCATTGGGACCGGCCAGCACACGACACTCGAGAACAGGCAGCTGACGCACCGGTGCCAACGGAACAGCACTTGGGGAGGGTCAGTGAAAAAAGGAAATGCTTGGACACGCGAGGTGTTACTGCCTCCTAGACCGCTTACACGCAGTCATGCACGACTAGTGCAAGGCAAGCACCGAAAATCAAGCGTCATGTGCGCGACCCACGAACGAAAAGATCTTGCGGACAACCTGGGTTCGGTCTGTACTGATACTCCGTACGACTACCTAACATTACCATTCACGCTGGCCTATTTTCCTCGCCTGCCTCCTCTAAAAGGACGCCTCCTCTTTGGCTGCATAACACAATCTGGGCTTCGGACGCAGGGTAACACAGCCGGCCAGGAGGTCTTAGCTAGCTAAATTGTGACACGTGCGGCTTGAGTCAAATTTAAGCAGCTGCTGCAACGGAACGCGAAGAATCTGCGCCGTGTTAAATACCCTGCTAAATTGGGCCCTGATCCAGCGTCTGCGACAGTCACGGCGCATGTGAGCTAGAGCTCCTTCCCCATCCTCAGCCCTGCCCTGTCCCCTCCTCTCAACTAAACTACACCTCCCTAATCGCCAATATTTGGGAGAGGGCCTGCCCGCGCTGTGATAACACCGCGCCCGTCCATCCAACCCGCACTCTACGATGCGGCCCATATGCAGCGCTCCATCACCCACACGCTTAGTCCTGTCCTGAATCCCGGCCGGGAAGTCGACTGGGCTGGTTTAAAACCCTAAAACCCCAGCGCACTGCCCTTTGGACAGCTGCAGACCGTGCTCCGGCCGCAGCAAAACATTCAGACCACTCGCCTAAACCTCTCGTGTTAATTGCAATCACGTGCGAAACGCTGGAGCTTTTGCCGTATGTCTACAAGGAGGCCAAAGCTCGTGTTTCTCAGCGGACAGTCCACCTGTCCACATTCCAAAACGTCTCAATTTGTCGTACATTCACCTCCACGCTCTCCCTCGATCCGCTTTTCCTGCGGATGCCCTCTTCAATCTGCTCGCCATGTGGCCAAGAGAGTTTTACGCTGTAACGATCTTTACCTTCCTAACGCACAACTGCCTTTCGCAAGCAAGATCTCCTTCTCTTCTCCCGGCCACACAGCCCTTTCCTTTCCCTTCCTTTCTCAGCCGTGGATGCCGGCGCTACTCGATGCTGCTGTCTCTACAGGTATTTCTTCCTGGCCACTGTTACTGCTATAACCGCTGTAACCGCGCGCTGTCTGCCATGTTGTCTTGCTGCTACTGCCCACCGTGCACTGCAGCCGCCCGTTGTCACGTTCACAACCTGATCATAACCGCCTGCTTAGATCCCAGACTGCCCAGACCAGCAAATCTCGACGGGTAAGGCCTGGAAAGGAACACACCGACTTTTCGGGACAGGTGGTCTACTTGGTCGGCTGTTGTTTTAGTTGCTGTCGCTGTTGCTGCTGCTGCTGCTTCTGATGCGGCCGCTGGTCCTGTTCCTGTTGTTGTTGTTGCTGTAGTTGTTGTTGGTGTCTCAGGTTCATACGGGGGAATGAGTTGCTCCTGCCCCAGGCACCGCTCCACGCCCCAAATAAACTGGACTGAATGGAAGCCAGTAGCGTCGGGCGAGCCACCTGCAGGTCCCCCGGTAGAAAAATGGTCAATGAAGGTCGGCAAGCGGGGCGTTCGGAGGGAAGGAAAACACAAGCAGATCGGGTGGTGGACGTGAACGGGAACGAGGACGGGTTCGTGAAACATAGATAACATTTGCCGCAGTGGCGGACATTACGATGCGGATTAGGAATAGGAATACGAAGCACCGTGTTGAGCTCAGGACAGGGTCTTCCTAGCTGACTATTCCCTCCACAACCCATCTGGCATTCGCAGCCCAACCAACGCAGAGCCTGCATCTGCCGCCCCAGCCGACGAACCTCCACAGTCTCGATGTGCTTTATGGCGCCGCCAAGCATGTCGGCGAGGCTGGCAAAGTCAGGGCGCATCTCAGGGTCGAATTGGCAGGCAAGACGCAACACCAGCTGCGCGGAGGTGCGGGTCATGCAACAAGTTATCCAGAGAAGAAGGAATTGAGGAAGCATGGGAAAATAATACGGTAAGAAGGATGTTATTAAACATCAACTGCAGAGGCAGGACAGGATATAGGACACGACCTCCGCAGCCTGCAGGGACATAACCCTACAATACCCAGACGCGCGCTCACCGCGCAACCACCACGTCCAGTCATTCATAGGGTTCATCCAGGTTACACGGCCGTAAGCCCCTGCCAGCCCCGCCGCGCACATTCCTTCAGAAGCAGCCCCAGCCCAGCCCCAGCCTAACCATAGCCATCGTCACCCACCTGAACCTCCTCGTGAATGTTGGAGGGCACCGACGGCGCCAGCTCCTCCGCAGAAACGGCCTGCGCCACCTGCAATGATGGATCCGTGTGGCGAAGGAGGAAAAGGTGAAATGCGGAACAAGCACACCGGAGTGAGATATTGACGAGGGGCAGACAGCAGAGACAAGGAGCAGCGCACCACTACACACGCACACAACGGCATACCTGTACGGGCGTCATGTACGTGTGGCCGTACGGCAAGGCGCACGTGATGCACTCAGATAGTAGCACGCCCCAGCTCCACACGTCGGCCTTGGTGTCGTACACTTCGTGCCTGCGTGCGCGGGAACAGCCGACCGGCCGGAGAAAATGGTGGTGTGGGCGTAGACCCAAACACATCGCCTCCCTCCATTCACAATACAGAATGTTAAGATCAAAGGCGCAAGCCAGCCAGTCACCCATGCGCATGTACCCCGCCACGCCCCTACCCAACCGAGGCAAAAACACACACCAATTACCCCCCTTACTTCTTCTCCGCCATCTCTTTTCATTAACCCGCAATTACTCTTCGCCCACCCAACCACTTAACTAATTATTAATATTATTATAGTTTTCTTCATTCCATACCTTACATAGTATAAACCTTCCCCTTCTTCACTGCCCCCGTTTCTCACCCCCTCATCTCTTCCCCACTGTTCGCCCCCACCCCATCCCCAACTTCCCCTTCCTTCTCACCGCATCACCTCCGGCGCCATGTAAAAGTACGTGCCCGTCTCGCCCGTCAGTGACGCCCTCGCCTCCTCTAGCAGCCGCCTGCTCAAGCCGAAGTCCCCCACACGCGCCACCCCCCGCTGGTCCAGATACACGTTGGCAGGTTTGAGATCCCGATGCAGTACCGCGGGTCGACAGGACTCCAGAGCGCACATGCCCAGGGCCACCTGGGGTTGTACGGCCATGTGGGTTAGGGGCCAATATGCGTGTCGCGGGAGGTCGGTGTGTTGTGAGGATGGGTTTTATGGAGATAACCATCCCGTGAGCATGAGGATGGTATGGGGGGGGGGAGGTGTCCTTTTTCGGAGGGAATTTTGGTCGCAGCAAGTTTCCGACGTCCATAAAGCCCCGCCGTCCTCATCATATGAGCAACACAAGCTGCCATCTGCCTCTCTGCCGTGTGATTTCAACGGCGGCCCTGGCGCGGGCACGGGCGTATGGACGACAAACAAACGAAGGCATATGTGAACACGGGCCGCAACAAGCACATGCACACGCACATGCATGCTGAAGTAAACTCTGGAGTCACCTGGTGCGCCATTTTCAGTCGCTCCAGGAGGGGTTTGACGGGGTTGATGAGCCCGCCGCTCTGAGTACCCGGCGCGGGCAGGCCGCCGGGGTGCAACCAATCACTCAACGTGCCACCCTGGGGGATCGGGACGGATGCGGCGGTGCAGCGTGTGCTGTTCAGACGGGGTCGGAAATGTGGTGGAATCGAATCGACCAAGGCGCAAACAATCACACACAAGCGCACCAAGGACCAAGGAGGCGACCAGGTAGGTAGGTATTTTCGCGGACAGCCCAAAATCAGGAAACCGGAAAGAAGTTGAAAATAAAGCAATAAAGCTCCTTATGGGACCTTGCATGGGATGGTCTCTCCCCATCAACAATTTGGATTTTTTTTGTGTTGTTATAACTTTAGATTGTTGTTGAGGGAAACCTTTTCTGATGAATTTGGAAAGTTTGGGTGGCGCTTGCTGCGTCTACTTATGCTTATGGTGGAGCGCGCACACGCACGCTCACCGGCATGTACTCGGACACCAGGCACAGCCTGTCGGGTGCGGAGAGGCAAGCGCCCAAGAAGGGCACCACGTTGGGGTGACGTATGTACGACATGCTCTCCACCTGCCAGCTCCGAAACCAGGGGCCAAGGGTGGGAAGAGTAGTTAAGAGTTGGGGACGCTCAGACACGTCAAGGGAAAGCAAGCGGGATACACTTACACACAGAGCCAGAGCGCGAAAGGAAAGGAGAGGAAAGGGCCGCATCTATGAAAACCAAATATGGTCTTGCAAGAAATCCTCCGAGCCAGCGCACCATATGCTATTCGCCATTAGCTATTGGCGACGCCACATACATATACACACGCACAGGGATGGCCCCGCTTACGCCCCGCTTATGCCCCGCGGCTCGGTTCATTCATAAACAAAGGGCTGGATCGGGCGCTTTCACGACGCCGGCAAAGTGTGTGTGTGTGTGTGTGTTAACAGAGCCCTCGCGACGTGTGCCCCGCTCTGCACTATTGTTGTTGTTGTTGTTGTTGTTGTTGTTGTTGTTGTTGTTATTACAGCGGGCTTCCAAGTTTCGATACCACGTTTATGTTATGCCTTCTTAATACACGGCTCAGACAAGCGGTCAATACAAAAAGGCAAAAGGGGTGCGTGACATGGTTTCACGACGCTCGCAATGCACGGCAATGTCGTACCTCCCGCAAGAAAGATGTCAGCTCCGCGGCGTGCCGCAGCCGCACCACCTTGATGGCCACGGCCGCGTGACGCCAGGTCCCCAAATACGTCACGCCAAACTCACCCTCGCCCAAAACTGACCCAAGGGTCACCTGATGATGGATTTGGAAAACAATGGGTATTGGAAGGAAGGGCAGCAGATGGCAGCACCGCATGCGGTAACGCACGTGTGCTGAGCAATCGTGAACCACTTGCGGTCGGCGCGGCTGCCGCATCAGTTGAGGCCCCACTTAAGCCGACAACTCACACCGCCGAAACCCCCCATGCCGCCGATGTGCCTCGGAGCCGTACCATTGCCCTGCCCATCGGCCGCTAGTGGTGCTTCCACCCTGCGAGTAATCCTAACGCCTGGGTCGCAGCTCACCATTTCCCCCTCGCCCTTGCGTCAGAAGCCGCCAGCAGAAGCACCCGCGGCTGCCGCTGGCAATGGTCCCACTGCGTCTACCACTGGCCTGCCTCCGTCGCATCCGCCCCCAACCCCGTTCCAGTAACCCCGGGCAAAGGCTCCCTGCCCCGTCCCTTTCCCGCTTCCACCGGTGCCGCCCCCGCCCCATTTCCCTCCACCGCCTCGGCCCAGATCCCGGCTTCATGGCGCACCTCGCTGAGCTGTATGAGCCAGCCCATGGCCTGCCCTCGCCGCACGAGCGCCTCCAGCACCCGTTGTTGGTTTGGCGTAGGGTTGACGACAGGCGACGGGAAGGGTATCCCTGGCCCCGGGGCGGCCTCCCCAACGACCGGCGCGGCGCCACCTTGGCCGTCTGCTGTCGCTGGTGACGATATTGCCGATGCCGACTCGGCGGCCATTGCAGAGCGGGTCTCCGCTGTCGCGGATAGTAAGGAGGCGGGGTAGAGCGCCGCAGCTGCCGCGCGTTGTCGGGCCTGCGGCGTTGGTGCCGGCGTTATTGGGGTCTGGCCAGAAGGTGCCGTGGCGGTTTGGAAGTCCGAGACCGCAGCGGACAGCTGTAGCTGAAGCAGCTCAGCCAGCTGCCGGGCTTCTTCGTCCGCATCTTCGGCGCTGGCGTCAGTGGAGAATAGGGAGGAAACTTCTGGCAGCGGCTGACCGGTGACCTCGGCCAGGGCTCGTTCCAAGCGTGCGATGCGCTTGCGTGCTTGCACAAGCTTCTGCGCTAGGGTCCTTGCGTGCGCTGCCCAGGCATCGCGTTCCTGCTCCGTGCGATCCAGGGTCGATATGTTGTTTTCAAACTGCGCATACAGCATGGCGTTGACGCGTGCTGCTGCCTGGATTCGCTCCTGAATGGCCAAGTCTCTGCATTTTAAGTCGCGAATAGAATTCGCTATGAGCTGCAAACCCTTAAAATACGCTATGGAACCTCTCAGTTTGCAGGCGGGTCTGTTTGGTACCATTTGCTTCACTGCCGAGCGCACGGGGGCAGAACCGCACCAGGCTCACCTGCTCGTGCCATCTGTCTCAATGATCGCAACATCTTTAGAGACCGACGACGTCATCCCTCGAGGGAACACCCTGCAACCCTACGTTGCAGGCACAAGGCGCGCAACGAGGCACTAGGCAAACACCCGTCTAGCCGCTGTGACATTCCGTAAGTAAGGCTTGCACATCAAGCAAAGATTTGGTAAATCCTTCCAACGGGGTTTACCCGCGATTTCAGCTGGAAAGTGCAATTTAAAGTCTTGCACAACTAGCATGACAGTCTGCGGAAGAGAAATTGATGCCAAAATTGTGAAATAAGAAATTGAACAATGACCTGAGTTACAATCGCCGATGCACGTGATCCGCGCTATGGTGTACGGTCATCATCGCACACGCAGCACACACAGAACCACGATAGCAAACACAAACGACAACCCCGACAGCTGCAGCTATCATTTTTTCGCGAACCAATTGCCAGCCCCAAACATTATCCCTAACTTGAGCACAGCTGCCAAGACCTCCTCACCCGCCACTTTGCCCGTCTCCCAAAATTTGCCATCTCCGCTGCATAGAAATGCCGGCAACAGCCGGCAATAGCCCTCATCCTCTTGAAGTGAACAACTGCCCTTATCCTCACAACCCATCGCCCTCACAACTGTTTAGACTTTTTGGGCTTCAACAGCAGTGAAATCGTCCAGTAGTAGTTGAGGCCGGTCAAGGCTGTCTGGAAAATCGGCGTCGTGAGGATGGGATTCCAGCGGGTGCCACAAGCCAAAGTCTCCTTTTGCCATTCCTTGTAAAACACCCAGATCAAGTACCTGTCAGCATGCCCCGCCGCGGAACGCAATGAGATAAGAGGCAGCAACGATGCACAGGCGATCGATGCCGTCGGTTTGGGAAAATGTCAGCTCGGCGAGGCGGGAAATCGGGAAATGAAGGCTCTTTGCCTGGCAAAGCACCTTTTTGCCATCATAAAACAATTTGCAATAAGCGCAGGACCCCAGCGCACTGTCACACCTTCCGAATGCACGTGTGACATGTCAGCGCACGCACGTGCCTTCTCTCTCCCTCCACACAAAAAAGCGATCCAAAAAATAACAACCCAGCACTCACGGGTAATATATGTTGCGAAGCAGAACCCAAGTGACGTAAAATAGCGCCTCCAGGATGGGAGACCGCACGGTGCGCTTGGCGATGAGCAGCCAAGTGTTCACCTAGGGTGCGTCCCGTGCGTGTGTTGGAGGGGCTTAATGGCGATGAAAAGGTAATTGCATCGCCGCCGGAGAAGAATCTAGGTAGGCGGAGATGGAGATGAAGGAAAGAATGAAGGACAGAGCACCAAATTTTCACCAGCCTACAATTGTGCATGCCGTAGTGATGCAGTGGGGGCAGGGACTCCTAGTTTAACTGCAACGGCCACCCCTGCTGCGATCTGAATCGACCTAAACCTGGCTCGATTTGGGTTCTAAAACCTTTGGGGCTTAGGCCAGGATCGTCCTTCTGGCTCAGCAGTTCGCCCGCTCTTGCACTCCCACACACGTACCCGCCCAACCCAAGTGACCCACCTCAACAAGCATGCAATACGACATGCACCACTCGTACTGCGGGTAGTGGTACGGTATGAGCACGTACAGCGCCGTAATAACGTGATGTGCGAGAATGACGAGGGGGGACTTCACGGATCGAGGTACGACTCCTACGTAGATCTGTTCGAGGGCGGAGGAACCAGAAACAAAAAAGCGGCGCGGCCGTCAAAGTGCAAATACGGACAAAAAAGAGTGCACGTGCGCTTGGGGGTATCGGATGGGAGCAAGCGAATGAGGGCCCTATGATAGACTTCTCAGCAGCGCATGCCCCAGGGTAGATCCGTAGGACAGGAAGTTCAAAGAAGGTCAAGGCAATGGTGATACCCTGGCTGATATACGTTCGCTCTGGGGTTGCAAGAGAGAGAGAGCGTATGTATGTGTATGTGTGTGTGCGCGCGCGCGTCGGGCGCTTGTTTCCATAGCTGCCGCGCATCGCATCGCAGACAACGCTATACCAGCGAACACGTCGAGTAACCGCCTGGAAAAAATCATTTGTCTCGTCCAATATTTGCTGCTTCAACGTCCACATTTTCCCATACACGCGCGGTGGCAAGGAATGGCAAACGATGTAGCCTGGATGGTTCATATCTGTTTCTTACACCCGTACAGCTCGTGCAGGCGGTTTCAGTGCTGTAACGCGCACCAGGTCCGCAACGAAGTACAACATCGTACTAAGGTAGAAGATCTGGAAGCCCCGGCCAGTGGCCAGGTAGTAAAAGTTGCTGGCGTTGAGCCAGGCGATGCTGATGAGGTTGAAGATGTCCTGCGTTGGGCCATACGTGAACACGAAGGAATGGAAAAACAAGTGCTGAAACGAATCAACGTGGAAGAAAAAGGCTTAGCTAAGGCCTTGGCATCGGTATTGTGGGGGAGGGGGAGGTTGGAAGCTGGGGTCCATAGAGGATGGTTCCAAAACCGCATCACGTTCCCCATCTTTAGTACAACACAGCGGCTGTGACGTTAAGGCGGAACGCAGGATAATGTTTGGCTGGCGCGAATCCAACTGCGATTGGTGACGCTGTGCGTCGGGGCGTATCTGGACGACGGGGGCGTGCAAGGGGAATCGCAGCGGCATCAAAATGCAAGTGGAGGTGCTATCCGAGGAAACAATCTATAGGTTAAGTAATTATAGCTGATGCCGCCTACGTTTGGCATACAGTTGCCCAGGCCGGGTCGCGGTGCTTACGTGATACACGACAACCGGAGGCAGCTTATCGCTGGACATTTTGGAGCTGTCTCTGGAAGCCTTTCGAGCCGCCGATGAACCTAGTAACCCTGATGGCCCCTCCACATGCCTGGGCTTTGCAAGGACCTGGGCATCCGTTGACGCCATTGCTTCACCTGACAGGTAGATGCGCACAAAGGTCAAATCGACCTAGATTCAGAGATGCTGTATATACAATGTGGTAAGGGACTGGTATTCATACTAGCCGGCTATACCTTGCAGGCTCCGCTGTTAAATACCTCGCCTGCTTTGCAAGATAAGTAACGGCAGAACGGTATGCGATAACACAGTAGCTACAACTGCTTGCTAAAAATATTTCCACAACTTTCCCTTAGCAATCCTTAACCCGGCTAGGCAAATGCTTCATTGCCTTTTGCGCGTTTTCATGAACCTACAAGGTTAACCAGTCAAAAAGCTAACAAATAGGACAGATTCTCATAATTAAGGTAAAGGCAAGGTTAACACGACAGTTACCCTAACAGGTGAGCATCAGTAAAGAGGATGATGCGGATTTTTGGATGGGATACCAACTGAAAGGAACAGATCCTTTTTCATTTCATTACAACGTAAGCAACCTCAGACGTTTCGTACTGGAGACTTTTGCTACACAGGCATGCTGCGGACAGTTCTGAATCCAGACACTCATACAACCCGGACCTGAGTCCGGCCTGTACGACTTGCTTTTCGGCGGTTTTGATTCGTTAGGTATTAACCTGGGTAACCATACCCATCCATCTACGCTTCATATTATGTGTGTTGACAACTAGCGCGGGCTTTGGTGCTTTAATCCGGCTCTATCTCGAGGAATTTGTAACACCCTGTATGCTGAGGCTTTCCAATTCGCTTGTGAGCTCGCGAGATGCCAGGCCGGCAGCACTTTCATCGTCATCATGGAATGGAGGGAGGGATGTATGTACGGAGGGAGGGAGGGATGTATGTATGTATGGAGGGATGTATGTATGTATGGAGGGAGGGAGGGATGTATGGAGGGAGGGAGGGATGTATGGAGGGAGGGAGGGATGTACGGAAGGAGGGTTTTAGGGTTTTAACACCGTCACATGCCTCCATCCGGCTCAGATGCAACAGGGGAAGGTCCACGAACAGGGCATCAATCAAAAGGCAGTACAATCCAGGTACGACACATGCCACCCGAATGAGAAGAAAGAGGGGAGGGAGTTCGTGTACCACCAGCTCAGAGCTGGCCAGGGCTCTTAGCAAGTTGACTGCCCGGCTAGGCAAAACCCCTAAACCGATCGCGGGATAAACTACACTCTTGCAAACTCACAGCACTACGACACACGTACCACGGCACAAACACGGCGGTTTCCTCTCCCGGCATCAACTTATCAAGGCCATGGCAAGGTAATCCGCGTCCCAAGGTTACATTACCCCTCTTCCTCAACAGTTCCTAATCAGGCTACACCTCCCCCACCCACCTACAAATACTGACCCCCCCCGCGAACCAGTAAACAGTATAGCAGGAGGCCCAACGTGGAAGACATACAGCACCAGGAGCAGACAAATGTGCAGACAGACATATCGACGTTACAAGCAGAAAATCCAAAAGAGGAGGACGCCTATACACCGGATATATAATGTCAAGGTCCCGCCACAGAAGCTCTGCGTCCCCGCATCTCAGCTGCCCGGAGCAGCGGGAGCCCGCGGGACGACAGCAGCGGCTTAACGACCAGACAAGGTCCGCCTCCTTCCCGTCTAAGGCCGCCGCCTTTCCGACCCATGCCCTCACGCGATTAACACTTGCGACATGACAGGATGGAGGCCACGTACTAGGAGACGAATGATGTACGACGACTTCGCTGCGGGATACAGTCTCGTCTCAGCTTGCTAGAGTTTCGGAGGTTTCGGACGGCTCAGTACAAGACAGATTACCGTTGCATCGCGAGGAAAATCAGCAGCACGCCTCAATGAAGCGCATATGAGCCCCCCTACCCATCATCCTGACGCACCTAGCACCCTATAAAGCTATACTGGCGCGTTCCTAACGCCTATTTCGTGCGTTCCGCTTGGATTGGCTTATTTAAACACGCCGGGGCCCAAAATCCGCCAACGACGAACGCCCGGGGCAACCTCAAAGCTTTTCGATAAGGGATAGCTAGGAGGCATATCGTTTAACTGAGCCTTCGGAGCCCGATAATGACTCCGCGTGCTGCTGCTGTCAGCAAGCAGCTTCACTGTTGGCTGCCGGCCTATGATTTCAAAATCGTTGAGGCGGGACCCAGATACGCAACGCAACTCATCCCAGGTTGCCGACCGCACAAGCCGTAAAACCCACAAAACCATTCTTAACGAGATGCACGTTACATCTGCCAGAGCTTCTTGAAATTTCTCCCCCTTGGACCAGCTGATACAGTCGCCCCTCTTGGCGAGTCCATGAACTTACAGGCCGGGAGTTCCCAAGTCAACGGAGCGGTGACGAGCTCAACGGGGCTTCTGCGACATCTGCTCCACGAACTCTGCTCCTTTCACCCATGCCGATTCCCCAGTAGATATGAGCCAGGTTACTGCGTAGCGTGCGTAATCGTTGGAGATGGCTTCCGGTCGGTACGTTACCGCACCTTTACGCTTCAGCGCGCCAACAACCAGAGCGCTGATGGCTACCTGGGCAAGCACAAAACTAAGGGTACCCATCACGTTCAGGTTTGCAATGGCACAAGGTACTGCAGAAAAGGTGATGGAGTCCCTATGCCCCCTAAGATGGAGAACGGTAGGAACTTGAGCCCTTCGGAATCAGTTGCAACTTTCAGGCTCTCATCGCCCGCACAAATACTACCTCTTTCACAGGGAAAATTATAAAACAGACAGAGGTCCGTACGGCACGACATCGGTGCTGAAGAAGCGATTCTGCCTTGCAAATTCGTTATATCCCACAAGGTATTTAGATGGAATGACTTGAGTGTCCTTCTGTAAGTTGACAGACTACGGCTTTTTATGTTGTAATTTTTACGGGTTCCCTCCATGGTCCAAATTCAGCGCGTTGCGCTATATCCCAACGCTACATTTCACATTGCTCTACGGAGAGTCTTTGGACTAGGAAGGTCTACCAGTCTTCAGGTCGCCGAGGTGCGCGTGTGCCTAGGACCCTTCTTGCCCCCTGTGCTCTCAGCCCTTACAGCTCCTATACAGTAACGCTGCCGTGCCAATTCGCAGGCATGCGGCATTAGTAAGGACCTTAAGGTGAGCGGTGGGGTTCTGGGAAGTGGTGACATTCCGTTCTGGGCGCTGCTGGGACATTCCCATGTATGCTATTGTTTTATGACTAGCCGCGGGGCCGCTAAGGAGCGTGACGACGGCATGGCGGTCGTAACCCCCAGTGGTATGCGGGATCCATCACGCACACAGCAGCTGTCGGGTACTTCTTGAGTCCTTTCTGGAGTTTGTGGATTTCTGCTCATGTTCTGCATGTGTGTTACACATATGGGATACTCAGGGCTGCTGTAAGTCGGATTACGTACAAGAAACGCAAACCTCGTATTCTCTAGTCGTATTGCTGTACCGGCATGGATAGGGTAAGAGAAGTTGGGGCTTGCGTTTCTCGGACGTACGGCTGTGAAGTACCGTACCATACCGTACCGAGCTGTTACGCAGTGATGCACAGCCGGCGCGCACCCAGGTGGCTGGCTCCAGGGTTGGTGTCGGGTACCTGACATCTGACATCACCCCCTTCCCCGGGAAGGGGCTGGGGGGGATCCTCTGAACACCTTCAGGCATGGTCGCTAGGGTTCCAAGTGAGAAGTTTCTATTAGGTTCTAGGGCTGCGGAGCAAGGTTATTTGATGGCCGCTAGCTCACACAGCCATTATAACAACGAGTTCGCGCCCGCGCTGAGATCATTTATATAATTCATACTGCAGACTTCCATTTGGGGTTTGGAAGGTGGGAACACCGAATTTGCGTGTGTTAGTGCAACCCATAAGTACGCGTTTCTGTGGATTTAGACATTGCGTAATGATGAGAAAGCAGTCTGACAGCGGGAACAAACCCCCCGCACCCTCATGTGCTTGGTTTGTTGTTTTAGGTAAAGGACATCAAGGAGACCTATTTGCAGAAGGTTGCGTCTTATATCGAGGCCAACTTCGTCACAGGAGATGCTCTGCGGAGGCAAATCCGCGAAAATGTCGCGGCGGAGGTGGCCATCAACTCGCAGCGCGGGATGCATCACATGCAGTTGTCGCGGCAGCCCAAGGCGGGGATGATACGTAGCCCGCTTTTTGCAAAAGGCGCGAAGCGCTGATGAGCATGTGCCGCGCCGAGGATTGTGTCCTGCGTGATATGTTGCGGTCTTCCATTTGGGTGTTCTTTGTGTTCGCGTCTCGGTGTGCGGAATTTCCAGGGAAAGACGGTATTACTGCAACTTTCCCGCTCTTTCCAGGGCTGTACACGGAGACCCGGAGCGTGCGGAGCATATGACGGCTGATGTCGCTTTGTAGTCGGTGGCCTGCGCCCTGGAGGCGGGCTCCGTGTGTTAGATTGTGGTTCCAGATGGACCCATGTCCTGAAGGGCGTGACCGTAAGGCTAGGCGCGTGTTTGTACATGGTGCAAGGCCGAATTGTGGCCGAGGTTGCAGTGGATGGGTTTGTGATAGCTACTTATTATACCTTTTCCTTTGTAACCCAACTTGGTTGCTTGGTGCGGCTATTGTTCTCAGGCGAACGCCTGTCGGATTTGCGCCGAGCTATTAGGACATTGTTCAAGCGCTCACCTTCGTAATAACAAACTTGTACTAAGTTCCTGAACTTACCAGTTAATGGGACCATGCGATGATGCATTTAGAGCTCGAACCGCGCCGTTGGCGGCAACCAACTATACGACCCGTACGGCCGGCCGCCGGAGAGCCGGTATAAATTACCAGGATGCTTGTACTCCGTCAGAATGTCGAGTTTCAAATGTGCTAAGGTTATCTGGAAATCTATAGCCGCTATAACCATAGACAAGGCGTCTAGCCCTCCTTGGCTCACGGCTATTGGAGGTAGCATGCCGAGGATGGTTCATCTTGCATTGATACGGTTGCCTTAATCTGGCATGATGATAACCATGATTTTTTAACGGTAAGTGGCGGCTGCTTTTCACAAGTCTTGGGAGGCCAGCGGCCTTTGCCTGGAAAGCTGCACGGCGTAATAATCGTCATTCAATTACAAGTAACCCTGCAAGATATAATCTGGCTTGCGTTGCGAGTGGATGTGCCAGTGATGACCTAACTATCCATGCTAATTCTGAAATTCTGTGAAGAAAGTTATCTTCTCATCCTGATTCTCTGAGGCCTATACTCGCGACATCCGGAAATGCAGTTGTCAGTAGCCCATGGGATCTGTTCCTGACTTTACCCGTGGCACCTCGACCCTATCCCTCCCTCCCGTTTTAGGAGTGGCGACTTATATCAAGGGCGCTTCCTTGCCACTGGCACTGCCTCGTCCTACGTGGTAAGTTGCGGCTACGAGTCGGTTTATCATGATCTCCACGAACACAATCACAACGGAGGTTGATGTATGGTTCCCCGGGGTTGCGTTGTCGGCTTTGTGGCCGATGTCCGAGGGAGGCCGCCGTGGTGCAGTGATGATTAAATCCAGTAAATGCCAGTTCTGCTACTGACATTTTTTGATGAGAATGCTGGACGCATTATCTGAGCACCATAGACGTAGATGTTCAGGTAGTTCATGCTGCGTTTTCATGAGTTTGTCGACGGCTTGTGATGAGACGATTTCTCATTCATGCGTGTCAGCTGAGGGTCGGATCAGGCGTCATGTCTGTTTCCGCCGCTGATTTTATCCTAATCTTCTCTCTGAAGCCAGCAGCGGTTTTATGTCCTGCTTTCACTCGGATGTCCTATTGCATTGCCAGTTGCCTAATGTACTCGCCTACTGTGCTAGTCTTGCATGGTTTGTGCGTTGCGGCCTTTGATGTGCAAAAATATTTGCTACTCTTGAGCGTGACAATGACGACGCTAAAATCACCAAGATCTCTGAGGCCGCGTTTCTTACGTCTGCATGTTTGCAACACAGTCGTCCACTTTTTGTTTGTGCACATCTTACGGGATTTAACATGTAGGCCTGTTGTCTGCACTCCTTTCCTTGCAGGTGAGTTCAGACGTACGCTCCTCAGCCTACAAGTTTTGTAAGCATGGTTGATAAAATGCCTTGTGTCGATGTTTACTGTCCGAGCTGCCGGCATAAACTTTTATGGGCGCTGTCCTATTGTGTAGCACCCTTTTCTCGGAGAATTAGTCTTTGTGCTCTATGGAAGCAGCGGGCTTTTTCAATGTCATCGGTTTGTGTTCGTTGTGTCGCTTTCTTGTTTCGGCGAACCAAGTTTCAATGGCCGTTTGTCGGTTGGCTGAATTTGGCGGCTATGCTTCCAAGTCGGCAACAGCAGTATCCCGAAATTCGTTACATTAATGTAAAACACGCGCCCAATCTTTGCCCTTAAGCCTCAAGTAGTTAACGATGTCCTGGTTCTCCTAAAGGGGGTACCCTTGAGGTATACTCCCTAGTCGCACTCCTCCCTGCAAGATTCCAGCAACAGCAACAGCCCGATCAGTTTCTTCAGCATTTAACTGAACTAGCCAGGTTCCTCGGATGTCTGGGAGATCCAGCATGTTGCTCTAAGGCGCTGCGTAATCGAGCGGACGAGGGAGAACGATGATGGCCCACCATGTAACCGCGCCAGAAACGAATTACCGTCAATGCCCCCCGGCTTGTACGGACACCCACGCACTTGTGGGGAACTTATAACCCATACTTTAGCACAAGGTAGTAGGTGATGCACATGGGCTCCTTGTAAGCGGAATATCATACTGTGCTAAGTGATCCGTGGACTTCTTACGGCCCCTGGAGCGGTTGGTCGCAGCCACTACAAAGAATCGACTACCGCACTGGGACCAGCACGGCCGAGTCTGTGGATGGATTAACTGTGGCATCGCCTGCCCAACCGTACCAATCGTTGCCATCTTGTAAACCATAATAACCAAAACCATTGAAGGTATTAAGGTTGTTTCCACTTGGATTCACTTGGTTTCGCATTCCTACCGTTTGCAAACCCAGGCAATTACTTTGGCAAACGCAGACAATTACACGTGCATTATTACGTTTGACGTGAGGTGGCGCACTGCCCAAATGGGGCCGAGAGTGAGTTTGACAATGACAGCTGGTCGTTACGGGTGCAGTCGGCAAACTAGACAAACGTTGCCATTCCCATTTCCCAGGAGAGAACCGTCCGTAGGTGTTGAAATGGGAGGTGGCCCCCCATCTTGTGGACGGTGTAGGACATGATCAAATCAACTTGCGAGCTGACCAGGAACTAAGTTGACGCGCCGTTGATCCGCTAGATTTGATTGGATGCTGGTGGTGAGTTGCCAAACTCAAAGAGTACACTCTGAAGTCGGATGGGGTGAATGGATTAGGGTGCGCCTCTAGCAGGGGAGAGCAGGGAACTGCCTCGGGAAGGAGGCCACTGGTGAAGCTTAACCACCCTGTAACAACATCAACGGGGAGTGGCCAGCCGCTGAACGGGGGCGGCCGGAGCCAACGCCAAGCTCGCGGCTTTGCTACAGAGAGAGCGTGGGGGTCTAACAGGAATCAGACCAAGTGAACCTAGGCTCCAAGTGCGCGTCCAGATTCCGACATCGCCCGACCCAGGTTCCAGTGCCCGGCTGTCACCAGACACGGCATGTAGGGCAGGCACTGACGTCCGCTGCGGTGACTGCATTTCCGAAAGTGACCCCCGCCTGATGAAGCAGACTCTTACGTGATGCGACGGTTTTGCGGACGAACTTAAAGTATACCTCCCGCCACCACTAGCGTGTGGGAGTTCGCGTCCTCAGGCCCATCATCCTCATTGGTGTCCGAACCCTCACCCGATGATGCATCCTCCTCACCCACGGCATTCACATCATCATGTATACTATCAGTACATAAATACTCCTCTACGGGGCCTTCGTCTTGCTCAGGTTGCGAGATGAAGATCCCGTAGAGGAGTGCCCTTGCGTGTCGAGCAAGGGCACATGTTCTTTGGTGGCGACGTTTTCCGCAGTATCTTTCTGTGCCTTCGCTACTATTTCTATCTTCTTAAGGGCAAGTTTTGGTTTCGATGGCTTCTTGGCTACGGGCAAGTAAGGGTTGATACCGCTGTACATGACAGCACGATTACGGCCCAGTATACACGAATAACATTCCTTTATACTGGCGGACAGCACGGGGGTATGGATTACAGGGAAGGAACGGTTCGGGGAGTACGGTTTGCACCGTCGTTCATCATTACACCTGATAAGCTTGCAGCTATTCCAGCATCAGAACGTTTTGGAGCTGCTGAAACATTACCAAACAACATTTCAAATTGCTGCGGTGTTGACGGGGAGGGTTTACGTTCCCCGTGTGAGGCCTTGCGGTGTTCGTTTTGGGGTCTCCATTCCATGACTCTCACGTGCACGGGGACCGGTCCACAGCTCAAGGAACGGATTGAAGTACAACGATTGCCATTCCGTACAAAAAATGCAAAAACGAGTACTGCTGGACATTAACAGACTATCGAGTATCAACATGAAGGCCTTGCAGCACATTTGAACGACACCCACGGTGTGGTGCATAATGCCGAACAAGGAGCGCAAAGCTTCCCACAAAACTAGGAACACTTACAGCCGTTATAAAGGATAACCTTCCAAGCTGTCAATCAGGTTTCTTATAAGGCGTTGTAAAACGTGTTGATCCGAGATTGTCAATTTGATACTTGGTGGCCACCACGTAGCAAATTTTCCCCACCGAGTTTGAGCTTTAGTATAGGAAAAATGTGCGCATTCTGTAACATGTTAATCTACGTTAAACCCACGAAATGCGCGAATACAGGCGTAGATCATTAACTAATCCCGCCAATCTTAATCCGCCTAATCCGTCCTGATCCGCTTGATGTTTCCTTATGCGACGGGTTAAGCCTTAATCCGTGATTTTTGATCCAAGTGGAAACAACCCCTGAAACTTATGAGATTGGTCAAGCCCGGTACAGTACGGAAGACTTCAAAATTCCCACCTTGAATCCAAACTAGGCAACTCTACCGTGTTCAAGCCGTCATCAAATACCGTGGCAAACTACTTACTATAGCTCCTTTATCCTGATGGCCATCATGAGAGGAAGCGGGCCTGAAGTGCACGTCCAACCTGGAGGTGTTGCCTTCCAGGAGCCCATCTGGGCTGCGACTCACCTTAACTCACTTTAATCCAACCGAGGTAGCTGATTGTTTACAGTAGCTTTTGAAAATCATCGCTTAGATGGATATTGGGCTGCGGCCCAAGAAACGCATCCTTCCATCGGAAGGCGAGGAAGTCCAGCCCAAGTGCCGTAAGGTTTTCGGTCATGCCTATCCCAGCCAAAGATCACATGATGGAGAAAGCAGGGGCGATTTAGCATCCGCACTGCCAAGCGGGGGCTTGAAAGCTGGCCATGCTAAGGTTGATGCGAACGCCCGTGAGCCCATCCAGAGGGCCATCGTGGACCTCACCCTCAACGCCGCTAACGAGAAACTGTATGGCTTATATAGCAACAGTACTGATGATGATGACTTTTGCGAGATTGTCAGCGGTCCTGCAGCTGCCGGTCCAGCGAAGCCGGGAGCAGCAACGCGGCGAGCTGCAGCAGCGCCACCACCAGTATGGGACCTCACCACTGAGGCTACAGAAGACAGCAGTGATTCCCTCCTGGAAATCTCGGAACCGGACGCGGATACCGGCACATCCACTGTTGCTCCTGCTGCTGCTGCTGCTGCCACCATTATGCCAGTAGCTGCTCCAGCACCGGCCCCAAGATCCGTCGCTGACGCAGTTACAATCACAACCTCAGCCAGAGCCAGTCCCAGCACCCGCACAGGCATTTGCCCCGTCTGCCAGGCCGACGACCAAGACGCCGTACAACGCGAGACTATGCGCGCCGCGGAGCGCCAGCTCAGCGCCGGAACCACCGTAGCTTTGCTGGCGCCCGGTGGAGCCACGTCAGCGGCGGTGGCGGAGGCCGCCGCCGCCGCCGGGCCGCAATGCTGCGCCAGTTGCCGCTACTGTGCGGCGCTGGCGACGGTAGAGGCAGCTCAGCACCAAGTGTGTTCCATCGTGGCCCGGCACCCCGCGCATGGGGGCCTGCGGGGCTGGGTGTTCGAGGTGCACCATGCGGCGTCGTTCAACATCGAGGCCCTGCGGGTCGGCTCGTCGCTGAGGTCGGTCAGGTCGGGTAAACGGGGGGGGGGGAAGGGACTCCTCTCATCCAAGTGCGTGGGCTGCATCAGGGGCTTCCTTTCATGTCCTCCCATGTGGTTCGGTTTTGGCCACCGCAAGTGGGTCGGACGGCGCCGGGTTTTAGTCTCGCTCATTTGAGCATCTCCGCACTGATGTGCCGCGGACATTGCCGCTGACAACACATGGCTTCTCCTCTTCCTCTTCCTGTGTGCACATTGCACATGTACATCGCCTCTCTGATGTTTCGTTTCCAGTATGGTTGTCCTCTGTAGCTGGAGAGGGAGCATAATTTATACAAGCCATGTGGAGGGGAGCGGCTAGGGAGCGTTGAACTTTTCGCGTCAAGAAGGGCAAGAGGGAGGAAAGTGGGAAAAAGTTAAAAGGGATAGTGTTTCATCCTTGTATATTAATATGTTTCTACATCTTATGTATTTGTTTATTTTTTAAACTGTTTTGGACAGCTGAGCTGCCATCCACACGGCAATATATATTTCCACAAATCCTATGGGGCCTTCTAGGGCCGAGCGCATTGAGCTGGGCGGCGCGGACATCCGCGTGTACGACATCACCGACCCACGGGTCACGCTAGCCCAGGCGCAACTCAAGGCTTGCATCAACCCCAAGAACCTTCGCAAGCTCAACCACCCGAAGTACGCGGGTTTGCTTAAGGTCGTGCTGCTCGGCTTTGAAACCAAGGACGGCAGGCGTTCATCAGTGCTGTCGTACAGAGGCGTTTCTTCGGCGCCGATCAGCAATGCGGGTCTAGAGGCGGCTGTACGACTGCCGGGCGACCATTTTTTCGGACTCATGTGGATCAAATAAAATGATTGGGTTGGATGCTAGGCGATGCCGAGTCTGTCTGGGCGTGGCTGCTGCTATAGATACGTTTTTGGGTCTTGTGCAGTTTAACTAACATTAGCACACAGTGGCGGAACCAGAGGATTGGACTTACATTTTTACGAATGGATAGGATTCACGATCGACAGATAGATTGGTAATAACATTCCCTTGAACCATGGTTTGACTGGAAATAATTATTTACATCGCTTGCAGCTTCACGCGAAGTGACCTCTCTCATCAGCCCAAAGACTAGGTGTGTGTTCCTCGTGTTCCTGTGTTGGTTTCCCTTTTTTTGCTTCTGCATTTTCTTGCGTGTTGATTGCTGGTTTGAGTATTAGCATCCTGGGTACAGGATACTTTGCAAAGGGTTTTGTTGTTTTGTTATCACTCCGGGAATTTGTTTGGCACATTTTTAAGCACACACTCTTTGCTCCGTCGACGATGTGTGTGCTTAGTTTGCGTGTGCTAGGTAACATAAGGCACATATCACAGCACAACACACGCGAATCATGCACAACCAGGAAGGGTTTGTTTCGACACCTGTTATTGGGGTTTAGGAGTTCATCCTCGGAAAGTCCGCTGTGAAGCGAGGCTATGAAACGGTCATTGTACGGTAGAAAAATATACGCGGGGATTGCGGGCTAGGCAGGCTTCACTTCGCGTAAGAGCATCTGATGTTTGTTGCCGCCCTTCGTCGGCTGTCCATTTGCAGGTATGACGTATGATTTATCCAGCAGAATGCGATTATTACAGTGGACCCCGGTCGGGTCGAGTAGATAAAATAGTAACTGTGCGCACATTTTACGTATGCCAGTGCTTCAGATGCCCCGCCGGGCAGTGAAGCTCCTCGTTGAAGTCATTCGTTGAAGTTTTTGAGTACACATATTGCACGAGCTCTGATATGTGCGTGTTTTGCATACTCCTCTCAACGTTTTTGGCAGTTTTATTCGTTAACCTATCCGCTTATCCCTGCGGTCGACCCGCCTGTGCAAACCGGCCGCTTCGGCCACGTATTGCTTCCATAACTGCTGCTGCGGCATCTGCTGCTGCTACGTTGCTACTACTGTTACTGCTGGTCAGATCACGTTTGTCGCTGTGGATGTATACGTTTTTTTATTACCATATACGCTTCTTGTGTCACCTCCCGCCCTCTACCGCCACTATCGACTTGTGCAAAACCACGTGGCGGCGGCACACGATGGTGCAGTTGTTACTTCATTGACTATCCGTTTTTGTTGGATCTGTTGTAACTAACTTTGTAATTTTTCATGTTGATTGGTTTTACATAAATATTGGTTCAAATGTCCGTGCGGCACCTTTTCCGCAATGCCCCAAGACCTCCGCCGAGTTGTTGTTGCTGCTGCCAAACATGTCTGCAGTGCCGCACTGCACTGGAAGCAAGCTCAAATAAATTTACACAAACAGAAACCGTTGTGCGAGTGTTCACCTACCTTCGTACGAAGCCTCGCGTCATGTTTACCCGCAGGAAAAAAGGCCCAAACCAAAAGTGCACCAGATACAAAGCCACAAACGAAAAGCAGAGATGGCCCACGCAAACAAGAAATTCAATTTGGTCCGTTTCACTATTTCTTCCCCTCTACGTGAAACAACATGAAAAAACAATAATTCCCCCAGGCCGTGCCTGCCTACCCCACATCTTCCTTCTCCCCCTCCTCCTTCCCTGCCTTTCCCGCCTAAACCTCTTCGCTGCCCCCTTCCAATGGTTTAGTGTGTCTGATAGCCCCTCGTGTCACTTCTCCTCGGCCCCCATCAACCGCTCCACAGGCATGGAACTCTACATCTCTCCCTTTCCTGTCCGCTTCGGGTCAGCAAAGTACACAGCCAAAGTTCAATGCTCTCACAAAACACCATCACCTCACAAGACACAGCGCACATATCAAAAACATTACAAATCACACGCGCACACGCACACATACATACACACATACATACACACACATAAACACACACATACTCGCGCTGCCGCTATATTTTCGACAGCGCAGGACCAGCCCCCATTGTGAGCAACACCTTGCCACGAACTCGCCGGTCTAAAATGGCGGCGAAGGCCTCCGTTACGCGCTCCATTGGGTACCTGCCGTACACGTACGACATGGCGTACATTAGGATATTTGCCCTGATTAATATATGTTTATATGTTTATCGTCAAGACAAAAAGGCCACAATGGGTGTCACAATGAGTGAACCGTAGGCCTGTAGCTTCAACAAAGTACGAGGGCACGATAGTGGTGGTCTGTGTGTCAGTGTGTATATTTCGCTCCCCATCGCGATGGATAGCGAGAGGATAGATGCTGATTGTGTGGGAATGACTGCGTGGGGACCCTAAACCAGGATCCAAATCCAAATTGAAAATTAAATCCGGATTGCGCAAATCCCTAGGTTGAGAACGGAATCTCCCTCAGGATCTCCCTTCTTCCCGCGCCCCACACATTTCCACGGACACCGCGACAACACCGATGCCATCTACCAAAGCTCCCCCCATCCGCACACACGTCCCCTCGCCCACCTGTCGTACACCTCAACTCGAAGACGTCCCTCACCAAACCACTTCAGCACCTGCTGCATCGACTCCGCCAGCACCTTGGGCCGGTACGACATGTACGAACCCCAAAACACACCGTGCATGGTGACGTTCTTGACCAGGAGCAGGTTGGCGGGCACCTGCACCCAGCAGGATGCGAAAAACGCGAGCAAGGTAGGTGGTTATAATTCCCGTTTTTTCCGAAGAAGAATCTGTTTTCCTGCCGCAATGCGTGGGCGGCAGGCAACGAAAAAGTAACCCCTACTTTTCGACTCTCTAACGTCACCCGCCCCCAAACCGCCAAACCCCAGTCCACTGGAAGACCTGGAAGGATGAAAAGAAAAACGCTCCCAGCCCAGGATGCCTCCGAAACCCGCTACCCGCCTTCCAATAGGTGCACATCTTTCGTGATCCGTACTGTACGTCTTTTGTACGGAAATATTTCATCTGGGTCCTCCAGCTCCCAACCCTAAACCCCTAAAGCCCCTAAGATATCCCCCCCATACCCCAGTACCTGACTACCTCACCTTGGGGATGTCACCGCCCGCAAAGCCAATGACCAGGTACTGGGCCCCCCAGGTCACCACCTTGAGCGCCTCAAACAGGGAGGACCCCCCCACCGGGTCGAACACCACATCCACACCTGCGTGCGAGTGCAAGCGCGTGTATTTGTGTGTGTGTGTGTATTTGTGTGTGTGTGTGTGTGTCAGTGTGTGTCAGTGTCAATGTGTCAGTGTGCAAGTGCGTGTATTTGTGCGTGTGTGTGTGCGCGCGCGCATGGTTCTGAATCTGCTCCGCAAAAAGGAAGGAAATGGCAAGTGCGTGGGCGCGTGTGAGAGCATGTGAATGTGAATGTGTGTTTTTGGAATTAGGAGGGGTCGGGAGGAAAGGTCGGGAAAACGCGACCCGTGGGTCACATGGGGCTCTTCCTAGGCCCTGGGGGAAGGCGATGAAATAACCGGACATATGGATCGGGGGGTCATGAAGAGGGGCACCAACCGGGGTATGCCGTCCGTTAGCATGTCTGTCTGTCTGCCAGCCTGTCAAACAGCCTGTACACACAGCCACACCCCTCCCACTTCCGCTACCATTCCCGCCTTCCTGCTTTTCCCCCTGCTTTTCCTCCTCCAGCAACCCCCACCCCACCCGCCCACCCACCCTTGGGTGCCGCCGCCCGCAGCGCCGTGTGGAGCGGCACAGCAGGCTCCGCCGCCAGTAGCGCCTCCGTATCCACCACCACCACGTCCCCCCCTTGAGCCCGGAGGAACTGCGCCTTCGCGGCCCCCCTCGCCACCGCCACCACCCGCGCCCCGGCCAGAAGGGCCAGCTGAAGGGCGGCCAGTCCCACACCGCCGGCAGCGCCCAGTATGAGGACAGTCTGACCTGCAGCAGGAAGCATGGGGAGGTTGTAAATAAAACCCCAAGTAAACAATCAAAACGCATTTGTATAAAACATATATTAAAAAATGTAAAAATAAACAGACAAATAAATGTTGTGAAGGAAAAAGACGTGCACGGGCGCTGCCTGAATGCCGGGTACGTCCGAAAGCGGCGACCGGGGTTCTTCCAGGCATCGCAAATGGGGATTGAAGGGGATACGACGGGGGGAGCGTTGGCGGAAGGGGGGAGAGTTGGCGGAAGAAGCAGGGGGTAGTACGGGAGCCCTCGAAACCCGCAAACCCGTCGGCACAAACCGAATCCCTCGGCGGAACGGCCACCCAGTCACGCACCCGCCTTGAGCTGCGCCCGGTGCCGTAACGCCAGGTCAGCAGTGCCGTACACGATGGGGATCGCGGCGGCGTCCTGTACCGGCACGCCATCTGCATTTTCAAAAAAACCGCGTTACAAAAGAGCGTTAAGAAAGAGTGCGGAAGAGTGTGTGAACCGTATCAAATGCATGGTGAGGTGCATGGTGAGGTGACGTCATGGTGAGGTGGGGGAATGGACCAATTGCCGAATCCCAAAGCACCACCTGCCGGGTGGCGGGAGGAGGGGGTTCAGGGGATATGGTGAGGTGACGTCATGGTGAGGTGACGTCATGGTGAGGTGACGTCATGGTGAGGTGACGTCATGGTGAGGTGACGACAGCCCGAGGAACAGAAGCAAAGCAAGGTCAGGGTGAATGACCCACAAGATTATTAGATCTGTGTGGACAATGAACATGGAGTGCGACTCTAATAACCCCACACCGAGCGAACGGAGCGGGGAGCAATGGTGCCCGAGATGAGAATGGGTGGTGGAGGGATATCGTACGAGTAGGGGTACGGCATGTACGGAGAGACATGGTGCCGCTTATACACCTTCACTTTGATTGCCCGCAGCTCAGATATTCTACTAAGGAAGCATACCGATTGGCAAACCGAAAGCGCAAGGAAGCACGATGGCGCCAAGGCGGTCGCGGTGATGGCAATTTATCCTCACAGTGCTGGTGGTCCGCATGGCAATGTGTTGGTAGTGGTGCTGGTACTGGTGCTGGTAGAGGTAGTGGTGCTGGCGCTGCCACTAAGCAGCTCAGCGTCACCCCCCAAAACACACACACATACATACACACATACTTGCACACACAGGCCAAAAGCATCACGAAGCCACCCCCGGCGTTTCCTAGCTTTTCCCCCCCACACACACGGAACCCACCCGGCACAAGCCACACGGACGCGGCGGGAGCCACCACCTGCTCTGCAAACGCTCCCCCCTGCCGTACAGCGCACACCTGGGGTTGGGTGGTGTTGCGGGCACATGGGAAGTATGGGTCCGTGGCCGTGTGTGTATTGGGGGGGCGGGGAACAACGTGGGGGTCGTCGTGAGCGGGGATGGCGCGTTTGCGTTCGCGACAGTGGTGCGAATCCGTTGGGAGTTGGGAGTGTACTTGATAAAACGAGGCGTGGGATTTGGGTTTTGGCGGATTGAATCAGCCATTTGAAAATTTGAAGCCGGGATGTAAGTTCCTACTGGATCCGGAGGCCGGAAAGGCGGTGTGGCGCGCCGAGGGCATCGAGAACATTGATCACCGATGCCGAAGCAGGTGAAAGAGGCTTGAAAAGGGGGTGTTGAAGGCTTCGCCTTTTGGAGCGAAGGATAGATAAGATCTGGGGCCGAGCGCCTTGGGAAAACGGGGAAAGATGGAAGAGGAGCGAGTACGTGGGCGGGCGCCTCGTCAGGAGGTTGTGGGTTATCGTTTGGAAAGTTCGTCGGGGGCTCAGGCCGGGAGGCTGTCTGGCCAAATGACAGCGGGAGCGAGGCGCGGTGCGGTGCGCACCTTGTCTCCCACGCGCACGTTCTTGACGCCAGCAGCGACCTCTACGACCACGCCAGAGACCTCGGAGCCTGGAACAAACGGCAGCTTGGGCTTGTCTTGATATTCGCCCTGGTCAAGAATGTCAGGATATAACTTTATGGGTGGTGATGTAAGCAAATGCCTGCAAGTCCTAGCCTGAGTTTGGGTCGATTTCGCGTCCCAGCTATCCAGGCAGAGCCAGCAACTGCCCAGCCGCAACTTTCTGAGACCCACCTTGATTTGCAAGGCGTCAGGGAAGTTCAAGCTGGCACTCACGACCTGGATGCGGACGGTGCCTGGTACAAGTTTCGGCTCAGACATTTCCGCGAGTCTGAGCACCCCGGTGCCAAGAGGGGTTCGAGCATCGCCAAGTTTCTCACAAATAATAGCCCTCATTTTTGATGATTGCTTAAGGAATTCAGCCGGTCTTTCTGGTGAAAGCAATCCGAAATTTTCGTTTATCTCGCATTGGCATTCATGTTATGTGTGGTCAATAGTCCTGGGACGAAACATCTATCATGGGAATTCGGAAGCCTTCACAGACGGATGCACGGCATCACGACGGTTACATTGCCTTACTAATTATGCCAAGTCGGTCGGGTAAAGCTGTGTGAGTGGTGGCTGTCCGTGAAGCTGATCAATTGGCGTTTGTGCACTTTCAACCCGTCAATGCCCTGCATCCGATGGGGTAAGGCCCCTGCTTACGGGCCAATTTTGTGACAGTGCGTATCTAAACTACGGCTGTATCATGTCATGATGCATGTACCGGCAAAACTTAGAGCATAGTAGTGCACTTTAATAGGGTGATTCCACTAGAAAGTTCGTTTCCGACGGATTTGAAAATTCTCACCCGGGACCTCGCCTTTGCTTCCTCTTTTTTGATATTTCGCATTTTGCATACACATGAATGATAGTAATTATTAGAGGATGCTGAAACGTGATGAGAAGGCGAAGAACGCAGGGCCCATGTGGAAACAAGGCCCTCGTTGGCGGTCTGATAACCCCATAAAAGTTACAGGATCCCCTGACGTTTTCCTAGGGGGCGCTCCACTCGACCCGTTCGGGGTCCACTGTAACAATCGCATCCCCTGACCGGCCTATCAGGCACGATAAACTTGAGCGCGAAACAATAACTGCAATTTTTTGCGCTATGTCTTTAGCTTACCTTCAGTCTATGCCCACGACTGCTTGGCGACGCGTTAGACGTTGACCGAGCCGAAAGATGTCTCAGAACCCGTCCCTGTCGCCCTTACCGACTGCAAACATGACAATAAACGTGCATAATGCATATAGTGCAGCGTTGCAGCAGGCTCTGCAGTGTCGGACCCCCATCAAGTTAGATGCGACGAGAGGAGCAAGTGCACTCGGAGGGGGATAACCCCAGCATCAATCTGCAATACAACAACAGCCCTCGTTTTTCTGGACTCTATACAAAAACACACAACATATAGGGCGATTTCGCGCTAGAACATTAGAAAATAATGGTTTCGGGGCTATAATGGAAACAGTAGTTGTTAGCGAGCCAATAGCTTTTCCGAGATACTTAACGGACTTTACAGTGGAATCATTCTGTGAAGCTAGTATCCGTATGTAGGCCGTGGGTTTATACATAGTGTGAAAAAACTCGAGGCGAGAGGTTAATGTTACTCATCACAGATGTATAAGTAACCAATTGAATAATAGAAATGATTGATTAACGTTGCCATTGAAAACGTGGTTGTGTGTATGCATGACTGACTGCAAGTGTGTTGCGCATTATTATAAGTTCATTTTTTTAATTTCTACTGGAAGACTCTATTAATCCTTTCTTGGTTTTCTCTTTGCAATGGACCTAGCACAGGTTATATATGATGAGGCTGAACTTGGCTAGAGTTAAGCGGGCACTAATGCAGCAAAGTCCTCCTGAATTACCACCAGCGTCATCGCTGAGCGCAGAATTGCCACTGCGTGAGACATCCACAGCCACCGTTCCTGACACAGTGGAAATTCCCGTTGGTCCCGACTCCAAACCGAGCAAGCCGTCTCTGCTTGACAGTCCAGATTTAAGAGAACTTTTTTCTCGGTAGGCTTGAGCCTATTAACTGTTCTGCTTTTCGGACGACGACGGGCTCTAGCGGCATGCTTTTGATCCACGTAGGCACGTATGGCGGCGCGAAACGAAGCGGCGGTTAAAGCGCCTCAGGCCCAAGGAGGTATGGCATCTGATAAAGGAAGAGCGCTGGACCATCCTTGCCACGGTCGTGTTCGCGGCAGCGCTGGTTGCGCTGGAGTTGACTGCCTGGCGGTGCGTGCTGGGGCTTTGACCAGGGGGCTTGAGCCAGGCAGGGCCTTCTAGGGATACGGCTCGCAGACCGCTCGGAACTGCACTGCCGCGCGGAACTGCACTCCCGCGCTCAGCCCGCCCTGGAAAGTTGCAAGGTTATCAACATCAGAAACTGAAAATGCTGGCTTTCTTCTTAAGCCCGTAATCGGGAGGGGGAAAACTTGGGAAAGTACACGGCGGTAAAGAAGGAGGTGGTCCGTACAGCTCTTTTTGGCAAGGGACGCGGCCTCTAGGAAGAGGGCGATGCCCAGGGGCCTGGGGCGGGGGCCATTGCCGTACCCTTGACGTGGGCTAGCTGGGAAACAACTGTCCAGATGCCGATATGCGTATGCGTCTGTGTGTTTGTGTTTATGTGTGTGTGTGTGTGCGTGTGTGTGTGTGTGTGCGTGTGTGTTTTGGGTGTGTGTGAGTGTGTGATCACATGATGATGCAAGAAGCCAAGGGGTCCGCTGCTGGCGTTCGGAGTGGGGGACGGACGTGAAGGGGACAGCGGGGGAGGGATGGGTTGTGAAACACACACGCGGGAACGCGGGAGGGACGGCAACCAGCAGGCAGGCAGCGGCGTTGGAGACACGCATTCGTGTTCAATTTTCCCCTCTCCTCCCCCCTCTCTTCCCTCCCGCGTCTCCTCGCTCCATCTTCCCTAGTTGATGCTGACGTGGATGTCTGCAGTTCAGCTTCCGATTGACTCTTATCATATTTCCTTCCCTCCTCCCACTCCCACTCCTTCCTCCATCCTCCCCCTTGATGCTATCTGCTTACATTCGTCAGTGTCGTTCGTCTTACCCGCCTCCCCCCCTCTACCCCCCACAGCTTCACTCGTTCGTGGTTTGTCTTTCCCCCCTCTCCCCCCACCCAATATTATCTTGGCGTATTCATCTATTGTTTTTTCCTCCTTCTCGTCAAATCGTCTGTGTTTCGTCGTACCCCCTCTTTCCCCCCCGTCCACTCAGGGACATGTCCCCCGAGGCCTGGTTTACTTTGTGGGTCACCTTCTTCTCCATCGTGCCCATGATTCGCGGCGTCGTTGATCCAGATGTATGTCTGTTCGCGGGCGCGACGGTGCTGCTGCTGCGCGGCGTCATCACCCCGCGTGACGCCTTCGCGGGCCTTGCGAATGACTCCATTGTGTCGATAGCGCTGATGATGATGATTGCGGCGGGTCTGGAGTCTTCGGGGGCGTTGGAGTTTGTTCCGGAGCTGGTGCTGGGCAGGAGCCGGAGGGAATGGGTGGGGCAGGTGGGCCGAATGTGCGTGTATGTGTGTATGTATGTATTATGTGTTATGTAAGTGTGTGTTTTGCATCTGGGGGAGGGAGGATAGGGCGGCTGCCAGGAGGGGAATAGGGCCGCCCAGGAGCGCGGGTATATTCCCCGGTTCACCAAGGGATTTGGATGAGAGGGGGAGGATGGGTTAGCGGGTTTCGCAGCTTGAGCTTTTGGCCCCGTACGATTTCCCCTTTGGTTTTGCTTCGAACGTCGGCAGGTTTCCCTTGGGCATGTGCCTGCAATAAATTCCTCTTCCTCCCATTTCCCCCGTACCCTCAATTCTTCTGGCCCCCGCATTTCTTCTCCCCCGCACCCCCCCCCCACCTTCGTGAAACTGAGCCTGTTCTCAGCTCCGACTCCACATCGCTGTGGCCAGCGTGTCGGCAGTCATGAACAACACACCGCTTGTGGCGGTGAGAGGGGAGCGGGGTAAAGGGGATACGGTGTGTGGGTGTATGTATGTATGTATGTATGTATGTGTGAGGTATGTGCAAGAAGCAAAGGCAAGGTGGTGCGGATGCGGTTGGCGGGCTAGAGCTTTAGAGCTAGAGGTAGGCCTAGAGGTAGGGGTAGGGGATGCATGGAAGGTTGGGTGGATGGGCTGCCGGGGGGCGCCCAGAGCTGAATGTGTTTTTTTGGCGCGAATGTCCCGTCGACCCGCGACTTAGCACCCGCCCCGCAAACCACCTCACTTGCCTTGGTTGCGTGTCACCCCATGCAGGTTATGATTCCCGTGGTTGAGGCCTGGTGCCGCCAAAACAATCACAACGTGTCGCGGTTCATGATGCCGCTCTCCTACGCCGCCATCCTGGGGGGGCTGTGCACCATCATCGGCACCTCCACCAACCTCATCGCCAGAGGTCTCGCTCAGCAGGAGGTTCCGGAGCTGCGAATACCCTTTGTTGAAATCGGTACGGGGTTTGGGGATTTTCCTTGGTGATTGTGTTTTGCTGCCGGGAAGGGAAGGGGAGGGGGAGAGGCGAGGTGAGGTGAGGTGGGAGCTTTCATTCGTAGATGTGTACATGCACATGCATATGCACATACATTCAGACATACTTGCGCACAAGACGAGATCCCCATATTGCCCCCCCTTCCTCCCGTACACATACCCCCGTACACATACCCCCGTACACATATCCGTACACATACCTGTACGCGTGCATATACACGTGCTCGCAGGCGTCATAGGGCTACCCCTGACAGTGGCTGGTGGTTTGTATATCGTTCTGTTTTCCCCCCTGCTGCTGCCCAAGCGGGAGCCCATGATGGCCTCCGTGGTGGCCGACCCGCGGGAGTATGTGGTCAGTGTGAGGGTGGACTCCAGATACGCACATATTGGTAGGTGTATGTATGTAGATATGTGAGTGTGTGTATGTGTGTCTGTATGCGCATGCGCGTGTGTGCGTGTGCGTGTTTTTTTGGGGGGAAGGAGTTGGTCGGGGGGGGGTCTCGTGATTAACTCCCCTCCCTGTATCTGCTCTAAACGAGCTGTCATGATATGAGCCATGAGGGAGCTCGGGGGCTCTTTCTACCCCCGGGTTATACCCTGCCGTACTCTCCCCCCACCTTCCCCCTCGGGGACGCAGGGGCGCAGTTGCATCATTGCTTTCTTAGGGACGGCTGCGCTGTAGCAGTTCGCGGAGGCGTTGGACACCGGCAGTAGCTCTTGCCCTTCACTGACTTTGCACGTGCTTCCCTTCTCTCCCACCCAACCCGGAGCTGTAGTTCATTCTCCGGTTCTTGCGCGTCCTTACCGCCCCTCCCCCCCCGCCGCCGCCTTCAAGAACGCCTTTTGGTCAGTTCTACGTCTGGTGTACACTCTTGCCCTGGCAGCGGCTTCACTCGCTCGTGGTTCGTCTTTCCTCTCCCCCCCCGCCCGGCCGCAGGTCGTACCATTGAGGCTGCGGGTCTACGACATCTGCGGGGGCTGTTCCTGGCTGATCTGCAGCGAAGGGACGGAACTGCCGTACCCTCGCCGCCGCCCACAACTATCATATTGCAGGTGAGGGGGGAGAGGGCCTCCGGAGGGAGGGGAGGGTCAAAGTGTGTGTGTGTGTGTGTGTGTGTGTGTGTGTTGGGGGGGGGGAGAAAAGAGGGTGTAGGTTCCAGATCGAGGGGAATTGTTTTTCGTATGCTAACTTGGGGATTTGGGTTGGCGTCCCGTCTCCTGTTTTCGCATCGTACTCGTGTTGATGATGATGCCAATTTCCCCATCGTTTTTCTTCCACCCCCACCTTCCTCCCACCTACCTCCCACTCACCCCTGCTCATCCCCCCGCCCGCCCCACCTACTCGCCCGCAGGGTGACAAGCTGACGTTTGCCGGGGACATTACGGGCATGCAGCACATCCTCACCCTTCCTGGCCTTAACCCCATCAGTGAGTGCCGTACTGTCGCACTTCTGTGCGCTGCCGTACTAATGTGATGGCCGGGCGGTTATGGGAACGTATGGGTTGACTCTCGCTTCCTTCCCCAGCGTGCGGGGGAACTTGTGTGTTTTTGGGGAAACTAGTCCGAGGGGAGGGGTTCTGTGTTTTCGTGTCTTACATCCCCCCCCCCTCACACACAAACACACACACACTCCCCCCCCACACGCAAGGGGTTTCCCTCCTCCCCAACCCCTCTCATTCCCCCCTCTACCCACCCCTCTATCAGGTTCTTCGGAGGTGGCCAATGACTTTGAGGAAAATGCCGCATCCCGGGGTGTGGACCGCGTGATGGTGGAGGCGGTGAGGAGGGGAAGGGGGGGCAGGGGGAGCAGAGGGAGAAGGGGGAAAAGGGGAGAGAGGGGGGGGCAACTCCTGGTTGACCACGTGGTTTTTCCGTGGTGGTGGTGGTGGCGGAGGTGGGGACCCGTTCTCGGGTACCTACCCACTTTATTTATTTTGTATGTTTAGGGTGGTTGGGTAGTGGTGTGTGAGGTTTTGTCCTTCGATTGCATCTTTGACTCGGCTTAGTTTTTTTTTGCCTTTTTGCCCTTTTCAACACCTCCCACCACATACATACTCTTCGCTGACTCTTGGTATCGACTAAAGCGGGTTTGTTGTGATTCCTCAAAGCTCCCTCCCCCCTTTCCGCCTTCGTTGACTACAGCTATGCATTAAATATCACGCATATACACTCATCACACAATATTCACACACACACACATACTAAAACACATATAGAACACACATACACACATATAGTTACACCCGCGCCTCCCTTTCCCGCGATGTCGCCTTCTTGCTTCCACATACATACTCACTACATACTTACATACGTACTTTTGTACAGGTGGTGGCGCTGAGCAGTCCCATCGTCAATATGACGATTCGTGACAGCCACTTCAGGTCTCGGTACGGGGCGGTGGTGCTGGCGGTGCACAGAAATGGGGAGCGAATAATGGGCGGCCTGGGGGATATTGTTGTCAAGGTGCGCGTGGGGTGTGTGTATGTGTGCGTATATGTAATGTACGTCAGTGTATGTGTGTGTTTGTGTCTCTGCTCCCCTCCCTCTTCCTCCATCCTCTTAAAATTCCCATACCATTACCGCTTCATCAGCCAGCTTTCACCTTCTTTCCTCTTTTAAGGGATTTTCCTCACAAACCCGGTTTTCCTATTTCCTTGTACTTTTCGGTGCATACCGACGACAAGAACATGGCTCCATAATCGCATGCTGTAAATATTACACTTCAAAATTTTAATTGGTGTGAAATGGGTGGGTGAGCCTTTTGCAAGTTGCTGATGCAAATCACATAGTTTATGAAACACTATTTTATTATATTGATATTTTTTATTTTTATTATATATTTATTATTTATTGATATTAATTTTTATTAACATTAGTTTTTCCTCCTGGTTTTCCTTGTCCCCTTACCCTGCCTCCTGCTCCCGCTTTCTCCACCCCGCCCCTCACAGGGCGGTGACACGATGCTTCTGGAAGCGAGTCCGGACTTTTTAGAGAAGTTCAAACATTCGAGCGAGTGGGCTCTGGCGGTAGACGCGTTTAGGTGAGGATAAGGGGGAGGGGAGGGGAGGGGGGAGGGGAGGGGAGGGGGGGAGAAATTGGCCTGATGTGCTGCCAAATCCAAAGGGGATGAACCCACTGCTGCCGACTGACATCCAAAGTTGGCGGGGACTGGGGAGGGGGAGATTATCTGCGGGCGAAGAGAGCGCGGAAGTGTGTATGTGTGCGTGTGTGTGTGTGTGTCTCACTGAGTTGCCTTTCTCTTCCTTGGCCCCTGTCGTACTGGGTAACCCTTTGTTTCCCCCCTCGTCCGTTTGCTACTCTCTTGCCCTGGCAGCAGCTTCAATCGTGTGTGGTTCGTCTTTCCCCCCCTCGTCCCCTCTCCTGCTGTCAGGGTATCCCCGCCCCGCAGAGATCCCGTCGCGCTGTTCACCTCGATGGGCATATTTGTGGCCATGGTGGTGTTGAACAGGTCGGTTGGGGGGATGTTTGTATGTATGTATGTATGTTTGTTTGTGTTTAAAAAAATAGAAATAATTAAAAAATGATTAGAAATATTAAAAAAATGATTAGAAATATTTAAAAAATAAAAAGAGTTAAAGATATAGTCCGAATTGGGTATGTTGTGTGCGGAAGGGTTATAACCCACACCTTTGGGGACTGAGGGTTGGTTTGGGGGGAAGGGGGGGCTGGGGGGGAGACATGCCCACCGCAAATACCCTCTTGACCTGCTGCTGCTATTGCTACTGCTGCTATTTGTATTGCTGCTGCTATTACTGCTGCTACTGCTACTCCTTAAGATCTCCCATCCCGCACAGTTATCGTGCTCCCCATCTTTCCCCTGACCATCTTTTCCACCTCTCCTCTCTGTGGTTCGTCTTACCCCTCTCCTCCCCCCCTTGCGCCTTCTCCCCCCCCCCGCAAACACACACGCAGTATGGACCTCATCCCTCTGGCCACCTCAGCCTTGGTGTGTCTGTTCGCCTACCTTGTCACCGGTGTACTTACCGTACAGAAGGCTCGTAACGCCATACCTGGAGGCATATTGCTGACTGTGGCGGGGGCGTTTGGGATGGCAAGAGGCCTCACTGTGACGGGTGCGTACGGGGGTGCCGTACATGGGCATAACTTGCCGTACATGCGCTTGACATGGCGCATTTGTTGGAAGACCAACTTCCTTGCCTCCTATTGTCCCCTTGCTCCTCCTCCTCCTCCTCCTCACATTCCGTTACACTCCGTTACACAGCCTATAATTGTATGGTTGAGAAAGAGAAAAGTTACACCTCTGGCCACAGCCCCTTTTTCTTCCCCTCCCCGTCATCCTAAATGTATCCGTCTATCCATCCCTGGAAGGTATCAGCTTCACTCGTCTGTGGTTCGTCTTCCCCCCCCATTATACTCTCCCTTACATCCTCCACTTCCCCTGGGATTGGCAACTTTGGATGTTTGAAGTTGATTTTTGTTGGCTTTGCTGCATGTATTTCCCCATCCCCCCTTTTCCCCGCGCGTTCCCCCCTCAAAACACACACTTACACGCATATGTATACATACATACATACGCACACACGCACGCAGGCCTTGCGGACCGCCTAGCAGCCTCCCTTTTGAGCTGCTTCAAGTGGATGGGCCGGGCCGATGCCGTGAGCTCCGTTTACGTGACGACCTCCTTGCTGACAGCGCTGCTGAGCAACGGCGCCGCCATCACGTTGATGTTCCCCATCGCCTTGACCATGTCGAAGCAGGCGGGGATCAGTTTTAAGGGGCCGCTGTACGCGATAATGGTGGGCGCGTCGTCCGATTTTTCGACTCCTATCGGATATCAGACGAACTTGATGGTACGTGTGGCTTCTGTTTCTGTTTTCGTTTTTGTTTTTGTTTGGTTGTGTGTGTATGTATGTATGTATGTATCTATGTGTGTATGATTGTTTTTTACATATTTTGCCGGGCCTGACGTCGCTGGCCCGGGGGGGTTGCTGCCCAGCTGCCCCAACGAACAAGACCGCCGGCCGAAGCACTTCCCCGGCCCCCCTTTAGGGGGAAGGGGAGGGGCGTGAGGGGGGCCGCTGCCCCCTCTCTTGCTCGACACACACACACACACAGAGCCTGAACCGCCAGATACCGTGTAGGGTGTCTACGCACAGCGGTACAAGTCCACGGAGGAAGGAAAGAAAGGAAAGGCCCACAGCCTCAAACGCGGAGCCAGGAGAGAAAACGCTGTGCCAGCCAGCAGCCAGCATTGAAAGACGCTCTCGGCTTGTGTGTGTGCGTGCATGTGTGCGTGTGTTGGGGAAATGTCGGGGCTGGGTAGAGAGAGTGTGCGTGCGTGTGTGTGTGTGTGTGTGCGTGTGTCTCCTCTTCCTCCTCCTCGTCCAGCCGCTGCTCTACTGCTGCTGCTGCAGCAGCATATCTTCGTGCATCATCATCCTTCTTGTGGACATCATCATACGACCAAGACAGCCTAAGGGAGTGCTGCGGCGGGGACCCCGGGTGCCGCACCTGACGTCCTGTGAAGTCATGTGCAGACCGGCTCCTACACCCCCCCCCCTTAGTTACTAAATAGGGGGTATTAATTAATACAAACGCACAGATAGACACACACGCACAGACACAGACAGAGAGACACACACAGACAGACAGACAGACAGACACACACACACACAAGTGTTTTGTAGTTAGGACTGCTTCCCCCCTTCCCGCCCTCAGATCTCTTTCCCCTGCGCCCCCTCCTCTCCCGCGCCCACAGGTGAGTGGTCCAGGCGGCTACCGCTTCCTCGACTACACCCGATTCGGCTTGCCGCTGCAGCTCATAGCGGGCCTGATCACCGTGCCCGTTTGCGTGTTGTACTTTGGTTGAAACGGAAGCGAGATTCAGATAAATACGCTCGCACTGCGGTTGATTCAAGGTCTTGTCATCATTGACCCATAGGGGGCTTCATTGTTCTTGGGATTGAAAGGTTTTGCATCCCCCCACATGGCTGCATGGTATGCCTACCTGCCAAGGTGCGGCCGGTAGCTTTCCATAAACCTGGTGTGATATGCGTGTTTTGGGTGTGCGGGGTGTTGTGTGTGAGTGTGTATGTATGTATGTGTGTGCGATCCAGGTTGGGGTGAAAGAGACGAACGGGCTGCGACGGTGACGGTAATGGTGACGGGCACGAGCACGGGCGCGCGAGGACGAGGACGGGGTTTGGGATGGAGATGATTCGGCCGTTGTGGTTGCATCGTTCCACGAGCGCAGCGCCTACAGTGTTTGCGCCCACTGTGTAGGACAGCGGTGCCAAGGGGGCGACTAGTGTGTGCGTGTGTGTATGTCTGCGTATGTTATCGGTGTGGGAGGGGGGCCCCAATGCAGCACGGTAGTATATATGTACGTATGTCTGAATGGACGTATGGAAGGAAATATGGATGGATCTTGGTTCTGTCTCCTTAACGAATTCGAATAAGTACGTGCGTCATCAACAAGGCAACGTGGATACATGGAAACATACATACATATATACATACATCCACTTCATGTTTTTACGCAATGACATTTGGATACAAACATATGTACATGCAGAGAGATGTACATGGTATGGATCCAGCGGATCGGACCCCCAGGCAATCGGTGTGGAGTAGTAGGGGTAGTAGGGGTAGGAGCAGGGCCGGGTGAACAACTTGGCGAGATGGGTGCGGGTGCACTTTTCTCCTCCGTATTTGTGTGTGAACATGCTACACGCACACGCGCTTGGAACAATTTTTTTTCTGTGTGTGCCTGTACGTGTGTCTGTGTGCTTGTTTGTTTGTGTATGCGTGAGGTTGGTCTGCGCAGGGGTGATGTTGCTGTGGTGGTGTCTCGGTTGACGTCTCGCTCGCTGCTGAAAGGGTGTAGCAGCTATAGGAAGTACGGCAGACGGCAGACATATCATTTGCAAGTACGCGCTAAGGCGCTCTGCCAGCATCTTTAGAGGCCTTTTCAGCGGGACCAGCAACCGCCAGAAAGGAACGTCGCGCGCTGCTGGCTGTCAGTAGCTAGTAAGTACGGGCAGGTCCTGTACGGGCAGGTCCTGTACGGCGGGTTACGAGTGCGAGGGGATATAAATGTACTAATGGTGGCATCTGGTGATGTACGACGGCAGTCGGTGAGCGAGAGTGGTCAGGTATGTTGAAAGAAAGCAAGCAAGCCATTTTACCTCATTTCTTGTGGCTGGGTGGGTGGGTGGCTGGGTGGGTGGCTGGGTGGCTGGATCGATGGGTGGGTGGCTAATAAAGTGAATCGTAGCGAGGCGCGGCGGCGGCTTTCAACCGGGGGAGGCTTTAAGATGGACTTACAGCGACGGATGAGGTGTCGGCAGTGCTGCACGCGTGACGACGAGCGATCGGCCCCAAGCGCTTTTAATTATGCATGTGTGTGTGTGTGTGTGCGCGCGCGCATATTGACCCGTGATATGGAACATGTGCAATATGTAATGCTATACTAAATCGGCATGCCTAGGGGGTTTCTCTCGGCTAGGAAGAGGGGTAATAGCCGGCGGCAGGGCATTTCTGTACGGCATTTGGAGCGACTGTCTTCATATCTTTTCCATGGCGTGCTTGCTGGTTAGGTAGTTAGTTAGCAGGGCCCGATGCGGGCACGTGCACTTCACCGTCCGTTTGTCGGCAGGTCGGCCTAACTAACCTAACTGATTTAGGATAGTAAGTAGTTGGTTGAAGGTGGTGGTACTGCGGTGGCTGACAGCCCTGGGGGCCTTCTGATGGCGAACTAGCTACTGCTGGTGATGGTGGTGATGGTGATGGTGGTGGTGGGAGTAGAGTTAATGGTAGTGGTGGTGGTGGTGGGGACGAAGCAAGGTGCGTGACGGTGATGGTGGAGGATATTCCGGATGGTGCTGCTGATAGATGGATGCTATATATGAGGCGTACAACGATTGATATGGGTCGTATATTTGTACGGTGCCCCATAGTGCATCACTTGTTAACCGTTTTTGGAACAGGGTTGTCCTTGCGAAGGGGACTGAGTTTCACAATATTTTGCGTGAGGAGATACGTCTTGCAGTGCGTTCTGATTATACTGCCACCAACTGGGTTGCCATGACCCTAAGGGGTCTCAGGTGCTTAGGGCACTTCCCGGAGCTGCACCCAGACCTGGACGAAGAGGGAAAGGTCAATTTCATTTCGTCGAACCCGATCAATGTTCGATTTGTCATGGAAACGTTGGAGGAGCGATTTGATGATGACTGGCAGAACCCACGTCTTATTAGTACACCTCCGGGAACTTGTCTCGGACAACTGTAAACCAGGGGTGAAGATGCGCCGGCATACCCATTGGATGGGAACGCCGAAAATACGACGTGCTACATCCCTGCGAAGTCATACTTGTCACTGCTGCGGTTTCGCTTAGGGGCGTAGCCTTTGGAGGTTAGCCGACCAGGCAGTCGGTCGCGCCAAGAGCGCTGGTGTAGGGTCCGTGGCAACTAGTAAGCGACCTCAGGCTTACTACTCGGCTATCAGCGTGCGTCGCCTCATCCAGATGTTATGAACGATCTGTGCAAGTCCGCGCTGATCATCTATCTCCACGACAGACCTCATATTAGGCACGGGCTCAATAACAGCCTGGCATACACCTAGGTTGGGGAACCCTTCCCGTATATCTTTGTAGGCGGCCGAAGTGTTCCCCAGAGCGTCAGCTGGGTTCCAACTGGCAACCAACGGCATCGGAAATTGAACTCGGATGCTCGTAGCCCCGCCCAGTCCTCCGCAATAAAGCGGGATTCCAGTTTTCATTACGGTGCATATACTTTCATGTGGATGAATAGATAAGCGCTTGCATACAGCGACTAATAAGCATGCATGCTGCAGCTAGTAATAACGTATGACACATAGCTTTGCCTGCGCAGGGTTGCGACCGTATTACTTTTGACCGTCCGGCGTAATACTACATTCCAAAATATTTTACGCCCGGCGATGGCGTATTGTACGACACCAACTTTTTACTCGGCGTATTGCAAAAGCTCCGGCGTAATCTCCTTTGCAGTATTTCTGGCGAAAACACTTGCAGAAGATTAACAAGCATATTTTCTGTATCGTGACGTGAAGATACCGTAGCCGTGCCCCTGCTGCCTGCCGCTGCACTGACGTCGACAAGCTGGGCTCCGCCGAGCGCTGATCGTCACCACCTTGCCGAGCAGTGACGGCTGCTTTGGCGCCCTGCTCCAGCCGCCACAGCTGCTTCAACTCCAGTTTCTTGCCGTGTGATGGCGACGGGCACTGCTCAAAGTGCAGAGCCAGTTCGTGCAAATTGGCGCGTCTGGCAGGGATTTCAGTGCCGCATGTCTTGAGCTTAGTGACGGCGATTAGTAGTGCAATATGGCCCTATGTCATCGAAGTAATCGTTCGTAACAACTCGTTTATGACCACGTTCGGCTCGGGCCCATCATCCATTGTGCCGCCTGACACGAACACCGACTGTTTACCTGAGCCGATCGATGTCAATGCACTACCAAGACGATACAATTAGCAACGGAGAGAGCAGTGTGCGCTGTTTGGGGTAAGAACAAGCGGTTTGGGGCCTGTATGACCATATGGTAAAACTAATACGCCGACTTTACGCTACTAATACGCCGCACGGAAAATTGACCACCTCGCCGGCGTATTTGTGCGTAGTTGTGCTTGGCGTATTACATTGTAATACGGTCGCAATCCTGTACCTGTGGCCGTCGGGACACCAATTCGGACAGCCCGAGACGGGGTAGACAACGCTCCGTCTGCACCGTCTCTTTCGCATTTCTGTAAAACGTACTTAGCTAGATGTGCTAAACTATATTGCTCAAGCAAAAGAAATTTGCATAACACACGAGCATTTTCAAAAAGATTCGGCAACGCCCACCTACACTTCTAATGCCTCAATCAGGCCCATCGCCTCACAATCACGTATAACTACATCCTCCCGCGGCATTACTCTACGTTTAGTCCGTTCAGATGAACGGCCGCAACTTGGGGTCTCGCACGCTGGCGATCTTGGCGGCCACCTTAGCCCCCCCTCGCAGCCCGCCTTGATAAGCTCCAAAAACGTGGCGTACATCGCCTCCTGCTCTCCAAAATCCTGCGCTGACGCGATGCCGCGGTTATAGTACCTGCTCGCGTCTTACGCTGCCCGCGATGCTGCCCTTTTTGCTCACGCCTCCTGGCCCCTGTCACACGCTGGGTGACCCGTGCGTCCCTCAGCTGGCGGGGTTCTTGCAGTGCCCAGCTGATCAGGCCACGAGCTGGTGCCGCCCTCACTGAGCGGAGGGAGGTTTGGCCCCAGCCGGGATGGTGAGGCCGGGAACCATTCGTCCACGAGGCGTCCGTAATCCTGATGAATCGCCGCGTCCCTGGTAAGGAACACGGTGCAACGGCACCGGGTCGGGCATGGCACTGCCAGAAGGTTTACTTGTATGCACAGCGTAACGATCTTGTGACTTCTTTAGGAGGCTGTATAGCTCGCTGCGTGACTTTACTGCAGTCGCGGAGTATGTGCGGTTCAGCCGTTTACTGCTGGGGATATTTGCCGTGGAAAGTTTTAGGCCAGTTTGCTTGTACCGGCCTAGCTTTTGTCAAAGCTGACATTGTCTGCGCCGGGGAACTGTAGCTTTAGGATATCTTTGGCACGTACACTGTGCTCGGTCTTGGTGATGCGGTGGTGTAAGGCTGTAGTGCGGGAGTCAAAACATCGCGATAAAGGCAGTTTACTGGAAGTTACGCACTGCCTTTGTGCGTAATCTTTATAATTAATATAATTAGTTAGGAACATAGCGATTGGGATGATGCCTGATTGGTGCCCTGCCAGCCATGCATACATTTGTTGTTATACATACATATAGGAGTGTATCAAATTGAAATTATTACACACGGAAAAATACTTTAAGCTTTAGTAGGTCATGTAAGCACAACAGGCAACGAGAACCCAAGCGACACTACTTGTCGCGACGGAAGATCAATAAGCGCTGCGTTGCACTGACTGCTGCTGACACATTGCTTGCTTTGTTACCATCTCCGTTCTTTGCGTCTGAGTGCTGGAATGGATGCTACCCTGGAATGCGAATACTAAGCGTACGTGGAAACAAGCAAGTGCCACTCGATACTATGTATCACTACTGTACGGCTGTGCTCTTTTTGTAACGTTAAGTACCTTGGAGGGCCCCTGTGGATCAACTTATTAACGTTCATTGGTTGGCTCATAGAATGCATTCTCACTGCTACAGACGCATGACGAATGTCTCTCGCGGCATGTATAGCGAAATCCAATACCCCGCTTAATACTCGTATGGCATGGCTCATGTTGTTATATGTACATTCCTTTCGGTAAAGCAACATGTCCCCCTCATTACGAGGTATGGCAAATGAACATGTTTCTTTTCAACTCTGCTCCTGTTGCTGCTGCCGTTGCTGCTGCTGTAATTTGCTGCTGCTGCCATTGCTGTTGCTGCAATTGTTGCTGCTGCTGCTGTTGCCGTTGCTGCTGCTGCTGGCTATGGTTTGCTCGTCATGCACGGACGAGAGCTCTTGCTGCTGCGTATTTAGCCATGATGGGCGATACAACATCATGTGCTCATTCTCGAACACGTATCCCTCCTTTTTGCTGCCTATTTATAAGTAGCAGCTAGTCTGCTGCCTCATGCTGATAACCGCCGGCAAGCAAGTGAGTTGCCGTACTTGTTGTTGGTGCTGCACCACCAGCAGAAGCGCGCAATGGAGACGACGATCTACAGCAACCCGAATTGTTGTGGTACTGTCAAAGAATTATATCATTAAATAAGCGCGTCAAATATATACTCTGCTAAGGAAGCCTACATATGAAATTGTTACCGCCGATATCAACTACTACTACTACTACTACTGGCCGGTGGCGGCTTGCTTTTGATAAGACGGGCGGATGCAGCATATTCAGCAAGGCGGCGACAGCAGATATATTTCATCCGTCTCCAATCGAGTCTACGGCAATGTAATGGTGAGCTAAGCACCATTGAGCACTAATCACAAATTTTATGCAAAGGGGCATATATATACCAGCTATCTGCTGCTGGATGTCTAAATAAACGATGGAATGGGAATTGCTCATATTTGCTGACCATTGATAAATAAATTAAGTGATTAATAGTCACCTCCTCGATCGTCTGTAAGATAGAATTTTGATCGTCGACAGACCATGCATCTACTAGGTGCAAAATAGTATTTTAAGCAGGCATATCTATCTACCATGGCACGGCCTATAGACCATATATGGTATTGTATATACATTCTATACAAAAAAATCTATATAAATCTCTACTTGGTCAATAAATAAGTATTTCGCTTACATCGTCTACCCAAACGGATAAGCTAATGTTGTGCAGTGCGACATATACACAATTATTATCTTAGTAAGCCACTGTTCCACAGCAGCAGGGTTAACCGGGAACGCTCCCGCCGCTGCCATGCTGATAACATTACTGTAGTATTATTAGATAATAATTCTGGCATACAGTGGAGAAGTGCACTCAGATATAACAATCATGTCCAACTTGCTTGCTTTTGATAATGGCTTGGCTTTTTGTATGTGTAGATAGCAGCAGGTCCATCGATGGCACGGCGTTGCGCATTATTGTCAACGTTCTTCCTTGTTGTTATTACAGCAACAGTTTGCGGCTGGTCGACATCTGCAGCAGGACAACCACTGACCATTTCGATGGACCCAAACATACACTTGAATGACACATCAGGGGCAATGGACATATTGAGGTTTTTATTTTATTGTTCCAGCACAACAACCATTACTACTAGTAGTAGTACTAGTAGTAGTACTACTACTGGTAGTACAATTACTATTAGTAGTACTACTAATAGTAGTACCACTTCAACTACAGCTTTTGTAGTGAAATATCGTAATTTCTCTTCTGGAATCACCGACATCTGTGGCATCTCCAGCATTACCTCCAGCACTATTACTGCCGGGGTATCGTTCATTATTATCCGATGCAAGAACGATTCGTCACCTATAAGTAGGAGGAGGATAACGGACATTGAGCTGGCCGGCATATCCGTAGAAGAGGTCACATCCAGATGCTATCAGCCGGTTTGGACGCCGCCGCCGCCGCCGCCGCCGCCGCCTACACTACCGTACGGTTTAAGTAAGTGACGGAGGCGTGCATCCCTGACGGAGGCACGCACGGCACAGCATGGGGATATATATACATGTGAATGCTGCAATGTTTATTTTGGGTTTTATAAATTTACGCCAAAGAGCCACCAGCTAGTAGCGAGGCGATGATGACACGCTTGCATGCACGTGCATGGCTATAGCCAGCAGCTAGCTAGCTGCTGGTACAGTATGTAGATCATGTACGAAAACGTACGTAGTGTACGAAAATGGCTTGTGAGGGGGTTCGCCAGCAGTAATGACTCATTATGTAATTACTAATTACCTTGAGTAATTATTTCAGTATTTGTTCATTACTCATCAGATGACACGCATGCGGCTACGTGTCACAAATCGTATTGTATGTATATGTATATATATACATATATATAAATATTGCACGTCTAGACATGTGGCTGCGTGCTGCGAACTAACTGTCGTGTATATGTGTAGGACAGTCGATCATGCGTGCGCGTGCATGCTGTGTGTGTGGTTGTTACAGTGGGCTCCAGACTCATGAGTCATCATGAAAAGTAGAGCCAGCGGACCTGCTGGCCGTGTAGTTACATATTATAATGCTGTAAGAAATGCATTCACGGTTATCTATGCTAGCAGCAGGTCGGCTTATTATTAGCGGCTGATCAATCGAGGCAAACAATGAATGTATAATGATAATAATAATAACAATATCATAATACTAATAATAATAATAATCGCGACAGCGGTGCGTAATGACATTTGACATGAGCAGTTATTTTCAGCGGCACAACTAATAATAACTGGCAAACAGACTAATATTGTTGATAGAGCAATCTTCCTTTCCACACTTGTCCGTTGGTATATCGTTGAACATGTTTGTGGTTCGTTCGCGCAACGAATGAAATACATAATACGTACCAAATAAACCTTCGATACATGTGACGATATCGTGTGACGATATCACTTGGATCAATCCAAGTGATGACGTACGTAGCGCCGCCTGCTTCTGAAGCTTGATGTAAGCAAACAAGCTTGCATCAGATGTATAGCGATATAAGCTGCAGCCGGTAGCTAGAGGCACGCACACGCACAGGTTGATGTTATTCGATCTGCTGCTGCTGTAAGGCATATGCCTTACAGCCCTACATGCATATAGGGCTATGATATCCTTTATTCATCGCGATCGCCACTGATACCTTGCGACAAATGTAGTCTTATCTGCTTGAAAATTGCTTGCAGGTACTGAGACCGCCTGGATCACCGAGCCCAGTTCCGGCCGCATTGTGCAAACCTCATCAAACTATTCCCAGGTAGCTGGCGTACAGCTGATTGGCCTCAATAACACACAAGCCATGCTTCCGTCTCAAATGTGGCTGATCAAAATCTTGGACGCTGATGCAGCGGTACACACCTTGTACAGCGCAAATAACGCGAGCGTGTGCTGGGGAGTAACTGGAGGATCAAACGCAACTGGAGCTAAGGTGCGTCTTAGCAGCAGTACTGGTAGCAGTACTGGTTAGCCTACAGCTCTTCCTATCTACCTAAGTATGGAAGAGAGTGCAAATAATATCAGGCATCGCCCAAAAGGCCATTCACCAGTAGACAAGAAAGGACCGATTGTGCGTGGGTCGGGGCAAAAAGGTCTGGGATTAGCAGAGCATGGGCATGGGTACGGGCTGCCCATCTCGTCAGCAGGGGCTGAGGAGGTGTTTCAACCGCCCCCGCCGGCTGCATGGCTGGTAGCCACTGTTTCAAAAAGTGGTTACTAGTGACCAAGTGGTTACTGAGAAAATAATTCCCTTCCAGAAGGTGGTCTGTCATTAGGAAATGTTTCGAGTCACCTGCCAGTGTTATAACCAGGAGGTGATCGCCAGGAAATTGAGGGCCACATACCCCCGCAGTGACCACCTAAAGCATTTTCCCGGCCATATCTTTCCGTACACATATCCGTACAATATATAAGCGTCGTCTTGGCTATCCAAAGCCGTGAATGGGCGTCGTAAAGTTAGGATCTTCGGATGCATGGTTGTAGCGGGCTCCTGTTCAGCATACTCGCTGGGGAAACATTTTTGTAAGGTGGTTACCAAGACAAAAAACCGACAGTAACCACTTGGTCACTAAATAATTACCACGGTGAAAAAGTGGACACTGGCAACATGGATAGGGACTGCAGGCAGGTGCGTACCTGCGCCGGGCAAGAACCGACGAAGCTGCTAGCAGCTGCTAGCAGCGCTGCAGCTCCTGCTCACTCCCAACAACCCCAACCACATTGCACACCAGCTGGCCATGCAACGCACGCCGGGTTGCAGGGTGGACCCCGGAATAATATCTTTTTATTACTTAGTCGTTCTGCGCGCTGGAGAAGCCGCCATTCCCTGTGGCACAGTTTAATCCAGACTGGGTCAATCTCCACAAATGGTTTAATGGAATATTTATAGCTTGGAAAGTCCTGCCAGCTCTTCGGCAAGGTCCGAGCCCGCCCTCGCAGTTTGGCTAGCTGTCGGCTGTCTGTAAGTTTATCAGTCTGTAAAACGCTCGTGGCCATCATGATGTATGTGTCGCCGATTAATGCGTCCTCCCTCACTCCCCACCGGGACTTGACGCCCCCAACAAGTCTCCCAGATGCCTAGGACCAGCAGGCCTGCTGGTCTCCCAGACCTCCGAAAGACCGCGGCTTGTATGCCGCGATCCAGATCCGTCTGTAAAATCCTTTGCATATGTGCCACCCCATTCCACCTATGTATGCTATGTACGTGTCATTTCCATTTCAGGTGGAATTGCAACTGTGCGGAGCCGGTTGGACGACGACATCGATGATATCAGCGTCTTCTCAGGAATGGATCATCGTTGAGTCCTGCACCCCGGGACAGTTCCATTTGATTGCAAGACACAGCAAACTATGCCTCGATCGTTCCAATAATGCTACGGGTGAGTCGAACGAGCGACGACATGCACTTCAGCGGTGGTGCATGGTCCACCTGCTGGGAGCACGTAGCTGGGAGCGAGGAGGTGGTCGTCATTGCTCGGGACGGCGTAGTCAACGCCATATCATGCATTACGACGCGCAATCGTCTATAAACAATGCGCTCTAGGTCGCTCTGCTAATTATTAGAGGCCTTCCCAGCAGCCGGCTACTATAGATGGCCTGCCTACCCGGTTGCCTGATTGATTGTCCGATGCACAGCGTCGGTGACAGACGAGCATGCATGCATCGCAAGCATGGGTAATAATATATAGATTCATCTCGCCCTACACACGCACACACGCACACGGGGGTGCACACATATATACACATGCACATACATACGCGCAGACACACACGCACAGACACATATACGCACACGTACGCACACGCACACGCGCATAACACACGCGTACGCACACACACACACGTACACACACGCACACACACACGCACAGAGACACACACGCGCGCGCACACACACACGGCAACATCTTACGACAATGCAACGTGCCGGGGCCGCCGGCGGCTGGTGCATGCATGATGATGCCATGATGCAGAACTCGGGGCCATGATTCAGTGGACTTGCCACTGGCGCGACAACCAGCGCTTCACAATCTATGGATGGAGTCAGCCAGGTTATGCGTCCAGACCTCGGTATGCTGCAGTCCAAACCCCACCAACCCCACTGGTGGTCAACTGCACTAACAACAGTCCTGCAGCAGGTAAGGACGTGCATGCATGCATTTCCTGCACATGTGTGTGTATGTGTGTGTGTGTGTGTGTGTGTGTGTGTGTGTGTGTGTGTGTGGAATGTATAGAGCGAGCATCTATGTGCACTTTTCTTATCTTATTCTGATGACTGGATCCATCTGATTGCCAATCGATGGTTACTGAGCTGGCAGCTCAACGGATATCACATATTTAAACAGGAAGCTACCTGCATGATATACGTACATACATACATATACCTGATACTATATAGTATATTGTGTATGGTAGCTATGTATGTATGTATATGTTTTGGGATGCATGGGCCGTGCATATGCCGGCATATGCATAATGCATCATACGGCCAAACATCCTGCTGTGCTCGCTCTGTGATCGAATCTAAGCACAAGCCGGTACGTATGTACGTAGAGTAGTTCCTATATGCATGTATGTGTGTTTCTCTGGGGCGGGGTTGGCAAATAATTAGGAGGACGTTAGGTGGTGATACCAATAAGGTAGATTGTTCCATCTTCCGCGTCGCGAAGTACGACCGGACCAAGCAAGAAATCGATCGTATGACGATTCATTGTATAGGATGGTCTATAGACCGTGCCATCGTCTAATAGATAGGCCTGAAAATAAGTGATATATAGATGATCAAAAATTTTACAGGCGGTACATATACGTGGCTAATGAAATCAGCATATGGAATCCGCGGGTTGGCTGCAGTTGGGCAGTTGGGCCGAAGGGCATGGGCATTGGAGAAGAGTCCTCAGAGCGCGGCATAGTGGCGGAGGACGAGGAGGACAGGAATGATTGATTTTGGAAATCACTTGGTACTCGAGGTGCTTGTTGGCATGGCATGAACGTTAGGAGAAGGTATGTTGAAAATGTTTGGAGTGCGTGGCGGCATGTGCAGGAATGCCTATTGGTGTTGTATTTTGGGCATATCACGGCATCTGCATCCGCCGATTGGTACTTTCTGAAGTCGTGATATGACAGCAGGGACGGGCGGACGTGGTGGAAGTGCTTCTCGACTACTGTGCATACGGCAGCACTACATGCTATTTAGCAAATGGCATGGATCCATCTGCGGGTTGTAAAAAATGGACGATGAACTGTTCTGGCCTGCTAAAAGACGGACATCTAAAAGCTGTAGACAAGTCGGCCATTAGCTGGACTATACATCTATATCCGAGCTTTAATCCATTCGACTATAGTCGATGCAACGATCGCCTAAAAAACCGTCTATGGATCGGCTAAAGACAAACGGACTATATTGCAGGCAGGATAGTTGGACTACAGATTCTTTCCCAAACTTTACAGACGCGGGGCCCGCAGCCCTGCGCCGCGGAAACTAGTAGGAGGATTTTTAGGATATTTAATTGGTATGATATATTTTATTAAATAAATTATGTAATGTATATCCTACTAAACAGCGAAGATCTCTACGTTACGTATGCGTGCGTGGATGGATGGATGGATGGCCATCCATGGATAAATAGCTAGATCGACGGTTTTAGCCATCAATCTTTACAAAATTACGTTCGTGTATTACTAACCTGCTGCCCGCTGCTGGCCGCCTATTTATGTAGGTACCACAAGCACCGTACCACCACCATCGCCACCGCCACCACCACCGCCACCGCCTCCACCACCATTCCTAACCAACATCGCCATTGGAAAACAGATGTTCGCATCATCTCAGCTGTCCAGTGATTACGCCCCCGACAATGCTAACGACGGAGTCGTACCCCCCCAAGGCAGCAATGTTAGCACCTTCATCAGCGCAAACGGCACGGGAGAATGGATGGCTATTGACTTTGGTGAAGTTATGACCGTCTCCAGCATAACCCTCTACCTCCGGAGAGACTGCTGTGGTGCTGAGCTCGTGAACCCTGAGTTCAGGCTAGGCGGCTTTAATGTGTCGTACATTCCTTCGTACATCAATTACAACTTCTGGTTAGATAGCACACCAGCCGGCCCTGGCGAAACAGGCGGCACAATATCATTTTCTGTTAATCCACCCAGTAACGGCCGCTTTCTTACAGTTCAAAACAAAAACGCGGGATCCACGAAATCGATGAACTTGGCAGTGGCAGAACTACAAGTGTACGGCATGCCCGCAGGTGATAATTTCAATTGGCACACCATGTATTGATAGGTGCTGCTGTGCACGCTGCACTTTGCTTGTGAGGATTGACGCGCGCCCGCCGGGCGTCTGACTGCCTGTCTGCTACCTAGCTACCTTACCATGCATGTACTTACCATGCATGCATGGTCTATCAGATGGCAAGTCATCCTACATATTTTTTTATGCTTTTTACCTATTTTGTTCTATTTCACGCGCTTTCTCGTGCTTTCTTGTGCTCTCGTCGGCTTGCTGGCTCTTGCTTGTCACATGCTAGTCCTTGCCGTAATTAACGGAAGTAACGCACGTAGCACACAATGTGTGTGTGGTTGTTACACAATGGCTTTGCGTAACAACCAGATGATCTAGGTATCCGCGAAACCCGGCCACAATACTAATGTAGATTATTTGCCAAAGGTAATAGGGTTCAACCTGGCAAGACGCGTGCCGCCTGGTTGATTCGGCAGCTTAGCTCTCTAGCAGGCGCTGCAGCGGCGGCAGCAGTAGTACGCATGCAAATTCTTTGATCGTCAATAGATTTATTTAGGGAAGGGCCCTATCTATTACACCAGGGCGCGACGATACAAAATTTTACCGACGCTATAATATAAAGCAGTATTGACTGCGGCTCGATCCAAGTCGCTGCATAGCAGAGACAAGCAGGCAAGCAGACAAGCAGGCAAGCAGAGACGGAACCCCATGTCGTATAGACATATGTAACACACTGCTGGTGCTTACCCATGCACATATGGTATATACCCTCAGATAGTGGTGTGCTTGTCCCGCACGGTATTCGCATACTCTTCTTGTTCATCTAGCCACTGTTTAAATTAGTTTTCGCTGTTGATTTAATAACTAGGCCATGAATGCTTACCGGCCTGTATATACATTGACCCAGCTAGCTAGCGTATACGACGATCGTAACAGGATCAGTGCATGTCGCCGCTCTTCTTTAAAGAATCTGACACGCGCCCACGCACCCATCGTATCCCAATCACCGTCCCCATAGCCTGCACACTCCAGGTAATGCAGAATGCCGGGTACGGCAACGATTCCGCTGCCCTTTCTAACAGCAGCCAGCCCAATGAGGCGGCTTGTTGTCAGGCCTGCTACAGCAGCCCTACCTGCCTCTACTGGGACTATGTTCGCAGTAGTCAAATGTGCCGCCTTAAGGGCGCCCAGGAGTTGAATATCCTACCGGGACAGCCGATACGAGGATTTTACCGGGATTGGAACCGGGTGGCGGGTGCAAAAAGAGGTACATATGCGCGCGTGAGCCGGCGGCCGCTCGCGGCCTTGTTGCTTGACTACAGCGTGCGTCGGTAGATTTTACGTTTTTTTGCCGTCTATGGATGGACAGAGCCATCATACAACAGATAGATAGGACAAAGAAATAGACCACATAAAAATTTATGTAAAGAAGGATACATATGTACTAATATAGACCGTGACAATGGTGTAATAGCTTCAGATGTTCAGGCCTGAAAACATCTATAGACGCGGGCCTGCTGGGTATTTCGGCCGATATGATGATACACATGCTATACCATGTTAACATAACATTGGGGCAACGTTGGGGCTATTTCTGTGAATACATACAGTGAATCGCTCGTATAAGAGTAACAACAGCAGATTATAACTCATCACTCTGCACATCCTTGTATACACACCGTGCATAACGATGGCATCCATTTGCTCCGCCGATCATGTCATATGACAGCCTGTACTTGCATGCATGCTTGCAGGTGTAAGTACTTTCGCTTTACCCGGGATGAATCCAAGTGCCGTCAGTATTTGGTCTGGGGGCCAGCAGAGCTCTAGTGATGATCTCGCCAATCAATATTGGTTTAAATGGTTTTTTAAGTCCTATACCATCCCAAATGCAATCACAAACGCCACCTTTTACCTGATGACAGTTGGCGAGGGTCAACTGTTTGTAAATGGAGATGAACTTTTAATATACACACGCAGTAGCGGAGGTTGGAACAAGACATACACTTCTGTCAACCTGGTGGCAGGTGCGAACATCCTTGCCATTAAGGTCAGCAACAGCACGGGAAGAGCGTACACAACAGGAATGCTGGTAACGTCGAACAATAGCTTACTGTTGCGCACCGACGAGACATGGCTTTGGGTCGAGGCACCATCGGGGGGACCTGCACCGCCGCCCCCAAGGCCCAGACCGCCTGTTCCCCCCAGACCCCCCATCCCTCCTACCCCACCTACCCCTCCTACGGCGTCTTCGCTTTCAGCAGGTAGGCAAGGAGCCTCAATTATTGAGCTTGTTGGTCTAGCTGGCTTAAAACATAGTTATGCGTATAGCACATGCACTGAAGATTGTCTTGATTCAATATCTTCGCACATTATATTATATATAATACACAATTATTTCAATACCCGCGGCCACGGCATGCGCGTGTTATGTTGCATGGGCATACCGTCCGCCCGTTGCTTTGCGTGCATGCGCATATGCCGATATGCGCTACACGAAACCCTAAAACCAGGCTGCACACCCGACCACGTGGCACTAGTGCACTCCTAGAGAAGGAAAGCGATTAGCGTGCGATGCAGGCACATCATCAACGATGCGCATGTAAGATATCTTATGACCGCCGCTACGACGTCTGTATGGTCTATCTATCGTACCCAGAGCGAGGGTGATAAAGATGGATGTGTGTAATTAGTAATTCAAGTTATGTCCTATAGCCTTCATGGCTTGCTGCACGGTTGCGTTCGAGGTGCCGGATAGGACAGGACGAGGCGGAGCCGGGGCTGCCAATTGTAAGGGCCTCACACTACGTAGTATACTGCAGTATACTGCAGAATGTGTAAAGTGAGAGCAACAATAAGCTCCAATAGTGTAGGCAGAATGCCGGAACTATGGAGCTGTCAGCTGAAGTAAAAGACTCGAAATTTGACAAGCCGTACGGCTGCCGTACATAACTTAGCTTAGCGGCTATACTCGAAACTTCGCTCCTGCCGCATCTGAGCTACAAATTCAACTGGTCTCGCGAGTCAGCTGTCTCGACTTCCGCACCGCCCGCCGCTAGCGAAGGCTCGATCGTTAGTTCTGCCTGTACTACTGCGTGTGATAGCCTCGCTCGTGCAATCTTCTCGTCCGATTGAGTTGGCGTCAATAGTGCCTTGCTATCGACACTGTTCTCATCACAGTAGAACGCGTGACACAACTGATTGGCTGAGATCGTTTAATAGCGAATGTGCGAAGACAGACGCATGCGCATGTAATCATTATTAGTACGGTGCCGTACGTGCATGTACGTTGCTCTCTACGCCCGTGTATTGCTGCAGTACGTTTCGTCCTTAGTAGGTATCAGATTGGTGCTGAGGACGATTGTCCGCCGCGCCTATCTATCTATCTATCTATCTGTCCGCCGCGTCTATCTATCTATCTATCTAACTATCTATCTATCTATCTATCTATCTATCTATCTATCTATCTATCTATACGCCGTGAACTGCTGGTATAATAATGGATAGGGACGATCCCTGTCTGGTGTATATACCAGACCTGGTATATACCCGGGCATGATCTTCAGACGATAAACAATTTACAAACGAGACACTGATAGCTGGACTAGTACTGCAACACATCTCCCTTTAGGCCTGATACATGAGCATATGCAACTACGCAAACTGATAAGAGAATCCGCGACTTGCACCCTCCGTGGATGGACGTGCGTGAAGTAATGAGCTATGCATGTATATGGCATAGTAGTGCATGCTACTAGCATTTGCTAGCTATGCAAACATCGGCCATCTGCTAGTCTGTTAGTGCGCACATCTGTCGGTGCACGCACTTGATGGCTTGCAACAATAAAATGGACGTGTGTACATACAATGCATTGCGTGCGCACGAAGGTAGGGAGTTGCATACGGGGCTTTACTTCATTGATGATTTGCTTGGCTGCCGCTGCTGCTTCTCCATCCGGGACGGAGCTGATAGGTTTTCATAATTTATTTTATTATTTATTCATAATTTATAATTTATTTTATTCACACCCCGATACAGACAATTTTTAGCTCGCCCGTCACATATTTCAGTAATAACAGTAGTGGTGGAACATCGATGTTCTTCGCACCCCGTAACAGGCAGTACGCAATGTAACCAATATTTTGGATACACCTCCAAGCCTGATGAGGACCGTAACGGTTCCGATATTGGAAATTTTGGGCCCATCGCGCTGGCCACGTGCAACAGCAGGCTTGACTGCAAGGCCTTCAACACAAACGGCTGGGTAAAGACGAGTGCCGACCCCTTGACACCGGCCCCAGGGTCGTGTTTGTACGTGAAGGGTGAGTGCATGGATGTGTATGTATAAATAAAATGTGGAAGTAGTAATGGGTGCATCCTCACATACATCATCTACGTCCGTAGGCCGAGGGTGGTAATGTGATAAAAACGGATCTGCTAGCAGTGCGTGGCCCCCGGTGGGCCACCAGTGGTGTTCTCGACGTCTGCTGCAAGGCGATGGGAGGGCAAAGGCCAGCGGGAAAGCCACGTGCGCGCCGAGGGGTGGGGTAGGGTAGGGTAGGGAAGGCATGCATACATACATCGCTTTTGTGGTTTCGCCGGTCTATCCCGGGCCCCTGCAGCGGTGATCAGGCTTGTGCGTGGTCCCTTTTCTTTGTATGGCTACTTCTCCCCTGGACCAGCCCAGGAAGGGACAGGTAGAGGGGGTCAGTTGTTGTAAGGTGGCTGCAAGACGTCTTGTGGTGTCGAGCTCTCTTAGCCTTTCTCTCTTGGAGGTTTTCCTTATTGGCTTGTTAGTGTCAGGAGCCCTCCCCTGCCGGGACTGCCCTAACCGTATTTTTATTTTCTTTTTTTTCCCTTGGAATCCCGTTGTCGTTGGTGGTGTTTTGGGGGGTTGTTTCAAAGAGCCTTTGACTTTGCCCTAGCTGAGACTTGTGGACTCGCTCTAACGGGACCTGAGAGCCCTTCGTGGTGTTTTCACTTCAGCGCCATCCCCGGATGGATGGGCTGCAGAGTGGCTGCGTAGAGTGTTGGCAGTCTGAGTTGGGGTCGGGAGCACACAAGACTAACCGACTTGTGCTGTGTGCTTCCGACCCTTGCGCTGTGTTTCGGCTTCGGCCCCCGGCTCTCGCGGCCCACAGTGTAATCTAAGTCATACATACATACATACAACAGGGAAGGACAGCCGCTGATAGATCCCGATATATCGCACCCTGCTGCTGACATAATAGGAGGGAGGGTTCCTATCTAATAGTAGCATACCGGGGCGTGATCTATCTATGGACGACCAAAACTTCTACACACGAGACAAGCGAGTACTAGTACTCCCGCCGGGCAGTACTCAGGGTATCAGCCTGAGCTCCCTAGCTAGGAGATGGGAGGGAGCACAACCCCTTGCCGCTTGACGCGCGCTGTAGATCGTGCCCTGTTGGTATATGAAGTAAGGAGCGAGGGACCGTCACTAACCTTTTTTTATATATGCTAAGGCAAAGCCCTACCTCTTCCTGCGAGCACGCACCTTTCAGTGTGACCCCTTAGACAGGCGACCAGTGTAATACCAGGCAAAGAGTACTCAGTTGGGAGATGCCAGGGGAGCTGATCCCTCTTACAACCATTATGCAGCCATTATGACGTCACGCCTACTGGCTGATTCCAGCGTACGGATGGATGCCGTATAGATGCCGTTCCTTTGATACGATTCGCCCACCATCAAGACCTAGATGTGCGCGCATCACCCAACAACCATGATAACGGAGCCTTTTGCCCTTGTCCATCCCCTTGTCCATCCCCTAAATGTATGTAGACAGTGGCGTCAGGCTTGAATTCCTCACGCGCCTGGCCTTCAACAATGTCACAAACCTTCGATTGGATTGGACGATCCCAGTCCTGTCTCAGCTGCGGAAACTGGAGATTGTAAACACCACAGGCAAGTCAAAAAACCGTTTTTTGGCTAGGGACATGAATGTAACATTTGCATACATGTACATCTCTATGTATGCGTACAACCAGCTAAGCTATATATACTTATGTACGTCTGTGTCGTAGCTGGCCGCTGAAAAGGCCGCTTCGCGCGTATTCGTAGTTGCTATGTGTGCCGTACTGTGTACCAGGTAATACAGTCTGTGGAATTTTTTTTACGTCAAGGGATCGTGTGTCCTGATTTAGTATACCGTAGTCACAACGGGTTTTGGGTACGCTAATTTGGCCAGGCCCTGCCCGAATGTGCTGCATAGAAATTAGACCCGCCGTACTATGGTTAGTAACGCTAGTAAGTTTAGCCTCTGCCTTGCCCATTGATTTGTGTGTACCAATTTTGTGCGGCGGCCTATGTTGTACAATCGAAAAATAAGGAAAATGCCTGCAAGCAGCAGCCGCAAACGTTTTTTACGTGATAGTTATGCATAATCGACACCGTAGAAATGGGCGATAATTATAAGGAGATTTAGAGGCGCCTCGGCCCCTCAGGCAGCCCGTCAGACCATTCTGCTTTGATGCATGCCTAGGCTCCACTCCGGTGCACCTGCTGAACGGCGAGCTGGCATTGTCAATGTCAGAAAGGCCCCTGAGCTGCAGCTGGATGCACACACAGTATTAGTAGCAATGAGGAGCAGCAGCTTGAGCACGCCCCCGCAAATGCTACAGATCAACAATGCCCAAAACCCGTTGCGGCAAAGCCGTTCGGTAATAGAACGAAAAGGACAGTCCCTTTTTGATTTATCAGCAGGGCACGAACGATCTATGTATTATCGATAACATTCATCATATGACGCGATCTGTAGACATTCCATACCATGAATCGACCGGACGCATGTGCGTTTTGATTTATCGGTCCTATCTATTACACGATGGCCCTGGTGGACTGTAAGAGGGATCAGCTCCCCTGGCATCTCCCAACAGAGTACTCTTTCCCTGGTGTTACATAGACCATATGGTCTATAGTCCATATGGTCTATAAAATATATCATGCATGATATATTTTGCAAGCGTACGCAAGCACGCGCATCATCCCCCCACACACATGCATCCATCCATCCATCCACAGGTACGTTGGCTCCAGATCTCAACCTGGCCGACCTCTTCACGCTGACCAGGCTGGACACCTTGAAGATCACGGGATTTGGGCTTAACGGTCAGTAGTGTGATTGGTTGGTTAGCTAACCAACAAACCTATATAGAATAGAGACATCAGCAGCATTGACTTGGATGCACCGCCGCCCTGGTTTGCATCACGTACTCGCTCGAACTTTGGGCATCGAGCCAACATATATATCCTGCTGCTAGTGCCGCGGTGCCTGGAACCCTAGCTACTAGAAAGGCAAGGCGCATGGATGCTAGAAGAGGGACGTGAAGGTATGATGGCTGTATATGTATATGGGGAAGCCGGCGGCAAAAAGGGGCTGGACCCTCCGAAGGTTCCCTACCCCTATGAAGTGGGAAACTCACGCATGTTGCACGAAGACCCTCGCTCTGACGGCGATGCATGCGCACAATACTCATACAATCACTATGTGAGTACTGCTCCCGAAGTAGCTAGCTATAGTAGTACAATACGTGCCGTGATAGTAGTAGTGATGCATTGCAATGACGATGACGTACAATTGTACGGGTCATCGTATACTAGATATGACCAAGAACTAGATCGTGTATGCATTCATTGTATAGGATGGTCTACAGACCGTGCATGGCATAATAGATAGGCCTGAAAGTGAATGGTCTATAGGCTATCCAAAATTGTACCGACCTTATTTCATTTACATGCAGAACATGGTGCGTTTACAGTATACGTATCCACCTAATTATCTAATAAACCCAGTCAGATTGCCTCGTGAATACATGTATGTCTCGCTTTTCTGCCCGCCCAGGTTCTATCCCCCCACAATTATCTGCATTTACTGGTCTCTCTCACCTACAACTATCAAACAACAATTTGCAAGGCTCGCTGCCCAAGGAAGTGACCTCACTGTATCTCCTGTCTAAGCTGTAAGCTTACCGCATAAGCCTTATACATCTGCGTTGTGTATGCACTTAGTGAGGCTAAATCCAATCACGTATTGATGGATATTATGCTGGCGCCCAGCAACATGCATGTGTTGCTACTCACGTTGCCCCAATCAAGATAAACTACATGCAGTAGCTTACGATTCTTGTGTTATAATTGTTATTGTGGGTAGCCTGTATTATTGTAGTAATTGGCTGCTGAAGAGGCCTCGCTCTAAAGATAATCCTAGGCCTTTCAAAATATATAGAGCGCTTTAGCACAATCTGTTGATGTGTATGTGCCGTACTGTACGACAGCCACCACACCTCTCCAATCCACGCATCATGTGCTTCCGTAACCTAACTTGCTGGCGGCCTGCTTGCTTCGCTCGTGTGGTGTACGTAGAGAGCTAAATGGAAATCAAGATTTATGTGGTGAAATACCACTTCCACTGTATAATAAAACTTTACTTATGGACTTCAGTAACACAAGACTCGGTGAGTGAAATATGAGTTTATAAGATATGTGTACAGCTATCAGGTGCCCAGTGCGCGTATAACATATTTTTGCCCTCACATGTTATTGTTGTTATTACAGCGGGCCACCAAGTTAGCACTACCAATATAGACCACCAATGTGTAATCATCATGCTCACTACCATTCCCATGAAATGCCTTCACAACAGGCCAAGACTGCAACATGGCCAATACTGCATGCGGTCCAAGCAGTAGCACTTCCTGCACAATCGGAAATGCAACTTCAGGACCACCTCCTCTACCCCCACCCCCACCACCATCCCCTCCACCACCCCTACTACCATCCTCACCACCATCCCCTCAACCTCCTCTACCACCATCCCCTCAACCTCCTCTACCACCATCCCCTCAACCTCCTCTACCACCATCCCCTCAACCTCCTCTACCACCATCCCCTCAACCTCCTCTACCACCATCCCCTCAACCTCCTCTACCACCATCCCCTCAACCTCCTCTACCACCATCCCCTCAACCTCCTCTACCACCATCCCCTCAACCTCCTCTACCACCATCCCCTCAACCTCCTCTACCACCATCCCCTCAACCTCCTCTACCACCATCCCCTCAACCTCCTCTACCACCATCCCCTCAACCTCCTCTACCACCATCCCCTCAACCTCCTCTACCACCATCCCCACCACCATCCCCACCACCATCCCCACCACCATCCCCTCAACCTCCCCTACCACCATACCCACCACCATCCCCTCAACCTCCTCTACCACCATCCCCTCCACCACCCCCACCACCATCCCCTCCACCACCCCTACCACCATACCCACCACCATCCCCTCAACCTCCTCTACCACCATCCCCTCAACCTCCTCTACCACCATCCCCACCACCATCCCCACCACCATCCCCTCAACCTCCCCTACCACCATACCCACCACCATCCCCTCAACCTCCTCTACCACCATCCCCACCATCCCCACCCCCACCACCATCCCCTCCACCACCCCTACCACCATCCCCACCACCATCCCCTCCACCATCCCCACTACCATCCTCACCACCATCCCCTCA